>NC_141756.1:113779572-114092119 GCF_982258835.1 Parasteatoda tepidariorum | reverse complement strand
TAGGTTTTCGAAATCAAAACAGTGAATTGAATCAACATTTTTTAAAGTTTTTAGTGTATTTAAAACCTGAATGCTATTTTATATATATATATATATATATATATATATATATATATATATATATATATATATATATATATATATATATATATATATATATATATATATATATATATATATATATATATATATATATATATATATATATATATATATATATATATATATATATATATATAATATGAGAAAATATTTAAGATTAACTTCAAAAGAGAAGAATACTGACCTCAAATATTTACGTACAAGAAACATAATCAAATTAAAATTCCCATCATTCTTTTCCAATTTTCTCCATATAGTATAAACAAGTAAAAAACCACTGAAATAAATTTTGTAATATAAGCTGTATGTTACAACGTTTAAACAGCAAAAATGTATTTAAGATTTACATACATGCTGTATCAAAACAAGTAAAAAGAGAAATTAATTAATTACATATTATAAGTTACATCATGCAACGTTTGAAAGGTAAAAATATGATTAAAATTTATATACAGGTTATATCAAACCAAATAAAATGCAATCGAAATTAGTTGCATATTATAAGTTGTATGGTACACGGCGTATCAAAACAAGACGCGTATATACACGGCGTATCAAAACAAGTAAAAAGCCATCGGAATTAAATGCATATAAGTTGTATGGTATAATATTTAAAAAGTAAAAATATGACTAAAATATGACTAATATACAAGGCGTATCAAAACAAGTAAAGTGCCGTTGGAATAAGTTATATTTTATGTATGGTTCGGTACAGAGATTCAAAATTAAAAATATAATTAAGATTTATGTATAGGGTGTATCAAAACAACATGTGTAACATTGGAATAAGTTTTAAGGAACAGAGTTTAAAAAAATAAAAATTTAATTAAGATTTATATACAGGTTTAGTCAAAACAAGTAAAAATGTATTATGATAATGAATGTAATCAATTGAATGAAAAGTAAAAATGAGATTTATATATAAGTGTATCAAAGTAGATTTAACTACCTAGTGAACCATACCTCATAAAAAAGAAGGATCCCACAGGTATGGTGAAGTTTTCAATGACAGCTACCGGTAAATTATGATTAAATATTTCTGTAAATCTCTTTAAGTTTCCTGAAAAGATATACAACACAATTAAGGGATATTTTGAGTTTGCTATGATGCAATAATATTATTAATAACTTAGTTAAGTAAATAAAGAGAAGAAAATTAAAAAAAGATACATTAAAAATTTAACAAAAATTCTAACATTTACCAAGTTATGCAAATTTTGTCTGAAAAGCGATATCTGAAGCATTTCTTTTGCATTATTAGACAATCAATAGGAAGTGTTTCTACCACTAAAAAAATTTAATTCCAATTTACTAATATTTAAGGCATGTTAACTCGATTCTATGGTGGGATGCGTTTTTTTAAATGAATGTTGTCGATAATAACACTTCCCACATTGATGACCATCGGGCGTGATGTGAACATGCCTACCTTGACCAAAAACTCCCACTTCGAAATGAACATGCCTATCTTAACTGTAACACCCACTTCGATTCGATGGATGGTTCACAGTTGACTTGTGATTGCAACAATCACGCTGATGCTTCTCAGTCTCTATCACATACAACGTATACACTCGATTTCTAAGGGCAGCATAGGAAAGACAGTGAATTTAATTCAGCACTCAAAAGTAAGGTGATCTTAATACAGTTCTCCCAACTTCTCACAAAACAACTAGTGGTATCCCATTCAACGAATTCTATCACAGATAAAATTCTGATGGGGGAGTACTGTAGTGTATCTAAGACTACAAAAATATAATTCCAACTCACTAGTATATAAGACATGTTAACTCGATACTATAGGGGGGTACCTTTTCATAGATGAAGGTTGAGATTGTCGATAACAACACTTTCCACAAATACATATTGTATATCTTGTAACAGTAAATATATCTCAGTAAAATGACTTAGCTGAATCAATAGCTGTAGTAGTAGTCCTTTAGAATCGAACACAATCCTTTGTGACTGAAACGTTGCACTGTAAAAACTGGGATGAAATCTGAATTCAGAGCAGAAAATTTCTGAAAATTAGGTGAATGAATACTCCATTTCAAGTTAATACTGACCGAATAGATCACTTTTTCATAAATGTATTTAAGTCCAAACAATAATGAAAAAGCTCACACCAAGCTCAGATGCATAAACAATATTTATGAATTTGTTATAAGAATGTTCTCATAGAAGATTTACATAATTGTTCAAGTATGTTCTCCAAATAAAATGATTTACATTAATCGGTCAATTGTATTAAATAATTTTATAATATTTAATTTCGATTTGTTTCTGTATCACTATGCTTAGCTTGAATTCATCCTACAATTCTCTCTATGTTGTGCGCGTAATTAATTATGAAACTAATTTTATTTTAGGAATTAGTATATGAATGCATTCTAAATTAATGATTATTATTTTTATTGTATATCATGAAAATAACTATACCGACTCTTATGCATAGCACATCTTACTGTTATTATAAGTATTAATGTTACTGAAAATAAAAGTGGTGGCAGCTAATCTACGACGTTTAAGTTAGCTGCCACCAAATGTTTTTTTTTTGAGGTGACAACTGCAACTCAAGACTTCTAAACGATCCGATATTATTAAATGCATAGAAATAAATTGGAATGAATTGGATGATCCGCGTGATTCGAATGACTGATGGCAATACAATAAAAAAAGATACTGTTTTTTAAACCCACTCGAAAAAGAAAGCGGGGAAGGATATGGGCAAACTCGGTGGATTTTCTTGAAATGAACGAAAAGAGTTCAAAGATAAGTCGTTATGGAGAAATCTTCAGAGGAAGGCATTGGGGCTGTCTGGCCAACTATGATAAATCATTTACACCAAGTAGTGTAAAAGAACATTCTACAATCTACATTCGTAGCAATAAAGGAAACGAAGGAAATAAAAATATAACAACCGAAGCCGACGTCTTCAGGGGGTACCGGCCCCAAAATTATCAAAAAATAAAAATCCTTTTTTTGAAATTTCTGCTGCTTTTAAGAGCGTTTTTTTCAAGGAAGTTTTATCTATTTAGAATTTTAAAAAAATTGTTTTCTTTTAGTAGTGAAACACTGATGTAATTGTTAAATATTAAAACATGATGTCACGTTTGATTTTCTTTAAAAAAAACTAGTACAAGATTATATTGTAGGTAAACAAAACTATACTATTCAAAAGGCTCAGATATTCAAATATTTGAAGAATATTTTAGTTTCCTAATAAAGTAGTGGATGTCCAAAATAGGTCTGTTGATTGGAAAGATGCTTCAAGAAAATTGATAGGGGGTCAGAATTGTATATGTATTCTGCTTAGAAATCTTGCAACCCGTTTCAAAGATAGTTAACAAATGACTCTGCTGACAATAAAACAATGTATTCTGATCATTCAAACTGAAATATTTGCACAAGTGTCGGTTTATTTTTTTTTCTCATAGTAAACTATTGTTGCTGCAAAGGGTGGTTATTTTGAAAATATTGTTTTATGGTTTTTCAGTGAGCAGAATCTTTTGTTGATGATTCCTGAAAATATTTCTAAAACTTGGTGGAAATAAGTAGCTTTCAATTATTAAGTAGTTTTGAGCAATTAAGAACCAACCTACTGTTCATTTTTGACTCCAATAAATTTTTAGGTGATTTTACAAATCATCGAATTGGAGCATATTTTTAAAACTGACAATTCACTCGGCGATCGAAAGGGCTACAGGTGGCGTAGTGCAGAACTCTCTACCTACTGCAACACTTCGCACACTTTCACCATTTCCATTAGCGTGAGGGGAGTCATAGGAGAAGGAAGTACGTTAGTTTCTATCTTGATTTTCAAATAGATTCTATGGTGGGATACCTTTTCTGAGATGAAGGTTGACATGGTAGATAACAACTCTTCCCACACAACTGAGAAGAGGTCAAGACATGGACATGACGAGCTCTACAACACAATTTCTTAATTTATATATTCACGTTCAATCTTAAAAAATAATTTATAAAGGAAATCTTAAGCAGTGCTTGTAAATAACAATACCAAATAAAAATCGTGAAGAAAAAAAAAACAATTTTAAATATAACTTACGATGCTTTAAATACTGCCAATTATCAGGAATAAAATAAGTATGACCCAGAATTATCCAAGTGGCAGATAGAAATCTGATTCCGTGAAAACATCCCAAAGTTCTGGCATCAGGAGCATGACCTAGCAATTCCTCAGTATTTCTATAGATTGAAAAAGCTTTCAAAAATCTGACCGCCACATCTATGAAATAAAATTTGTTTTGATAAGATGCTCGAAACCAATGGTATAAAGAAAAACTACTCATGCAACAATACAAAAAGAAAATTGCCAAAAACTTACAACTTTCTAAATTTTGATGAATCGTAATATTATCAGCTACTATTCCCAGAATACACAAACAAGCAACAACTATAAAAAAACAACTGAAAGGAAACTTTATTAGTATTCAACTATAGCAGCTCACGATTCTTTTCAACTTTTATGATATTTAAAATCAAGTGGTACATTGTATAGAATTTGAAACTTTTTTTTAATACAGTCAAATCTCGCTATAGTGAACCTTCAAGAAACCGAAATTTGGGCTCATTATAACCTGGACTTCACTATATCCGTTCCTCAAGCAATGAGCACAAACTTCCCGCTTTTATTGCACGTTATTTAAACAAATGACCCATAAAATGTAATACAAAAATGACTCAAAAATAATACGTAGTAACAAATAATGTGTTAACTTTCATTTTTTATTACTAAGGCCCGGATTTTGATGACATTTGCATTTTTTTTGCATTTTTTGCATTTTTTGACATTTTTTGTCTTTAAGAGCATTTTTTTTAGATTTATAGTGCATTTTTCTTGAAATTTTGGGGCGTATTTTGCATTTTTTAAAGTTTTCTGTTAATTTTTTTACAATTTTTATTATTTTTTATCAATTTTCATTATTACACTGGCTTCCAAACAAAAGAAAATCTCTAGGATATTAACAGGTGAAGCAACATCTTTTCAAATTGAAGAAGAATTGTCAGTAAGGAAGACCGTCTTTTTCAAGTACGCACCTATAACATCAGTAGACGTTGAAAGAAGCTTTTGCAGGAATGAAAATTTACTCTCAGACAAGAGACGCTCGTTTACATTTCAAATTATCAAAAAACATTTAATAATCCAATGTAATTCTGATATTTAGTAATATTATGAGATGGAAGTTGTTATATCCATTAAAGTTTCTATACAAAATAAAAAAATTTTGGTGTCAATATATTTTCCTTTTTTTTTGTTATTTTAGGATATAAAACATATTTTTCAAACTTTAATGAGCGTAGAACAAGTATTGCATTGCTTTATATCTTTTAAATGACTCATAATAATTTTAAAGAGCAAAACATTTTTTTAATTCAATATTTTTACTTTATTTAAGGCATTTTTTGCGCAATTTTTGCATTTTTAAGGGCATTTTTTGCCCTTTTTAAGGGCATTTTTTGCACTTTTTAAGGGCATTAGTTGAGATTTTTTAGGTCATCAAAATCCGGGCTCTATTTATTACTCTTCGTCTTGCGTACAAAAAAAAAATTTGTAATCTTTAGCTGATGAGCAATCCTCAACATCACATACCGAAGCAATTCCAGACTCTCCGATAATTTTTCCTGAATTTATGAATATCCGCTTTTTTAAACGTGTCTAATCAGTCACATAAAAGTAGTCTCACCAAATCGCTTAGCAAAAACATCGCATTTGTCCAGATACTGGGGAAGATTGCGGCTTCTTTGAATGCTCAACCAATTCAATAATGCTGTTCAATAATGAAGCAAACGAGAAAAAATACTTATTGCTACATTCCATGCCATAGATTGTTTTTAAAAATCTGTATATGTATTTATTTTGAAGTAGAAATTTCAAACTCACAACGAAAAAAGGAAGAAAATCAGTCGAGGACAGAAAAAAGTTTATAATATCCAACTTCCTCTATTTTTTTGGTTCACTATATCCACACAAAAATAACATTAAACGCGTGTAGCAAGGGAGGGAAGATTCGTTCACCATAGTGGAGTTTGACTGTATATATATATTTATATTCCACTTGAACATTAAATATGTGAATTTGCTTAAACTGTAAACTTTAAACCGTGTACCTAGCGTGGTTTGACTGAAGAACGAAGAAAGTGACAGAAAGAGGTATGTAAGGTCAATTCGATTCCTAGTTTCCTAATATCATTTCCAGAAACTCTTGGAGGGGAGCGCAAAAAGTGAATACTATCCACAAGTTCCTGAAGGATAAAGAAGCCTGGTTGGTAGGGCACTGGACCTGTGTCCAAGAGAAAGTGTGTCCCATCCCCGCCGGTCGAAGACTCCCCGTGTAGTAAATGGTGACTGATGCACGCTAAATCTGTCGAGTCACAAAGTCCTCCATGTTCCCACAACAAATCATACCTCTGAGGGTACTGATCCAGGAGTTCCCTTATCTTCTGGATTGGTTTTAAATTACAAGGCTACGGAGTTGAACATTTGGAGTCGTAAACCCAAAATTGGGTCTGCTTTTCAACGATGGTTGCAAAAAAAAATCTTTTACAAAGAGCCGCGATGGCTCAGGGGATAGAGTGCTCACGTTCCATCTAGGTGAACCGTGTTCGATTCCCAGAGATGGCCGGTCGATACGAATCCCTATCCGGCTTGCACCGACCACAGTGCTGACGTGCTCAGTGGTAGATGGGTCATGGGTTAAAGTCCCTTTGCCATCAGGCTATCCGGGGGAGGTTCTCTTAGTTTTTCTCTCCATGTAACGCAAATGCGGGTTAGTTTCATCAAGTCCTCCACTAAGGCAAATTTATCCCAATACTTGATCCGGGAGTTCCATTGTCTTCTGGATTGGGTTCAAAATGACAAGGTTACGAAGTTGAACATTAGTAATCCTAAACCAAAAAATTAGGTCGGCTGTTCAACGACGGTTACAAAATAAAATAAAATTCTTTTACAAAGTTATTCTTGAAAATTGATTTAAAATTTACTTCTCATTGTGAATTAATCAAAGGCAGTATGATTCCCAAGTGATGCTTTATGTAAATTTGTTACATAATCTAATGCCAAAAGTTGACAGTATTCCATTTTTTATGTCAAATGGTCAGATGTCGTTACAGGCTAGAATTTATGAAATTTGGTCTCAGGGGGTATTTTCGCAAGTTCAATAAAATGTAATATAAATTGACAGTTTCTACAGAAAAAGTTTGTTTTTTAATTAAAACTGTCCCCCCTTTTACGATTACAGTTAACTGTTAAGAAAATTTAAAAAAAAAAATTCTCTGAGATATTGCTATAACACTTGCCAGAATGAAAATCCAACCAACTGTTCAAAAGGATTATCCTTTTTTTTGTGCTGATTTTCTAAAGTACACTTCATTTTTCTCACTGAATAACCAACTGTGCATAATTTTATTAAAATAATAAAATTTATTTAAAAAATAATAATAATACTAAAATAGTGATATAGAATAAAATTCCCAACATTGAATGTCAGAAATTTTTTTCATAAAAAAGTATACATGTTTGCTATACTACGAGGAGCACCTTTGACAGTACAATAAAAATTTTAAAACATTTTCAATCAATTTTTTCTAAGAAAATAGTTTTACTTACACAGCTACAGATGCAGAGGTAGGCCATGGTTTTGTTTGTTGAATTTGGCAATCAGCAATAGATACTTTTATCCCTAATGGCTTTGTAACTAAAAACAAATTTGTGAAATATATAAAATAAATATTATATGTCATGTTATATAATATCATAAATTAAGTGCTGCATAAGTTTTACAATAAAAAAAATTATACAGAGTCAAACGGAAGGAAGATGTATTATTTTCTCAATTCCGCTAAAAAAAGGTAAAAAACTAAATATTACCATTGTTTCAAAATTTGTTAACAGTTGGGGCTACTGTCTGGAAAAAACAAACAAGTTTTCAAAATAACTTTAATTTGAAGCTATAACTTGACACAGATGGAAAACGAAACATAAACAGTGTGCAATGCCTTACTTTGAATGGTCTGACATTCAGTAAAAAACTTTTTTCTATAGTTTTAGCCATAATTTTAGTTTATCTGTTGCAAATAATTTTCCAACATGACAAGAATAAATTATCTGGTTTCTTGAACTCAGCATTTCTATCACTTTCTTATTTTCTGTAATTGATCTTTTCAAATTGTCATTTATTATCTGGAACACTAGTTAAGATTAATCATAATTAACAATACTGTAATAAAGGACAATACCTAATAAAATAAGATGTATCAATAACTGCTGTTATTTGATAAAATTGATTCAGAAACAATGATCCATAATTTTTACAACTCAGCTGTACTATTTGTTGACTAATCTTGAAACTTGTTGAGAATAAATTATCCGTTTTCCTGATTTTAATTCCGCCAGCCGGACTTTTTTTTTATCGATTTTTGTTTTCTGTAATTGATTTTCCAAACTGTTGTTTATTTTTGGAATCCCGTTAAATCTAATCAAATTTAACAATATAGCATCAAATGTCAGAACTTAACGAGATAAAATATAACAACAATAGTATTAATTTGATATAAACAACTAATAATCATACGTTGCACCAAAAGCTTCATCAGATCTTGCTGGGAACAAGTAGATGGAATGCATGTTCCAAGCCAAAGAGCAGCGTGTTTTATAGAAATTCCAGCGTTCATAATAACATCCTTGGCTATCTGGAAGAAAAACATCTTTAATTATCAAATTATTAGTCACTATCAATTAGAAAGAAAAAATGAAGATCGTTAACGCACTGATCGTAACGAACGAGTAAACCAAAATCTACCAATGGATAGCGACCTTGAGAAAATCATGTTGTAGTAGTTAAGAAAGAGTCAAACTATCTTCGAAGCAGGATCTCTTTTTTAATGCAAAAGGCGAAAAAAATCCTCTTTACAGAAATTATCGGATTTTTTATATGGAACACAATCTAATCTTTGACTAAAATGAAGATGTATACAAAAAAAAAAATAATAATAATAATCAAACCATGCACCACCAATGGTTTGCATAGCTAGCTTCGTTTTCAAAGTTAATTTTATCTTCATTTTCGGAGTTACGAGCAAAATGTTCCAAGAAAGTATAAAACATCGAGTTGTGTCACTAAATTTGCAAGAAATACATTTTGTCTCAACTGTATATCATTCCTGTTAGTCGAAGACATGCATTTTATTGGCTAATAAAAGAAAAGTGACGTCATACTGAAAGGAAGGAAGATTTCATAAGAAAAGTGGTTCATGCTGGATAAAACACACGATTCTTGAAAAGATGATTGAACGGTGGAAAATTTTCAGATTCCATCACAGACATGATCACGGTACTGACAGCTCACATTGCTGATAAATCATTTCACTGATAACTGGCTTTGCTGACACAATCCCTTCACTGACATGATTTTGCTGACAGCTTATTACAACAGTATAAGCGTCTCAAAATGACGTGATTTTCCTACTCTTCACAATTTCCCCCTCCCCGTTACTATGGGGCAAATCTTATTTTTTCCCCTTCGCCTATTTATTCCAACTTCTTACTGAAACGTACATTGCAGTGGGGGAAAAAGTAAGACTAGCGGAGATCATGGCAACAGAGAGAGGAAAAGTGTGGAGAGAAGGGAAAATCCATAACCTTGAGACGTCTATTTCCCCTAGAGTATAGTCGGTGTGGTAGAGCTGATGCTAGAGTCTCAGTTCTTAAAACTGGCAATTTCTAATAACAATTTAGAATATGAGAAAAGAACAATTGCTTGAAAATAATCAAACGGCTAATAATTAAAAAAAAAGTAATAGTTTTCTGGAAGCGTGTTAGTAGTTTGTTTAAATTCAAACTTTCACTTGCTCTGATATACCAAACAAAAACGTATTTTTAAAAACATTTGCGGAAAATTGATAATATATATATATATATATATATATATATATATATATATATATATATATATATATATATATATATATATATATATATATATATATATATATATATATATATATAGAGAGAGAGAGAGAGAGAGAGAGAGAGAGAGAGAGAGAGAGAGAGAGAGAGAGAGAAATTTTCATTTTCTTTATTTAACCTTCTTCAAAATTTTGATTACAATCTCTTAAAAAAAATATTAATTTGGTTATTTTATAAGAAATTAAAAAAAGGGGAAAAAATATTACGAAATTTTATGAAGAAACATTTGAAAATATCCCTTTCCAAAATAAATCCTAATCATGAATGAAAAAAAGTAGGGAAATACACAAAAACTAAGACTTGTGGAACAGTCCATTGTTGTTGCTGTATTGTTCAGATGGTTTTTTTTATAGTTTCTGAGGAATGACCACTGAGAGAGCGATGTTGCGAAGAGAGAAGCAACAAACAACTCAGAAAGCATGTAACCTTACGACAATCTTGTATCGGAATTTTCATTTTATTGTCACGAAAATGTTTGTACTAAAAACCTTCTTTCAATTAAGCAAAAATATTGCAATTTCTAACCTTTCATCCTAAAAGGATTAAAAAAAAAATTTTTTTTAATGCTTTTTTAAAAAGTATTGTAACTTAGAATAAAATGGTGACTTATGACGTATTAACTGACGTCACACTAGAGATAGGATCAAATTGCATTGTCCGTTAAAATTTCAAGACAAGGTGGATTTTAGCTGAGCATACAAGATGATGCGATAAGAAACTTTATAATTACCTAGATTTAAGATTATTTTCACCTTGAAACTATCTTTATTAAAGGATTCTTTTCACGCTTAAGTCAACCTCCATTTAAGGTTTTTATACAGAAGGTTGTTTTTCAAGGTTTTGGAATGTACGTAGAATAGAGCAGATGGTCACACATCTCGTTTCATGGTTAGTAAGTTTACACGTAAACCACACAACAAACCTTTTTAGGTCAACATTAAAAGGTTTTCGCTGGGTGAAAATAAACCTTATTTTGCTCTCTGGGAAAGACTTTTTTTTTAAATAGAAAATACATGAAATTGTTACTAATTCAATTAAAATGAAAATTAAACACTTTTAGAATCTTTAAAATCTAAGTTTAATTCTGAAAGTTATGACTTTCGGGGAAGACCATCAGTTCAAGAGTGACTTGTTATGCTTATTTATTCTGTTAATATTCTTACTTAGTTATTATTTCTTTGTTATATTAATTTAATTAATTCTCACCCATTCTGGAGGATCGCCATAAGAATCGATATACTTTTTTTCAGATGAACTGTTAGCAGAAAAAGGGCTCAGTAACGGAGATGAATATCCAACCATACAATACTGACCACTGAATGACATGGATGAATCATTGAATCGTATATTAAGGCATTCGTCGAACGAGCCTAAGTCCATAAGTGTCCATGTCAAAAACCCACTTGGAAATTTGCCACTTGCATCAGCCACTGAATAATAACTCAACTGTTAACAAACCATATCACTCATACAATAAGAGTAAACAAAAAATAAGAATCAAAGTATAAACTGTCACAAGTATTAGATAACGTCTTACATATAGAATACATTGAAAAAATAATACATTGAAAAAATTATATGGCCTCCTCAGTCACCCGACCTATCATGTTTTGACTTCTGGTGTCAAATGAAAACACTGGTTTATGACACCCCTGTTGATAATGCTGGTTGCAAGAATCGCAGTAGCTGCCTGCGAGATATGCCTGGAGTATTGCAGAATGTTCAAATGTCCATGCGCCGGAGATGTGAGGTGTACATTGTACCCGGGGCAAAAACTTCGAACACTTACTTTGGCCCATGTACCATATAATTTTTTCAATGTATTATTATAGCAATTTTTCACTCACGGTCTCTTTTCTTTATGATGCGTCTGTGTACGTCACAGCTTCAGGAAAGCATTTCCGACCCCACATTGCTATATGATTTCGAGTCGTCAGGATGCCCCCTACCCCTCTTAGAAGTTCTGAAACGCTTAACTGAGACACCCTGTATATCGCCTAATTTAGTCAATTGATACACTAATGTAAACAAGTGCAGACAGTCTCGTAAAAACAATAATGCTGTATAGTATCACCTAATAATTAAGATTTTACATAGAATCTTACAGTTAGTCTAATAATTTGGCCCGGGGTTTGTATACTGGTGATCGAAATGAACTACAGGTGGCACAGAGCAGAACCTATAACAACAGTACGCAGGCTTTTACCATTAGCGTGATGAGAGTCATAAAAAAAAGTTTGATAACTTTTAAAATATTTAAGTTATTTGACCGCTCTATGAAGCTCAGATTAAATGCAGAAGAGACCGAGACGTGCTCAGTACTTTAAAAAAATAAAAACACATCTTTGCGGATGTTCTATAGTGATATTTTTCTTGGAAGCTCCGCAAACCTTTCCCGAAGATGCTACTGTCATGGATTTCTTACGTCATAAGTATTTTTGAATGTATGATTTAATCTCATTGTCACTGATATATTTTAATAAAACGAAAGAAGGTATGTCATTGTTTATCTAGATCAGTGTTTCCCAAAGTGTGGTACGCGTACCCCCAGGGGTACGGGAACAGTTTAGAGGGGGTACGCGTTCTTATGCGAAATAACTTGCAACAAACGAAAATTTTAAAATATTTTATTTAAAAACAAAGCTAGCCATGAAAATTTATGATTACGTATTTTTCTATTGGCTATTTTTTGCAGAGTTAACAGTTAACTATTAGTGGTGTCAACGGCTAGTTATGATTTTTAACTTTTGTGCAATTTTCTTATAGCAAAAAATGGATTCATTTTTTTATTAGGGGTACGCAGCGTTTCGAAAAATTTAGAAAGGGTACACAAAAGTCATAAGTTTGGGAAACACTGATCTAGATGATAAATTATCCTCTCACAGTAGCTTGTAGAGAGGGAGTTGAAGGGAACTAAAACACCACTCAACACTAAATCATTAAATATATCAGAATTTTTATTTTAAAATTATATATATATATATATATATATATATATATATATATATATATATATATATATATATAGTGGGTTCGATTAAAACAATGTGTTTTCAAACTTTTCAAATGAAGGCTCCAGCACAGATAAAAAGAGACTCGATTCCTCAACTGATTATAAGATAGTTGGTTCGATTAAGAAAATGTGCCGCGATACTTTTCAAATGAAGGTTCGGCACCGAGAAAAAGAGACTCGAGTCTAGTAAGTTTCTAGCGTCGGTAAAAAGAATGTTGGGGGGGGGGCGGGGGGACAGTATTGCATTGTAATGATTATTGTAGTAAATGATGAGAGGAACGATGAAAGTAATAAAAGTAAAACTATTTAGGGTTGGGAGAATTGAAGTCATTACTTGATTTTTTTCTAGTTTAAGTCAAAGCGAAATGTTTAACCCTACACACCAATTGCTAACCCCACAAAAGAAATTATGGACAACTTATGGAATTTAAATCAGTCATGAATACATTTATGACTTATTTATTCCATTAGTTTCATGAAGAAAAAAAAAATAAACAGCCATCAATACACGTCGCTGCGTGTTGCAAACCTTTGTCAACAACCCAAATAACACTGAAGAGTAAAAAAAAGGTGAATATTTAAGCAAACTAATGTGTCGTAATAATGTTTCTTAAGCTTATTATTTAAACTATTTGCATTAACATATAGCATAATTTTCTAGGAAAAAAATCCAGTTTTAAATAACTACGTTTTTAGTGTAAAATTAAATTTAAAAAAAATGAACATTTTTCTGATTTTTGGCAGGATTTATTAACAACCAAAACTTCGACCATTTTCAGGTTAACACACTTATATATTTCTAGCTTAAATATCTAATTTATCAAATACGAACAGCAACAAACTTCACAAAATGCTGTTTGCCTTTAAAACTGTTCATTATTTTTTAATTTTGTATTTATTCTGTAGTTGATTACGAAATGAACGAAAGTGCATGTAAATACTTATTCTAAAAAATGTGTAATTTGTTTTTTAAAAAAAAATTCATTAATTTTAATTTAGAAACAATTTACTTTTTATCTTCCTTTGGGTAGGTTCATTCTAAGTTTATTTTCATGCATATAACGCATTTAAAATATTGATATAATAGCCTTAATTTGGCAGAATAACATGGACATATTAAAAACAAATGATAGCATTTTTTAAAATTTAATTTGTTACAGAAATATGAGTCAAATATCAGATATAAGTGTATAAACAGGTTTAGTTTATATTGCACTTCATGGAAAAGGTTATCAAAGTAGACAAATATTGCCCTTAAAAACAAATGTTTCCCAGACCACTGTTGTCAGAACTTTGCAACAAAAGAAAGAAACTGACTAAAATAAGAGCCACCAACGATCAGGGAGACCTAGAATAATGTCCAAACATGAGGATAAGTTCATGTGCACTATAAGTAAGCGTCAGCAGTATCGAACATCATTAGAAGAAATTGAAGGTTACTAGACAGAAAACTGTTTCAATAACTACTGTAGAGCATCGTCTTCTTCGTGACTATGGTTTAAAAGGTTGTTACAGCTGCTAGAAAACCTCTTTTGAAGAAACAAAACATAGTGAAACAACTGTAATGAGTTAAAAAAAATGTTAACTGGTCTTTAGAACAGTGGTCAAAATTTGAGTTGTTTGGAAAAAAAGAAGGCAGTATGTTCGTCGTTTAGTTGGTGAGCATATGACAAATCAATGTTTACTACCAACTTTTAAGCAGGGTGGAGGTTCTGTCATGGTTTGGGGATGTTTTACCGGAGACAAAGTTTGGAGATCTTGTAATAATAGAGGGATTTATAGATAAAAAACATTGTTACGCTTTTCCATGTGAACAGAGAATCGTTGATCAAAGATTTGTTTTTCAGGAAGATAACGATCCGAAACATTCATTGAAATTGTGTAGGAACTACATTGCATCAAAAGAAAAGTACAGAAATACATGGATTGGTAGCCACAATCCTCCGATACTAATCCTATTGAGCTATTGTGGAATAAACTAAGTAGAACTGTTAGAAAAATGGGATGTACCAATCAAACCAAACTTTGTGAATCTTTACTTAGTAGCTGGAACCAGATCTCAACTAGAACATTGCAAAAGCCGATAGAAAGAATGCCAAAAGTATGCATTGCTGTGATTAAGGCTAAAGGAGTACATTTCGAAAAATCCAATATTGGACGAAATTCATAAGTTATAGATAAAATTATAGCATACCACATGAATTATAGCATCCCTTATATAGTATCTATAAATATCCTTTGTCAAAAGAAAGTTAATTTGTTGCGATTTTCAGTTTAAAATCTTTGCTATTTGTTCATTTTTAAAAAATTCAAGAGCGAGTCTAAACCTATGACCGGTACGGTATGTCCGACTTCCTCAATTGGTATGTTTCCCTCGTTAACAAATAGACACAAGAAGTTGAGGTTCAGAAGATAGAGATTGGGCTACAAGTAGCGAATTGGGCTACTTTTAAAAGTCCCCGCTACTGAAAATCGAATTTGGGCTACCCGCTACTTTTTGGGCTACTCATTATTTTTCGAACGCTACAAATCTTAAAAAAGCGCTACTTTTTTTTCTTACAGAAATATTTTTTTTTCTAATTTTTTGCCTTCCCATTATAAAATGATTCCGAAAAGTGTGCAGTTTCTTTATCTTTTTTAAAAATAAAACTTTTTTTTGTTGAAAACGCATCTGCTTCAGTTCTGGATTCGTGATTTGTTTTGCTGCTGGGAATCTATTATCTTTCCATATCTATGTTTCAAATCGTAAACTCGTGAAATCGGAAGGATATATGGGTGATTCTTTGGAAATATGAAAATTCGGAGGAAAAAAATTTCTTCAAATTTAAAGTTTTCGAAATAAAATTTTTTGTACATTTATTTAGTTACATTTATTAATATCTTACAGACAGCAGTAAGATGTGTAGCAGTATTGTGTGTAGTTTATTGACATTTGCTCAAGAAAAAAATATAATAGAAATTCACCACATTGTGAATGCCAGGAAAATGTCATATTAGCTGAGAAGTTAAGAAAACAGTCATTTTAAGCTAATAGTAAGTGACACAACTTAAAAAATTCAAAAAAGACAAATTTGAGGAGTTATTTTTGACTTTTTTATGTAAATAGAATCCAAAAAAAAATAAATTATTATTGTGAAAAATTTTAATAAATGTTTTAAATACAAAAAAGAGAGTAACACACACAATGAGTTAGTTTTCAATTTTACTACACCTTAATTTGCAAAGAAACAGTTAAAACAAAGAAAACAAAAAAACTTTGTAAAATTTCATTAATCTTGAAGCTTTCAGAGAAAGCAAAATGCCTGGAAGATATTGGGTAAGGAGCAGACATTTTTGAATTTGTGATATTCTAAGAAATTTTGACTCAGACATTTTTCCCGGGCCACTTAAAGTAATTAGCAGTCTGTTTGCGAGCACGAACAATAAAGCTAACTTTAATATCTCGATAAACGACTTCAAAAGTCCTATATTAAAAATGATAACCTTAGGAATTTTTTAATTAATTTTATAAAAATTTACATTAAAATTAATTTTCTAATAATCTACATCGGAATTTCTTTTATAATGTTATTTAAATTTAAAATATTTTAAATCATTTTATTTTACCACTCTATTACATTCCTTAATTTATAGACCCAAGCAGCGTTTAAAAACTGACAGAATTAAATTGTACAGTGATGTTCTTAGTTTATCCTTTATATTTTTAACTATCCGTGTTTTGAAAGAAAAAAAAATAACCTAAAGCCTATGAATTAGAAGGACCATGAATTGTTTAAATTAATTACTTTATCCACTGTAGAAAAAATCAAAAATGTTTTTGTAGTTATGCACAGAATAAAATTGTGTATAATAAACAATCATTAAATAAATGGATAACTTTAATTACATACGAGCATATTACAATCTTTCATAAACTGGGTATTAGGTTAATATTTGTTTTCCCTCTCTTTTCATTTTAGTGTTTAAAACATTTTCTTATAACTGTGTTAATGTCCTGGAACTTATAAGCCAGGATAATGACAATTTAGTCATTTTACAGCATTTAACATTCCTTAAGATTTTGGCCTAAGACGTTTACTTTCTGCAGAAAACATCAGGATTTCTTGAAATAACTAATGTGAATGTAAATAGTTTAATATTAATGATTTCAGGAGGACAGAAAAAGGACAATTTAAAACCCTTCTCACCTTGTAAAATTTTTTGAAATATATTTTGACTCAGAAAGTTGGTTCTTGATTCCTGCAATTAGACATGTTTTGATAGTATTCTAATCAATCTCTTAACCTAAGATATTGATTGCTGTTGGCCATAAATTACTAAAAACACTGCCAGGAAAATGATTGACTTTCATGTGACAGACAAATTATTGACAGAAAAAATTATTTTCAACAAAGTTTTTGGAAATAATACCCTCTGCATATATTCTAGAAATGCTTACAACGGTTGAGATAAAAAATAATTAGATATTGAAGAATATATGGGAACTTTTGAAGCTAGTTACAATTGGAAATATTGTTTTAGACATACCAGGAAAATGACACTTTGATATTCAATTAAATATTTTAACTATACAAAACAGTCAATGCTAGTGCAAAATCATTTTAAAATGCTAACAGCAATGCTATTTATTAATTTTTTTTTAAAAAAAAGTTCTTTTAGTAGTATAATATTATACCTTGTAGCGAGAGACGGTAAATTGTCATATTTCGTGAGATTCACCCATATGTGGAACAATGCACGGCGAGTATGATGAAAAAAATCTTTAAATCCAATCATTATTAACCGTTTATCTCCCATAAAAATAAAAAATCACGTGACCTTTAATCTGAGTTAAAACGAAATACTGAATTTGACTATTTAGTGTATGTATATATATATATATATATATATATATATATATATATATATATATATATATATATATATTGGCTCACGAAAATTTTTTGGCTTCAAAATGTTCGAATCCGCTACTTTTGGAGCTCCCATTCGCTACTTTTTAATCTTAAGTTCTGGCAACACCACAAGTTGGAATCCTGGAGAATACTGGTTGATTCGAATTCTACTCGCATCGTAAAATAACCCCAGTTGTTGAAGAATCATGTTTAAGAATCTTCTTCACGTCGGGCTAACAGTAAGAAGTTTTCATCTCTATTTGATGTAAATGTAGGTTAGTTTCATCAAGAAAGGCTAGTTTGCCTCAATGCTTGATCCAGAGTCGCGATGGCTCAGGGGACAGAGCGTTCGCCTTCCAATGAGGTGAACCGGGTTCAAGTCGATACGAATCAGCATCCAGCTTGTATCGACCACAGTGCTGACGTGAAATATCCTTATGGGTACGAGTCCCTTTGCCGTCCAGCTAACCAGGGGAGGTACTCGTGGTCTTCCTCTCCTTGTAACGCTAATGGGGGTAATTCCATCTAAAAAGTCCTCCAAGAAGGCAAAATTTCTTCCAATACTTGATCCAGGAGCTTTCTTGTTTTCTGGATTGAAAATTACAAAGCTACGGAATTGAACATTGGTAGACGTAAACCCAAATAATTGGTGGGCAGTTCAGCGACGGATATAAAATTAAATAAAAATAATAAAATATATATCTATATATATATATCCATACTTGATTCGAAAAATCCCTGTCTTCTGGGTTGAATTAAATCTTATAATGCTGAGTTGAATTAAAAAATAATGTTCAATGCAGGTAATAAAATGAAACAAACTGTTAAAACACCAACTAGAACTGATTAATAACACAGCTGAAAATATTAAACCTCGAACTAAAACATAATTAAAACACAACTCTGTTAGAAAAAACTACCAATACTAACATTTAAAACTTAACAACTTTTTAATAATCTTAAACATAACAGTGCTACCAAAATAATAAACATCATACTCAAGAACAAATCAAAACGGAAAAAAAGCAACGGTAGCGTAACTAGATCACTTAAAAAATACTTACTAAGTACAGCCCAACTTTTTGCTTCTCTCAGGTCAAAGTAAAGTTGAGTTAATGAGTCAGAGCAGTTCGATGACACATTCACATTATCTAACATTTCATTTAATTCCAATAACGCGGACTGTGAGAAAGTCGAATCAAACTCATTTTGGTACATCACCTTAAGATCATGCCAATTTAATGAGACATTTAAATTTTTGTATGATTCCAAGAAACTGCTCAAAGTTGTATTTTGAACGACTTCTGTAACTCCTGAAAACAATATTAAGGCGATCCAAATCTTATGAAACATTTTTATATTTTAATACCAATTTAAATAAAGCAGTTAATGTAAAAAAAATTTTTATTCAGATAGAGGCACGCAATTTTATTGACTGCTTAAAGAAAAAAACGAACTGAAATTGAAGAAACTGGATAAAAATCTAGAAATACAGAGAGAAATATAGAATTAAAAACCTGCCAAGAGATGATTTTGCAGTAAAGAAAATAATAAGGGATCTAAGATTTTCGGATAGAAATAAAGCTAATGAGGAAAAGTTGTTTTATAGTGAACTTGTTAGGTGCATGATGAAATAAATAAAAAATCGTAACAGCTGAATAACTTTCGATTTGATAATCGGATTTCGTGTACTTACATGCAGTCTTAATATTTCCCGGGATGGTTTTCATGGAAATTAAAAGTTTTAAGTCAAACACAAAAATCGTACTTTTTCTGAATAAATATTATTCCACGAATATGGATTTATGAATCACTAAGTAAGACAGGTTGCCGTGATTTGGAAAGTAAGCTGTTTAGACAGGTGTTAAAAGTTGATAATTCTTTTTATGTTAGCTAAAAGCTAACTTTCGTTTTCTGTTAAAACTGCCGAGTTGCCATGGCAACGTTCTTTATTCTGCTTTTTGTGGAACAAGAAATAATCGTCTGAAAATTATTATGTAAATAAAAGGTTGTTCTTTTTTTACTAGAAGTTTTATTATTTAGTCAGATTTATTATTTAGATTAGAAGTAGAGAACGGCAGGATATTTTACTTCCTGATAGAGTCTCGTAACAACAGGATAGCAATAGAAAATTATTATTTTCTGAGTATTTCAGTACCTTTCTATCACAATTCAAACGATTTTTTTTTGCATACATTGACTGAACTCATTTATCCGAAGATAATTTCTTCTAAAAACATTTTACTACAAAAATTTCAAACTGCGCAGTTAGCAAAATTTTATCAGGATCGATCTAATAGTTCTTTAGATTGAGCCACGATGGCTCAGGGAACAGAGCATTTCAGTGAAGTGAACCGGTTTCGAATACCAGCGACGGCTGGTCGATACGAATTCCGCATCCGACTTGTACCGACCACAGTGCTGAAGTAAAACATCCTCCATGGTAGACGGATCATGGGTTAGAGTCCCTTGCCGTTAGGCTGACCGTGGACAGTTTTCCTCTCCATGTTAAGCAAATGCGGGTTAGTTCAATCAAAAAGTCCTCTACGAAGGTGAATTTCTCCCAATGATTGATCCAGGAGTTCCCTTGTCTTCTGGATTGGGTTTAAAATTATCTTCGTCATTTCAATGGATTTTAGCATCCTCCATATTTGATTTGCTCCCACTGACTAAATAATCAAACAAAGAATTTTGTAAGATTAAATTCCAGTTAGGAAGATAAATTTATCCAGGATCTATTAGCTCTGCGGATGTGAAAATATTCATCAGCTAAGTTAATGTTTTGTAACCTCTCACACTTTTTTTGAGGGTGTGAGAGCAGTAATTCAAGGAACAACTCATAAATTTAAATCTGTTGGACTTTATTTATTAAAGTAACACTTGTTTAAGACCTAACAGGAATAGCCCAGTCATTCAACCCAGGCATGTTTTATTCTTTCTCAATGGCAGACGATCTGAGCATTCTTTTTACTTATGAAATTACATTTACAGTCCCTGGCCACTGTAAGACGAACTTCCCTCTCATTTCCAGAAGAATCACATCACACAAATTGCTGACATAAAAAAGAACTGTTTTGTTTTCACTCCAGACTCGTGGCGGAAAAGATATTAGCGCCAATACCTGTGCCTGCTCATCGCATATTGCAGGTGTGAATTCGAAAGCTAGTGAAGAGAGAGGGGGGAAAGAAAGATTTCCTCTTTCAATTTGTTTATTATTCCATTCTGAATTCAAATTATTCTCTCTTGTTTTAGATTGCGGTGAATAATTATGTTCTCGATCAAAATGTAATGAAATGTGATGCCTTTTAGCACATTTTGACACCTATGCAATGATTTGAAATTAATATAAAAGTTCTTTTGTAAACCAAAAAATATGAAAAATCATTAAAGTGTCCGCCAAATAAAATGCAGTATTTAATCATAATAAGAAAGTAAATGATAATAATGCCTTTAACTGAAATAGACAATACTGTACCTTGAAAGTAGGCCAAAAAGAATTTTCCTCTCCCTTCTATATCATATTTGCGTCACTGTCGATTTCAGCGACACCTGTACTAATAGTCTACGGTGACACGTACAAAATAAAAATTTTTTCAAAGCTGTTTATTAAATATTTTTCAGCATATGTATATGTTTTTTAGAAATTTTGACGCCTATGCAATGACTTGAAATTAATATCAAAGTTTTCTTGTGAACCAAAAAATTATGAAAAATCATTAAAGTGTCTTTGATATGAAACTCTTGTAGAATTTGTAGTTGAATGTTATTCGTTTTTGCAGCTCTTCGGGGGAATCGAACGACTGAAAATTGCATGCAATTTTTATACGCATGCATAAGCCGGCTTGTATGTTCATTAGAAAGACAGGTTATGTGATATAAAAAATTTGAATGTTGATCCCTTTATCGTCGAAGTTTTTCTTCGGGGAAGGAATCTGTGCTGGATTTTTACTTCTTTGCTATCCCTTAAGTCCCTTGCAAAACTTCATCAAACTGAACGGTACTAGAAAATTGAATTGATTTGATTAATTTATTCTCATGTCGGTTTGCATACTCAATAAAATGAAAGGTTATAAATCTTTGTCAAATCGAAGATATAATTGCACGAATTCCGTAAAGGTAGAATCATGGTTAGAATGGAATTCAAATCCCGCTACCTCCACGCTTCAGAGCATTCGACGGAAGGACAATGCAACTTGACTTAAACGATTTTATAACCGTCGTTGAACAGCCGACCTGATTTCTGGGTTTACGACGACTAATGTTCAACTCCGTAACCATGTGATTTTGAACCAATCCAGAAGACAAGGAAACACCTGGATCAGTACCCCCAAAGATATGATTTGTTATGGGAACATGGAGGACTTTGAGACTCGACAGATTTAACGTGCATCTGCCACCATTATGACACGGGGAGTCTACAGCAGACGGGGATCGAACCCACGACCTCTTGGACATGGGCCGAGTGCCCCACCAACCAGGTTATCCAGACCTGATTAGCAGAAAGACATGGCCGGATTTAACTGGAATGAAACGTGAAGCTGATGTCTAGTGGGAAGATGGGTGTCTAATTTCTCGGACGGCTGAAGAGAAGGTTTCAAGTTCATGTCTGAAATCACTAAAGGACCTCAGTGCTTAAACGGAGTAGAACCAACACTTACTGTGGAATATACATAATTCTAACTTGAAGTCGAAATCTCCACCTTCTTCGCACCATTAGTGAAAAGTCAACCGAAGAGTAACAACAGCAGTAGTCCCTTAGTGGACTGATCGTTAGGACACGGCTCCTAGCAGATCACCAAAGTCACGCATCACCGGTTGCAGTCAGTGTGCGGGTGGGTGACCTCTTGGATCAGTCTGCGTAGGGACCGAGGGTGTGCGGTATTGGTCCTCGTTTAACTGTGCTACCGTAAAGTACTCGACTTCGGGCGCAGGTCGTCGGGCTACCGAAGTGGGGGTGCCATCCCCTCCGCAGAGGATCAAAATTGTGATGGCATGTCTTCGGATCATCCTCAGGGATGTTTCCCAGACCGTCGCCCATAGCCCACTGTGCGGCCCGTAGCGTATGAAAGCGCCAATCATTTTACATGTTTGATGAAGTACTTGCGAGTCCACATGTGCGTCTACTGAGCTGAGTTCGGTGAGATTATTGGCACTCTCATATGCAACTCTGCCTCAAGATATTCTCAATTTCAAGATTCATTTTCCACCCTCTGATATGGAACCGAAAAATCTCATCTTTTCATAATGGCTAATATAATCAAGAAAAGAGTTCTTTATCAGAAACTGATGGTTATTTTATCATGATTATGTGAAGTCTAAAAATTATTTTGCATTTTGTTAATGTATGTAGGTCTTAAAAATATTTTTGAGTACCTAAAAAGTACTTAAAAGGTGCTTATTTTCGTTGAAAGATGAACAGACGCACCCTGTTTGATGTTTGAAAATTTTAATGAAGTCAAATGACTATTTGATTTTGAAACGTGAGGCGCGATTAAAAATTTTGAATATGTAGTAGAATGTAGCTAATTTAAATAATATAAACATAGCTGCAAACTAATATAATAATATAATTAAATAATATAAACATAACTTCTGGATTTTGCCAGTTTCTCCAGGTCTACTGGTTTAATAAAAATTCTTCTGGTTTTTGTACATTTTAGAAAATTCTCTAATATTGAGTAAGTTTCCTTAAAAAAAAAATCCCCATTGAGACTATTGCTTGCTTGAATATTTAAATAAGTGTCAATAATACATGATAAAGCGAGTCTCAATAACAAAATTCATTTAACTCTCTTTGAATTTACTGCCTATTATTATTCAAAAAGATGAATAAACATAATGCATAACATTTCAAGATCATTTAATGTGAAATCATAGCTGGAAAACATGGCAGTTTTTCTTTTTTGATGACTATAAAAATCCCTAAAATTCCCTATGTGCAAAATATTTAGTATATTTTGCAACAATTATCATGAAATTTATATCATCAGGATTTCGTTGTATCTGTGTTGGCATAAAGAATTTTTTTGTAATTACATAAAGTCAAAACTTTAATTCTTAGAACTATTTTTGAGTCTGATGAATGCACCAAATGTATGTTTTATATCCGATTACAAATTTTATTTTATTTTACGTCCGTCGTTGAACAACCGACCCAATTTTTTGGATTTACGACTACTAATGTTCAGCTCCGTAGCCTTGTCATTTTGAAACCACTCCAGAAGACAAGGGAACTTCTGGATCAAATATTGGGAGAAAGTTTGCTTTCGTGGAGGACTTTTTAGATGAAAGTAACCCACATTTGCGTTACGTGGAGAGGAAGACCGCGAAAATCTCCCACAGTTAGCCTGGCGGCAAGGAGACTCAGACCCATGATCCGTCTACCACCGAGGATTACGTGATTTCAACTTTTTAGTTTCTTAATGTAATGAAATGAAACAAACATTTTAACTTATCGAAAATTAGGTTATAATATGAATTGCAATATAGAATATGAATTGTTATAGGATATATGCAAGTTAAAAATATAGAATATGAATCACAAATAAAATGATGATTAAATATGATTACAAAATCAATTACGGCTACAAATTTGCCGTAATTGATTTTGAAAATTATCGAATTACATTCATGCAAAATTGCCAGGTAAATAGCATATTCATTCTGTGTACATTTAATCGGATATTAGAATAAACTTGAGTTGAACAACTCTTTTTATTATTTTAAGGCTAACTGAATGAAATTTTCATCATTATTAATTTATCTATCATTTATTTTTCTCCAGTGTGGTACAGATAATTAACTGTTTTAGATGTGAGTTCTGCAATATTTGCTGCGGACAGAAACATTAAACAGAGTTATAATGCGTTTAATAATAGTTTAAATGAAAGTCTTGTTATAATTTCTCGCAGAAGTTGTAAAAGATAACAATCCCCGTCATAGCTTTTGTATTTCACTTCTAAAGGTTTTCTTAATGCTAAAATATTTTAGTCTAGCTTTCTATGTATGAAATGTGATACATTTAAAAAATAAATAAATAAAGTTCTAAAAATATAAAGCAGCTGCATCCTGTGAAAGTTTTGATTCGTGTAATTTCCGGTGGTTTTTAAATAAAAAGCTGTTTTCTTTAGCACTCACATAAGTGTATTATTTTTCTTTTACCACAATCAGTTAAGCATCCCTACGTCAATAATAGCTTAACAAGCACCGACCACAGTGCTGACGTAAAATATGCACAGTGGTAGACATATCATGGATTAGAATCTTCTTCTTATCGGACTAACTGTGAAAGGATTTCGAGGTTTTCCTCTCCATATAACGCAAATGCTGATTAGTTTCATCAAGAAGTTCCCCACGAAGGCTAGATTATCCCTGTGTTTGATACGGGAGCTCCCTTGTCTTCTGGGTTGGGTTCAATCTTGAATGGCTATGCAGTTGAACAATAATAGTAATAAAAAAACACTGCCTATTTTACTACCAATCATTCAGCCTTCATTCAAACTTAAAAAACAATAAAGCAGCTTGGAATTGTATTCTTAAAGGAAACGGTTGTAGAACAAGAATTTATAAAGTTAATAAACATTATCTAAATACTTTTAATTCCCACGGCCTCCCACTTGATGTATCAAAGATACGAAGGAAAAAAAAATATTGTTCAAATTATGAAATTCTCTTTTATTCACAACTCAAGAAGTATTTATTGAATCTCTTTGGTCCCATGTCTAAAAAATAAACTCACCAGTTTAATGAACAAAATTAAAAGTTAAAAAAAGAATTCTAAAAAAACAATCATGCAGGCTGAAATTGCGTAACTTTCGCAATCATCGTTTCTTTCTTCTGATTTTAAAAATGATTGGTTAATGTGGAGCCGGGATAGGCTGGTTGGTAGGGTATTGGGGCCATGTCCTAAAGTTCGTGGGTTCGATCCCAGGCCGGTCGAAGACCCCCGTGTAGTAAATGGTGATTGATGCACGTTAAATCTGTCGAGTCACAAAGTCCTCCATATTCCCATAACAAATCAATACCTCTAAGGGGTACTGGTTCAAGAGTTTCCTTGTCTTCTTTATTGATTCAAAATTACAAGGCCACGGAGTTGAACATTAGTCGTAAACCCAAGCAATTGGGTCGGCTGTTCAACGACGGATATTGTGTGAATGTGGCCCACCCTATAAACGGGTATCTGCGGCAGTGTGATTTGGGTAATGTTGCTCGCCTCCGTAACTTAGGTTTACAGGTAACGTTACTGGGTTACGTTAAATGAGTGGTACTTCTGGCATCTTCCTAGGTAAAGAACGTAACAGTTCAGTGCCTGCCGTTAGAAAAAAAAAATATATATAAATTTTTAATAAGTAAAATTTATTACTATTCTGTAACACAATCTGTAATCCTTAGTTTAATTATTTCTTTTTAATTTGCACATGAAATTTCATTATTTATTAATTATTTCATTAATTGAAATTCCTAAAATTCTCATTTATTAATTTACGGGAATTTATTTTTCGTTGGCATTTCAATTTGTTCGAAAGTTATTACCATTTTTTCCCGTAATTTCTTTTTTGTTGCTTGAAATAATGCCTATTTATCCATTCTTTTTCTCTCTCTCTCGAATTTTCGTTTCTCTCCATGTCTAAAGGTATAAAATAAATAAATAAACGAATAAATAAAATAAAAAATTAATAAAACAAAATAAGAAGGCGAAACTTGATGTTTCGATGAAGTTGCTAATTTTATCGAAATTTTTAAAAATATAAGAGACTCAAAAGTTATTGAAAATATTTCTAATTTTAACTGTTATATGATAGAAGGTAAAAGTTATAAATTTTCACCAAGTCATAAATTTTACATCATTATTATTATTGTGTAACAAATTCTGCATTTTCAAGTTGAACAATTTTCAAAATCTAGTTATCTGTACATTTCGTTTCGATTTATATGTTAACAACATGTGCTTAAAAGAGTAACGAGTACATACTATAAACAAATTTATCTTATTTACATACATTTTTAAGAAAAGAATAGCAATGATTAAGAAACGATTACAAGGATTGCTGAGCGAAACGATAGTGTAAGGAGCCTCCCAGAAATTGAAAAAATTGTAGTTTGATTTGAATTTTCTTGAAAACTACAGTTATGTTGATTTCGTTAAAGTGTAACGTAAATTGCATTTAGTTTAGATACTTTAGTTAAAAATTAAGCTAAAATGAAACTTATTTAATAGTTTTTCTTTTCAAAAATAAAAGTGAAATCAAATCCTTTTGAATAGAATTAATTTTAAGAGATTTTTTAGAGCTACTTAATTTTTTTGAATTTAACTTTGGTTGCGTTTGGATTTGAGATTAAAATACTATATTTTAGAAACATGATCTGAGTTCGAAAGTATATGGAAAAATATATTATTACAATTGATTAGTAAACGTAATCGTTGTAGAATATTTCATTATAAAACAATACAGATGTAATTTTAAATTTTATAAAAGAAGAATAGTTGCAGTAAAAAAAAAAAAAAATTATTGTCAAGATAATTTATGCATTGCAGTTTCAAATTAAAAATAGCATTGAGAATTTTTGTTGTGTACAGATATTTTGGCTGGTAAATTACTCGTTTTACTTGCAAAGCCATTTTTTTTTCTTTGCACGTTTTTAGTTAAAACATATTTTAGAACTACAAAGATTACTTTACACAGCATTCATAAGAAGGCGGAAATCGTAAATTTTACGGAAAAAAAGAAACATTTCCTCTGAAATATAATTTTGCAGTCAAACCCCGATATAGTGAACCTTCAAGGGACCGAAATTTGGGTTCACTATAACCGGGAGTTCACTATATCCGTTCCGCAAACAATTTTAACTAATGGTTCCGATCTTTTTATTAATACATTATTTAGATAAATGACCCATAAAATGAAATACAAAAATGACTGAAAAATAATACGCAGTAACAAAAAATGTGATAACTCGCTTTTTTTTATTTTTTTTTTATGACTCTTCGTCTTGTGCACAAAAAAAAAAAAAAAAATATCAGATATCTTTTGCTGGTGCAGAGAAAAATGTGTCCCTACATCTGCCTGGGTTGGCCTCTGTTTAGGGATGGAAAAGTGAGATAAAAGAAGCAAACAAGAAAAAATGGTTCTCGTAACATTCTACTCTATAGAAGGTTTTAAAAATCAGTATTTTGAAGTAGATATTTCAAAATTATTTAAAAAAAATCAGTCGAAGACAGAAAAAGTTTATAATATCACTCTTCCTCCCTTTTTTAATTCACTATATCCACAAAAAATAACATTATACGCTTGTATAGCAAGGCACGGGATCGAATATTTCGTTCACTATAACCGGGAGTTCACTATAAACAATGTTCACTATAGCGGGGTTTGACTGTATTTATATTTGGCTTCATCTGGTAATTCTGAAGTGATGGCAATTCATATTGAACTGATTAATAGAGAGCGTGGGATGTGGTTTAAAAATGCAGGGTGGAATGGCGGATGGGGTTGATAGCGAAGAAGGTGTGGTTTTCTGACCTATTAGTAAGTAGTAAATTGAACTGAAGTATGGTAAATACCAGATGTTTTTCCCCTTTTGCAGCCTTCCAGCTCTCAAGAATATTAAATTTCGAGAAGCGAGCTAACTGTTGGCCCATTCAGATAACTGTAGAGATTTTCACGTTGTTTCCTGTTTCAATTGCTTAGCTGTTAAGAGTTAACAGTCAGGCGTTGAAAACTGTTTCTCAAAGGGTTCATAAGACCAAAAAAAGGGATTTCATATAAGAATAAGACTTTGATGAAATTATAGCTATGTCTGGGTTTATTGTGGTTACCATTTGAGTAAAAATTGGAGAGCAAAATTGAAGAAGAATAATAACATTTGGAGCAGATTCAATCCTTCTGAAATGTATTTACTTCTTGTTATTTTTTTTTCTTTAAACGTAGCAATATTTCAGACATTTTCAGTTAATATTTGCACTGTTATATTGATTCTGAAGTACGCAAAAGTGGTGCTTATATTACTTGTGTGCAATGGAAGCATTAAACTTAAAATATAATAATTAATGCTATTATATAAGAAGTCATAAGCAAAGTATCATTACTCATCAAGGTATGGAGAGAGTACGGGTAAAGAGGACACTTTTTACTAATTTGACGAAGAAAAAATTAATAGAATCTGTTCGGCCGGGATAGCCTGGTTAGTAGGGCACTGGGCCCCAATCCGAGAGTGCGTGGGATCTAACCCCGCCGGCCGAAGACTCCCCGTGCAGTAAATGGTTACTGATGCACGTCTGTCGATTCTTAAAGTCCTCCATGTTCCCATTTCAAATCAATACCTCCGATGGTACTGAATTGAAGATTTTTTTTATATCCGTCGTTGAACAGAAGACCCAATTTTAGGTTTACGACTACCAATGTTCAGCTCCGAAGCCTTGTCATTCTGAACCAATCCAGAAGACAAGGAAATTCCTGGATCAGTACCCTAAGAGGTATTGATTTATTATGGGAACATGGAGGACTTTGTGACTCGACAGATTTAACATGCACCAGTCACCATTTACTACACGGGGAGTCTTCGGCCCGCCAGGGATGGAACCCAAGAACTACTGGACATGAACCCAGTGCGCTACCAACCAGGTCATCCCGGCCCTGAATTGGAGATGGATCGTTCTCTGATTCAGGTCAAAATTACGATCTATGAATGAATGGGCCCGTCCCATAAACTGGTGTGACGTATGGGTGTGGCCGAAGTCGAACTCTTGGCCATGGATTGCGCCACTGGAAAACAAGAACAATCGCACCCTTAACAGGCATACGCAACAACAACAACAATAGAATCTGTTACCCTTTCAGTGTTTTTTTAAACAATAATTTGAACGTATGGCTGCATTCTGGTATATCGGAAATAACAAAATTGTTTAGTTTCTACATAATATTATAAAAAAGATGTTTGTATCTACACTATCCCATCTACTCCGTAGACAAACTGAAACGACATATTAAGCGCTTATTACAACTCAGAAATCTAAAGCTTTTAACTTAACCTTGATTGGAGAATAAGAATCAACAAATTTTAACTGATTTGTTATAGATAATTTCACTATAAAAAAAAAAGATACGGTAGATTTAGAAAATATTATTCAAGTTGATTTATTTAAAAGAACAGAATCAGTTTTAATAACCGTAGTTTTAACTTGATGATAGAATATTCCGAAATGGAAAGCGAGTTGCTTAGCGATTTTCTTAATCACCGGAGCAATGAAAACAACTTGCTCAAAAGAAGACGGTTCGCGGATATTCCGTTTTAGTTAAATGTGTGACGAAAATTCTTCTTCAATTCTTTAATATTGAATTTTATTCTTTTAACAAGCTTGATTTAACAAACATATTTAAATTTTCTTAATACCCTTAAAGAGTGAATTAATAGAAAGCTTGCGTGCTAAATTTGTAATTTAAAATTTAAACCACTCATTGTAAAGGTATATTATTCTACGAAATAATTCTAATTTAGAAAATAAATAACATTGAAGGTATTGCATTTGCAACGAATTAATATTTCCTCCATTGGATAATGGATGATGTTGGTGTGAGTAGCACATCCATACCAGTCCCACTATCATGTGTCACTGAGACGTGTTCATGCTTAATGCATTCTAATTGAAGGAGCACAAAAAAGTTGATTTTAAAATAGGTACCGACACCTGCACCAGTTGCCATTTTCTACACCAGCAGGCGAGTATCGACCTCTTGGCCATGGGCCTAACGCCATACCAATCAGACTATCCCGGACATGCAAACATGTATCTAAAGTTCCGAATGTTAGTAGATGGAAGTAGTTTTATTCATAATCACCGAAAATTTAGAAACAATCTTCTTATTATCTTTTTACCGTGTTATCATCTTATGTTAAATTCTGCTATGCACTTGGTGTTTAAACATCATTGCCAGCTATGATACATTCGGATTGTATAGTAAAAAATTAGCATTAACAATAATGCACGATAATAGATTTTTATTTATTTTTCATAATGTAATAGTTGTTGGTTCTTTATTTCCCTTGGTGAAAAATTGAACAACAATTAGAAAAATGACTTAAAATTCCAAATTCTTCCTTGATGTTAATAACGGTTTTAGTCAGAATATTTTGATTGTTTATAAAAATTGCTCTGATAATTGGAATTTTATTTAATTCTATCGTTTATTTGGAATTGCAAAGACGCTACATAAATCCATCTTGATTGGTGAGACAAGTTCGTGAAATGGAAGTTATTCAAAAAAGCTCTTGACAGAAGTTCTCACCTTGAAACAATTCAATCTTACACTTATTGTGATTTTTTTTTCTTCTTCATAACAGGTTATATGTCTAGCTTTATATCAAATAAACGTCTACAGTTGTATCATATCACGTTTCTCTACAGAGGATGGTATGCATGGATAGGAAAAAATCGAGAATATTCTTATAAATTTCATGATAATTGTCGCATAATGTGCTAAATGTTTTACCTATAGGAAATGTTAGGGATTTTATAGTCATCAAAATAGAGAAACTGCAATATTTTATTTATAATTGCAATATTTTTATTTTTAATTTTGATAATTTTATTTGCAATATTTTATTTATTTTTTACTTGAAATGTTATGTATTATGTTTACTCGTAGCTTTGAATAGTAGTAGGCATTAAATTCATCAAAGGTAGTAAAAAGATTTTTTTTCAATTTATTTAAAAAGAGAGTTCTGAATAAAAATATAAAAATGAAACAAAAAAAGTTTCAAACTGATTTCTGTAAATGAAGTTCGCTTCATTATTTATTATTAATACTTATTTCAATACTCAAGCAAGCAGTAATCTGCGCAAAAATTCTATTTCAATAGGGATTTTTTTTAGGAATTTATTCAATTTTAGAGAATTTTCTAAAAAGTACAAAAAACAGGAAATTTTTTTATTAAACCAGATCAGTAGAAACTAGAGAAATCCAGTAGTCTACTGGAAAATCCAGTGGAATTGGCAGCTTTGATAATGGTATACCCACTTATAAGCTTGAAATCCGTTTTTGACAGCTAAAGATGCAGTGGGACATAGAATAAATCTACAGGCTAAACTTTGCTAACCACAGTTAACTACTTACTCGACTAAAATTTTTATATTTTAAAATATATTTTATAAATTGGCCAGTTATTGGCTTCAGGTGGCGTAGAGAAGAGCTCTCTACCTATGGCAATGCTTCGCATGCTTTTTAACATTTCCATCGTTGGCGTGTGGGGAGTCATAGGAGAAGGAAGTACGTTAGTTTCTGTCTGGATTTTCAATTTAAGTTAGGAAACTATATGGGACTGAAAACCACATTGAGCATAGTTCTAAACGAAAGTGCCATGAAAATTCTTTTGAACAATTAAATACAAAAAATATTAAGAAAAGACACTCCTATACAAATGAAAAGAGGAGGAGAGGGAAGGGAGATGTACCAAAGGCCGGTCTTCTCCCCAAATGACATATTCGAGCGTTGAGATTGCCCGTAAAAAAATCGGACAAATTTTTAACCTTGCATTTGAACAGCCCCATAGATGAAGTGTGTTCATTTTTGCTAATGAAATACATTTAAATTAAAAATATTAGTTTGAAACTAAGAAGAAGTTTTTTTTCTTTTCCAACAGAAAGAATTATTGATAACTTGTTTAATTTTTAATTTATTAGATTGCAGTTAAAAGATGTTTGTGGATTTTCCTTAACAACCTCCCTTAATTCATTTTTTTTTCTTTAAAGATGTATAACCCTTATCAAATATGTGAGCAAATGAATATTTAACCCAAGAAAATATATAAAACGCTATTCATATTCGACCCATTACAGCGGAGATAGGTAGATTGAATGATTGAAGGTCTAGTTGAAGGTTGAAACCTGATGGTGTTTCCAATAATCCTCTTTAACTCTCTCCCCTGTTTCCTCCTCTAACTGAACCTGATTCGTCCTTCCTCAATTTTCGAATTTTCCTGCATTTTCGTCGTTCCTGAATTTTCGAAGAGCATATTTTTTTTAAAAATCTCTTTACAGGTTGGTTTTAGGAAACACTATGTATACTGGTATAAATTAATAATAATAAAAAAGTGTCAAAGAAAAATTAAAATTGCTTTTTTATTAGGTTTCAGCAATAAATTTATCCGGATTATTATAATAAATTTTTTTTTTTTGAGAAACACAAGAAATGTTTCAGTGAAAAAAAATTCTTTCTCTTTCGCTGTTTGATTAAAACTATTTTCTTTATTCTATTATTCTTTTTTCTATTACTCTTATTTCTATTATTCTTTTTATTTTACAGCTATTTAAAAAAAATAAATGATCAAATATATAAAAAAAAAAAAAAAAAAAAAAAAAAAAAAAAAAAAAACCAGATTTGCTTGAGTCTGTGAAGTGGAAAAGTACAAAAATAAATAAACAAACAAATAAATAAAGTAAAATAATTAAAAATGAATAAAATTGTTTGCTACTGCGGCCTTCAACTGCTTTACGTAGGCACACACAGGGTCCCGCTGTCTATGGCAGTATTTTTGCAAATCTTCCAGAGTCCTGTTACAATTGCCCAATTAATAAAACAAAAATGAACTACCCTTGTTTGATCTTACGATCGGATTACCCAGGTTCGAGAGTACTTTAGGTTCGAGGTACCAGGTACTTTAGTAGTACTTAGATCAACGATTTTACGGCTACAGAACCCTAAAATGATGGAGCATTTTTTAGGAGAACCTCAAATATATAAATAAAATTTATTTGCAGCATATTGACCGAAGAAAGACTACAATTATTTTGGTAACATTTAATGTGAAAAATGAAATTTGCACAATAACCGTTTTATCAATTAAAATTATTGATTTTATGTCAAAATTTTCAAGTCGGGAGTAGTATCTAGTTTAGTTTTGAATTTGTTTTTGTTGCATACATTAGCTAAAAATAAATAATTACGTTTTTGAAAAAAACAACCTCTCATTAACATTAAGAATCTGAGAAACATAACTCGTTATTCTTAAATTTGGTCATTTTATTTTGAATTGAAAAGTTCCATGAGATATATTGATGCAATTTTTTTTTATAAATTCTGCCATTTGTTTCCTGATGTCATTTTACTTAAATACTTTCATGAAAATAACCAAACTTTCAAAGAAATTAGGGTGTATTGTTTAGGTATAAATATAATTTCAAGCTTCAAAAATTATTACGTTTCAAAAAAATTTTAATTCTGTGAACCCCTGTGACGCTTCCACGGAACCCCAGAGTTCCACGAAATATTATACGGGAACCGCTGAGTAGACGATAAATTGCATATTATGCATCGAGTGCATATTTATTACTAATTTTCGAAGGCTCTGTCGTCATATAAAATGATTTCCCTCCCCCCCCGCATAGAATGCTATTTTTATAACTATAACTGCTGTGAGTTTGCAACAGTCACTCATAACTGTTAGGTCAAGTTTAACTTATCTAAAGCCAGCGCTGTCTATGCTTAATTTGAAAATGGCGCAAAGCGTCAATTTGATGGAAAGTCACAGTTCTGTGAAAATGAAAAGCGTTTGTGGTCTAATTTTTTAATATATACGAAATTACTCCAATGCTGCATGTCCTGGGCTCATAAAATTTTGCGAAAACTGAAAATATATGGCAGTGATTTTGATTACTTTAATCCAGGTGTAAAAATGTCGCCAAATGGGCAATTTAAAAAAAAGTTTATCAACTTTTTAAATATTTTAATTAATTTGTCCGTTCTACTGCTCGTTCTAAATTATTCACGGTAAGATTATAATAGTGTAAAACCATCGCATTGCTTTAAGTGTAAGGCACTTACTTAAACTGCGACTTCTTCTACTTTCATTGGCGACACAACTTAGAAAAACGATGTTAAGAACAATTTAAAACCAAAGGAATGTCCAGTCAGGGTATCAGGCTCAAGATAAACAAACATCTAACCTTTAGAATACAAATTGGAGAGAGGCTTAATCCTATTGATAGGAAATTCTGTGCTGAGAATCACTCAGTTACAATTTATAATAAAGGCTTTCAATTGAAACTAATCAGAAGGCCGTGAATGGCTCTGTCATCGAATCACAGAATGTTTGTCTTTTCTCGATTTTTTTTCATTAGTTTAAAAAAGTTTTTATGCGTCATTTTCTGCAAGGATTTTCTGTCTACGCCTACAGCAAAGAATCCAATATTTAATTATTTTTACTAGATTGAAATATATTTACTAGATTTATTCATTGCATGAAACAATACAAAATAATTTTATAATTGAGGTTGCCATTAATTAATTAATTCGTTTTGGTAAAAAGGAACACCTTTTATCATTAATTGTAAAAATTCTTTTTTTCCACAATCAATAATACATTATTATTATTATTTGGAAATCCAATATAATATAGATCAGGGGTTTTCAACTTACATGAGGCCGGTGGCCGCAATTAAAAACACCAGTCAAATGCCGGGCCGCAACTTCATAAAAAAAAAAAAAAAAAATACGACTTATTAGGAATTATAATAAGAAAAAAATTTCTCGAGCATCTGAAATTAATTTTTTTTTCTTTTCCACTCATGCCATATTTGATTCAAAGAATTTAAATGAAACATGATATTCATTGCTTCCTTGATGCGTTTTAAAATTTACAAATGTAAATAATTTCGTCCAAAATGAGTGGTTTCAAAAAGTTAAATTGGAGAGTTTCTGATACGCACATGCTAAATTATATTCACAAAATCGAAAGAAAAAAGAGCAACATACATGATTTCTTTTTGTATTTGAATAAATATTTTCTTGGATGCAAAACCAGAGAAAAAAATTATTTTGTACCGTTGATATGTTAAATTTCACAGAAACGAACAAATTAGGTTTTTCTTTTTTAACGAAAGAAAAGTATTTTAAAGCGATATAGATTTTTTACGAAAATTGTCCGCAAAAAAATGACAGCTAATATATTTTAGTTAGCGGGCCACAAAAAAAAGGCTTCACAGGCCGGATGCAGCCCGCGGGCCGCCATTTGGTAACCACTGAGTTAGATTGCTGTAGGTTTTATTTTTCTTCTCCTGGATGTCGCATTTTTATTTGGAAAAGAAAATTCTTTAAATATTAACTATATATTAAATCATTGAATTATTTAAAAAATAAAATAAAAAAATGTTTTTTTGTTAAAAAAATTAATGAAAACATTAAGTACCCAGTAAGGATTTCTTAAAAAAAGATTACGTATCAATTTCATGGCTTTTAATATGCAAGATGTTTCGTCTTTGATGTTTTTAGAATCCTTGAAGAAAAAAATGATTACAAAAATAAATACACATTGGAAGTTCCTAACTGATATTTAACCGACAAAATAAACAAACGCTATCTAATTACAGTATAAAGAGGGAACAGCAAAACACGCTCAATTTGAAATTGAATGTGTTTCTAAAAATTTTATTTCAACTCCAGTTTGTTTCCATCCTCAGCGAGAACTGTTTTGTTTATTACTCTTTTTTTTCTTTACCTCAATCAGATTTTTTTTTCTCGGTTAAATATAGATTTGCAACCTCCAATCTGTTCACTTTTTCGTTTTCATTTTAGATGAGAATTTCAAATAAACATATTAAGGGTAGTCTTCACGGAACACTCTGTGTATGCAAAGATTTCCCTGGATTAAATATCTGTTTTCCAACAACCAATTATAATTTTTTGGCTCAAATGACAACTTTGATACTAATACCAAATTAAAAGATAGGTGTCGAAATTTCGAAAAATATATACATATACTGAGAAATATCTATAAAGCATTTTTAAAAAAATATTTTATTTTGGCCTTGACACTCTCAATATATAGTTAGCACAGGTGTCGCTAAGATCGATGATGGTGTAAAATACGATATGAGGTGGGAAAGAAATTCTGCATGACCTATATTTAATGTATAGTATTGTCTATTTTGACTGTAGGCTTTCCTATCCATTGCTCTATAATTATTATAAATAACTGGTTTTATGGGGATCATTTAGTGGACACTTTAGTAATTTTTTATAATTTTTTGGCTCAAATGACAACTTTGATACTAATACCAAATTAAAGGATAGGTGTCAAAATTTCGAAAAATATATACATATACTGAGAAATATCTATAAAGCATTTTTAAAAAATATTTTATTTTGGCCTTGACATTCTCTATATATTGTTAGCACAGGAGTCGCTAAGATCGATGATGGTGTAAAATACGATATGAGGCGGGAAAGAAATTCTGCATGGCTTATATTTAATGTATAGTATTGTCTATTTTGACTATAGGCTTTCCTATCCATTGCTTTATAATTATTATAAAAAACTGGTTTCATGGGGATCATTTGGTGGACACTTCAGTAATTTTTTATAACTTTTTGGTTCAAATGACAACTTTGATACTAATACCAAATTTAAGGATAGGTGTCAAAATTTCGAAAAATATATACATATACTGAGAAATATCTGCAAAGCATTTTTAAAAAATATTTTATTTTGGCCTTGACACTCTCAATATATAGTTAGCACAGGAGTCGCTAAGATCGATGATGGTGTAAAATACGATATGAGGTGCGAAAGAAATTCTGCATGGCTTATATTTAATGTATAGTATTGTCTATTTTGACTATAGGCTTTCCTATCCATTGCTTTATAATTATTATAAATAACTGGTTTTATGGGGATCATTTGGTGGACACTTCAGTAATTTTTTATAATTTTTTGGTTCAAATGGCAACTTTGATACTAATACCAAATTTAAGGATAGGTGTCAAAATTACTGAGAAATATCTATAAAGCATTTTTAAAAAATATTTTATTTTGGCCTTGACATTCTCTATATATAGTTAGCACAGGAGTCGCTAAGATCGATGATGGTGTAAAATACGATATGAGGTGGGAAAGAAATTCTGCATGGCCTATATTTAATGTATAGTATTGTCTATTTCGCCTATAGGCATTCCTATCCATTGCTTTATAAATATTATAAATAACTGGTTTTATGGGGATCATTTGGAGGACACTTTAGTAATTTTTTATAATTTTTTGGCTCAAATGACAACTTTGATACTAATACCAAATTAAAGGATAGGTGTCAAAATTTCGAAAAATATATACATATACTGAGAAATATCTATAAAGCATTTTTAAAAAATATTTTATTTTGGCCTTGACACTCTCAATATATAGTTAGCACGGTTGTCGCTAAGATCGATGATGGTGTAAAATACGATATGAGATGGGAAAGAAATTCTGCATGGCTTATATTTAATGTATAGTATTGTCTATTTTGACTATAGGCTTTCCTATCCATTGCTTTATAATTATTATAAATAACTGGTTTTATGGGGATCATTTGGTGGACACTTCAGTAATTTTTTACAATTTTTTGGTTCAAATGGCAACTTTGATACTAATACCAAATTTAAGGATAGGTGTCAAAATTACTGAGAAATATCCATAAAGCATTTTTAAAAAATATTTTATTTTGGCCTTGACATTCTCTATATATAGTTAGCACAGGAGTCGCTAAGATCGATGATGGTGTAAAATACGATATGAGGTGGGAAAGAAATTCTGCATGGCTTATATTTAATGTATAGTATTGTCTATTTTGACTATAGGCTTTCCTATCCATTGCTTTATAATTATTATAAATAACTGGTTTTATGGGGATCATTTGGTGGACAATTTAGTAATTTTTTATAATTTTTTGGCTCAAATGACAACTTTGATACTAATACCAAATTAAAGGATAGGTGTCAAAATTTCGAAAAATATATACATATACTGAGAAATATCTATAAAGCATTTTTAAAAAATATTTTATTTTGGCCTTGACATTCTCTATATATAGTTAGCACAGGAGTCGCTAAGATCGATGATGGTGTAAATACGATATGAGGTGGGAAAGAAATTCTGCATGGCTTATATTTAATGTATAGTATTGTCTATTTTGACTATAGGCTTTCCTATCCATTGCTTTATAATTATTATAAATAACTGGTTTCATGGGGATCATTTGGTGGACAATTTAGTAATTTTTTATAATTTTTTGGCTCAAATGACAACTTTGATACTAATACCAAATTAAAGGATAGGTGTCAAAATTTCGAAAAATATATACATATACTGAGAAATATCTATAAAGCATTTTTAAAAAATATTTTATTTTGGCCTTGACATTCTCTATATATAGTTAGCACAGGAGTCGCTAAGATCGATGATGGTGTAAAATACGATATGAGGTGGGAAAGAAATTCTGCATGGCTTATATTTAATGTATAGTATTGTCTATTTTGACTATAGGCTTTCCTATCCATTGCTTTATAATTATTATAAATAACTGGTTTTATGGGGATCATTTGGTGGACAATTTAGTAATTTTTTATAATTTTTTGGCTCAAATGACAACTTTGATACTAATACCAAATTAAAGGATAGGTGTCAAAATTTCGAAAAATATATACATATACTGAGAAATATCTATAAAGCATTTTTAAAAAATATTTTATTTTGGCCTTGACATTCTCTATATATAGTTAGCACAGGAGTCGCTAAGATCGATGATGGTGTAAAATACGATATGAGGTGGGAAAGAAATTCTGCATGGCTTATATTTAATGTATAGTATTGTCTATTTTGACTATAGGCTTTCCTATCCATTGCTTTATAATTATTATAAATAACTGGTTTCATGGGGATCATTTGGTGGACAATTTAGTAATTTTTTATAATTTTTTGGCTCAAATGACAACTTTGATACTAATACCAAATTAAAGGATAGGTGTCAAAATTTCGAAAAATATATACATATACTGAGAAATATCTATAAAGCATTTTTAAAAAATATTTTATTTTGGCCTTGACATTCTCTATATATAGTTAGCACAGGAGTCGCTAAGATCGATGATGGTGTAAAATACGATATGAGGTGGGAAAGAAATTCTGCATGGCTTATATTTAATGTATAGTATTGTCTATTTTGACTATAGGCTTTCCTATCCATTGCTTTATAATTATTATAAATAACTGGTTTTATGGGGATCATTTGGTGGACACTTCAGTAATTTTTTACAATTTTTTGGTTCAAATGGCAACTTTGATACTAATACCAAATTTAAGGATAGGTGTCAAAATTACTGAGAAATATCCATAAAGCATTTTTAAAAAATATTTTATTTTGGCCTTGACATTCTCTATATATAGTTAGCACAGGAGTCGCTAAGATCGATGATGGTGTAAAATACGATATGAGGTGGGAAAGAAATTCTGCATGGCTTATATTTAATGTATAGTATTGTCTATTTTGACTATAGGCTTTCCTATCCATTGCTTTATAATTATTATAAATAACTGGTTTTATGGGGATCATTTGGTGGACAATTTAGTAATTTTTTATAATTTTTTGGCTCAAATGACAACTTTGATACTAATACCAAATTAAAGGATAGGTGTCAAAATTTCGAAAAATATATACATATACTGAGAAATATCTATAAAGCATTTTTAAAAAATATTTTATTTTGGCCTTGACATTCTCTATATATAGTTAGCACAGGAGTCGCTAAGATCGATGATGGTGTAAAATACGATATGAGGTGGGAAAGAAATTCTGCATGGCTTATATTTAATGTATAGTATTGTCTATTTTGACTATAGGCTTTCCTATCCATTGCTTTATAATTATTATAAATAACTGGTTTTATGGGGATCATTTGGTGGACAATTTAGTAATTTTTTATAATTTTTTGGCTCAAATGACAACTTTGATACTAATACCAAATTAAAGGATAGGTGTCAAAATTTCGAAAAATATATACATATACTGAGAAATATCTATAAAGCATTTTTAAAAAATATTTTATTTTGGCCTTGACATTCTCTATATATAGTTAGCACAGGAGTCGCTAAGATCGATGATGGTGTAAAATACGATATGAGGTGGGAAAGAAATTCTGCATGGCTTATATTTAATGTATAGTATTGTCTATTTTGACTATAGGCTTTCCTATCCATTGCTTTATAATTATTATAAATAACTGGTTTTATGGGGATCATTTGGTGGACACTTCAGTAATTTTTTACAATTTTTTGGTTCAAATGGCAACTTTGATACTAATACCAAATTTAAGGATAGGTGTCAAAATTACTGAGAAATATCCATAAAGCATTTTTAAAAAATATTTTATTTTGGCCTTGACATTCTCTATATATAGTTAGCACAGGAGTCGCTAAGATCGATGATGGTGTAAAATACGATATGAGGTGGGAAAGAAATTCTGCATGGCTTATATTTAATGTATAGTATTGTCTATTTTGACTATAGGCTTTCCTATCCATTGCTTTATAATTATTATAAATAACTGGTTTTATGGGGATCATTTGGTGGACAATTTAGTAATTTTTTATATTTTTTTGGCTCAAATGACAACTTTGATACTAATACCAAATTAAAGGATAGGTGTCAAAATTTCGAAAAATATATACATATACTGAGAAATATCTATAAAGCATTTTTAAAAAATATTTTATTTTTGCCTTGACATTCTCTATATATAGTTAGCACAGGAGTCGCTAAGATCGATGATGGTGTAAAATACGATATGAGGTGGGAAAGAAATTCTGCATGGCTTATATTTAATGTATAGTATTGTCTATTTTGACTATAGGCTTTCCTATCCATTGCTTTATAATTATTATAAATAACTTGTTTTATGGGGATCATTTGGTGGACACTTCAGTAATTTTTTACAATTTTTTGGTTCAAATGGCAACTTTGATACTAATACCAAATTTAAGGATAGGTGTCAAAATTACTGAGAAATATCCATAAAGCATTTTTAAAAAATATTTTATTTTGGCCTTGACATTCTCTATATATAGTTAGCACAGGAGTCGCTAAGATCGATGATGGTGTAAAATACGATATGAGGTGGGAAAGAAATTCTGCATGGCCTATATTTAATGTATAGTATTGTCTATTTCGCCTATAGGCATTCCTATCCATTGCTTTATAAATATTATAAATAACTGGTTTTATGGGGATACTTTGGAGGACACTTTAGTAATTTTTTATAATTTTTTGGCTCAAATGACAACTTTGATACTAATACCAAATTAAAGGATAGGTGTCAAAATTTCGAAAAATATATACATATACTGAGAAATATCTATAAAGCATTTTTAAAAAATATTTTATTTTGGCCTTGACACTCTCAATATATAGTTAGCACAGGTGTCGCTAAGATCGATGATGGTGTAAAATACGATATGAGGAGGGAAAGAAATTCTGCATGGCCTAAACTTAGTGTATAGTATTGTCTATTTTGACTATAGGCTTTCCTATCCATTGCTTTACAATTATTATAAATAACTGGTTTCATGGGGATCATTTGGTGGACACTTTAGTAATTTTTTTATAATTTTTTGGCTCAAATGACAACCTTGATACTAATACCAAATTAAAGGATAAGTGTCAAAATTTCGAAAAATATATACATATACTGAGAAATATCTATAAAGCATTTTTAAAAAATATTTTATTTTGGCCTTGGCATTCTCTATATATAGTTAGCACAGGAGTCGCTAAGATCACTGATGGTGGTGTAAAATACGATATGAGGGGGGAAAGAAATTCTGCATGGCTTATATTTAATGTATAGTATTGTCTATTTTGACTATAGGCTTTCCTATCCATTGCTTTATAACTATTATAAATAACTGGTTTTATTGGGATCATTTGGTGGACACTTCAGTAATTTTTTATAATTTTTTGGTTCAAATGACAACTTTGATACTAATACCAAATTAAAGGATAGGTGTCAAAATTTCGAAAAATATATACATATACTGAGAAATATCTATAAAGCATTTTTAAAAAATATTTTATTTTGGCCTTGACACTCTCTATACATAGTTAGCACAGGAGTCGCTAAGATCGATGATGGTGTAAAATACGATATGAGGTGGAAAAGAAATTCTGCATGGCCTATATTTAATGTATTTTAAATTATATATTTTTTTAATGTATTTTTCGATATTCTGGAGGTTCTTGCATGTAGGAAAAAAAATTTTATTTATTGGGGAAATTAGAAAAAACTTGAAAAATCAAGGAAAATCAGTTTATTTGCTCTTTTTCGACTTCTATTGTAACATTTTGAATATTCTATCATGCATGGGGTGTTTTCTGTGTGTGAAGTCCAGCAAAGAAAGCGTAATGGAATAATAAAAAAAAGATTAAAAAAGTAAACTGGCTCTAGAAAAATTCAAATTTCAAGACCCCCTAGCTCCATTTATTATCAAGGTATAATTTTCAAACTCTGACTCTAAGTAGGGATCTGTGGTCCAAACAAGGCTGCTGAAGATAATTTTTATAGGCCTATTAGGGGGGTCACAGTGGAACCCTAAAGGTATATTGCGAAGATGAGAGGAGAGAGCTTTTGAAGCGAAACAGTAGCAGGCTTCACGTATCACTGTGGCCTGGAAAGTAGATCACCAGACAAGCAAGTTCGCTGCAGGAGGGAGGGGTCCTGGGTACGAATCCCAGGGACAGTCAAATTTTCAAAAAATTTTCTTTTCATTTTTTTTTTGCTTATTTTAAATTATATTATTTTTTTATGTGTTTTTCGATATTCAGGAGGTTCCTGCATGTATGAAAAAAAAATTTTTTGTTGGGAAAATGGGAAAAAACTGGAGAAATCCAGGAAAATCAGTTTATTTGCTCTTTTTCGACTTCTATTGTAACATTTTGGATATTCTATCATGCATGGGGTGTTTTCAGCGTGTGAAGTCCTGCAAGGAAAACGCAATGGAATAATAAAAAAAAAGAATAAAAAAATAAAATGGCTCGAGAAAGGTTCAAATTTCAAGACCCCCTAGCTCCCTTTATTATCAAGGTATAATTTTCAAACTCGGGCCCTTATTAGTTGTCTATGGTCCAAACAAGGCTGCTGAAGATAATTTTTATAGGCCAATTAGGGGGGTCACAGTGGGCCCCTAAAGGTATAATGCGAAGATGAGAGGAGAGAGCTATTGAAGCGAAACTGTGGTAGGCTTCACGTAACGCCGTGTACTGGAAGGTAGGCGGCCAGACAAGCAAGTGCGCTGCAAGAGGAAGGGGTCCTGGGTTCGAATCCCACGGAAGGTCAAATTTTCAAAAAATTTTCTTTTTTTTTTTTTATTTTGCTTATTTTAAATTATATTATTTTTTATGTGTTATTCGATATTCAGGAGGTTCCTGCTTGAATGAAAAAAATTTTTTTGTTGGGAAAATGGGAAAAAACTGGAAAAATCCAGAAAAATCAGTTTACTTGCTCTTTTTCGACTTCTATTGTAACATTTTGGATATTCTGTCATGCATGGGGTGTTTTCTGCGTGAGAAGTCTTGCAAAGAAAACGCAATGGAATAATAAAAAAAATGAATAAAAAAATAAAATGGCTCAAGAAAGGTTCAAATTTAGAGACCCCCTAGCTCCCTTTAATATCAAGGTATAATTTTCAAACTCGGGCCCTTAGTAGCTGTCTATAATCCAAACAAGGCAGCTGAAGATAATTTTTATAGGCCAATTAGGGGGGTCACAGTGGGCCCCTAAAGGTATAATGCGAAGATGAGAGGAGAGAGCTATTGAAGCAAAACTGTGATAGGCTTCACGTATCGCCGTGGACTGGAAGGTCGGCCGCCAGACAAGGAAGTTCGCTGCAGGAGGAGGGGGTCCTGGGTTCAAATCCCAGGGACGGTCAAATTTTCAAAAAATTTTCTTTTCTTTTTTTTATTTTGCTTACTTTAAATTATATTATTTTTTTATGTGTTTTTCGATATTCAGGAGGTTCCTGCATGCATGAAAAAAAATTTTTTTATTTGGAAAATGGGAAAAAACTGGAAAAATCAAGACATATCAGTTTATTTGCTCTTTTTCGACTTCTATTGTAACATTTTGGATATTCTAGTATGCATGGGGTGTTTTCTGCGTGAGAAGTCCAGCAAAGAAAGCGTAATAGAATAATGAAAAAAATAAAATGGCTCGAGAAAGGTTCAAATTTAGAGACCCCCTAGCTCCCTTTAATATCAAGGTATGATTTTCAAACTCGGGCCCTTAGTAGTTGCACATGGTCCAAACAAGGCTGCTGAAGATAATTTTTATAGGCCAATTAGGGGGGTCACAGTGGGCCCCTAAAGGTATAATGCGAAGATGAGAGGAGAGAGCTATTGAAGCGAAACTGTAGTAGGCTTCACGTATCGCCGTGAACTGGAAGGTAGGCGGCCAGGCAAGCAAGTTTGCTGCAGGAGGAAGGGGTCCTAGGTTCGAAACCCATGGACGGTCAAATTTTCTTTTCTCTTTTTTATTTTGCTTATTTTAAATTATATTATTTTTTATGTGTTTTTCAATATTTAGGAGGTTCCTGCTTGTATGAAAAAAAAGTTTTTTGTTGGGAAAATGGGAAAAAACTGGAAAAATCCAGCAAAATCAGTTTATTTGCTCTTTTTCGACTTCTATTGTAACATTTTGGATATTCTATCATGCATGGGGTGTTTTCTGCGTGTGAAGTCCTGCAAAGAAAACGCAATGGAATAATAAAAAAAAGAATAAAAAAATAAAATGGCTCGAGAAAGGTTCAAATTTCAAGACCCTCTAGCTCCTTTATTATCAAGGTATAATTTTCAAACTCGGGCCCTTAGTAGTTGTCTATGGTCCAAACAAGGCTGCTGAAGATAATTTCTATAGGCCATTTAGGGGGGTCACAGTGGGCCCCTAAAGGTGTAATGCGAAGATGAGAGGAGAGAGCTATTGAGGCGAAATTGTGGTAGGCTTCACGTATCGCCGTGGACTGGAAGGTAGGCCGCCAGACAAGCAAGTTCGCTGCAGGGAAAGGGGTCCTGGGTTCGAATCCCAGGGACGGTCACATTTTCAAAAAATTTACTTTTCTTTTTTTTATTTTGCTTATTTTAAATTATATTATTTTTTATGTGTTTTTCGATATTCAGGAGGTTCCTGCATGTATGAAAAAAAAATTTTGTTGAGAAAATGGGAAAAAACTGGAAAAATTCAGGAAAATCAGTTTATTTTTTTTTTACTTCTATTCTAACATTTTGGATATTCTATCATGCAAGGGGTGTTTTCTGCGTGTGAAGTCCTGCAAAGAAAACGCAATGGAATAATAAAAAAAAAGAATAAAAAAATAAAATGGCTCGAGAAAGGTTCAAATTTCAAGACCCTCTAGCTCCTTTATTATCAAGGTATAATTTTCAAACTCGGGCCCTTAGTAGTTGTCTATGGTCCAAACAAGGCTGCTGAAGATAATTTCTATAGGCCATTTAGGGGGGTCACAGTGGGCCCCTAAAGGTGTAATGCGAAGATGAGAGGAGAGAGCTATTGAGGCGAAATTGTGGTAGGCTTCACGTATCGCCGTGGACTGGAAGGTAGGCCGCCAGACAAGCAAGTTCGCTGCAGGGAAAGGGGTCCTGGGTTCGAATCCCAGGGACGGTCACATTTTCAAAAAATTTACTTTTCTTTTTTTTATTTTGCTTATTTTAAATTATATTATTTTTTATGTGTTTTTCGATATTCAGGAGGTTCCTGCATGTATGAAGAAAAAAAATTTTTATTTGGAAAAAGGGAAAAAACTGGAAAAATCAAGAAATATCAGTTTATTTGCTCTTTTTCGACTTCTATTGTAACATTTTGGATATTCTAGTATGCATGGGGTGTTTTCTGCGTGTGAAGTCCAGCAAAGAAAGCGTAATGGAATAATAAAAAAAATAAAATGGCTCGAGAAAGGTTCAAATTTCAAGACCCCCTAGCTCCCTTTAATATCAAGGTATAATTTTCAAACTCGGGCCCTTAGTAGTTGTCTATGGTCCAAACAAGGCTGCCGAAGATAATTTTTATAGGCTTATTAGGGGGGTCACAGTGGGCCCATAAAGGTGTAATGCTAAGATGAGAGGAGAGAGCTATTGAAGCGAAACTGTGGTAGGCTTCACGTATCGCCGTGGACTGGAAGGTAGGCCGCCTGACAAGCAAGTTTGCTGCAGGAGGAAGGGGTCAAGGGTTCGAATCCCACGGACGGTCAAATTTTCTTTTCTTTTTTTTATTTTGCTTATTTTAAATTATATTATTTTTTATGTGTTTTTCGATATTCAGGAGGTTCCTGCATGTATGAAAAAAAAACTTTTGTTGTGAAAAAGGGAAAAAACTGGAAAAATTCAGGAAAATCAGTTTATTTGCTCTTTTTCGACTTCTATTGTAACATTTTGGATATTCTATCATGCATGGGGTGTTTTCTGCGTGTGAAGTCCTGCAAAGAAAACGCAATGGAATAATAAAAAAGAAGAATAAAAAAATAAAATGGCTCGAGAAAGGTTCAAATTTCAAGACCCCCTAGCTCCCTTTAATATCAAGGTATAATTTTCAAACTCGGGCCCTTAGTAGTTGCGTATGGTCCAAACAAGGCTGCTGAAGATAATTTTTATACTCCAATTAGGGGGGTAACAGTGGGCCCCTAAAGGTGTAATGCGAAGATGAGAGGAGAGGGCTATTGAAGTGAAACTGTGGCAGGCTTCACGTATCGCCGTGGACTGGAACGTAGGCCGCCAGACAAGGAAGTTCGCTGCAGGGAAAGGGGTCCTGGGTTCGAATCTCAGGGACGGTCACATTTTCAAAATATTTACTTTTCTTTTTTTTATTTTGCTTATTTTAAATTATATTATTTTTTATGTGTTTTTCGATATTCAGGAGGTAACTGCATGTATGAAAAAGAAAATTTTTGTTGGGAAAATGGGAAAAAACTGGAAAAATCCAGGAAAATCAGTTTATTTGCTCTTTTTCGACTTCTATTGTAACATTTTGGATATTCTATCATGCATGGGTTGTTTTCTGTGTGTGAAGTCCTGCAAAGAAAACGCAATGGAATAATAAAAAAAAGAATAAAAAAATAAAATGGCTCGAGAAGGGTTTGAATTTCAAGACCCCCTAGCTCCCTTTAATATCAAGGTATAATTTTCAAACTCGGGCCCTTAGTAATTGTCTATGGTCCAAACAAGGCTGCTGAAGATAATTTTTATAGGCCAATTAGGGGGGTCACAGTGGGCCCCTAAAGGTATAATGCGAAGATGAGAGGAGAGAGCTATTGAAGCGAAACTGCGGTAGGCTTCACGTATCGCCGTGGACTGGAAGGTCGGCCGCCAGACAAGGAAGTTCGCTGCAGGAGGAGGGGGTCCTGGGTTCAAATCCCAGGGACGGTCAAATTTTCAAAAAATTTTCTTTTCTTTTTTTTATTTTGCTTATTTTAAATTATATTATTTTTTTTATGTGTTTTTCGATATTCAGGAGGTTCCTGCATGTATGAAAAAAAATTTTTTTATTTGGAAAATGGGAAAAAACTGGAAAAATCAAGACATATCAGTTTATTTGCTCTTTTTCGACTTCTATTGTAACATTTTGGATATTCTAGTATGCATGGGGTGTTTTCTGCGTGCGAAGTCCTGCAAAGAAAACGCAATGGAATAATAAAAGAAAAGAATAAAAAAATAAAATGGCTCGAGAAAGGTTCAAATTTCAAGACCCCCTAGCTCCCTTTAATATCAAGGTATGATTTTCAAACTCGGGCCCTTAGTAGGTGTCCATGGTCCAATCAAGGCTGCTGAAGATAATTTTTATAGGCCAATTAGGGGGGTCACAGTGGGCCCCTAAAGGTATATTGCGAAGATGAGAGGAGAGAGCTATTGAACCGAAACTGTAGTAGGCTTCACGTATCGCCGTGGACTGGAAGGTAGGCGGCCAGGCAAGCAAGTTTGCTGCAGGAGGAAGGGGTCCTGGGTTCGAAACCCACGGACGGTCAAATTTTCTTTTCTCTTTTTTATTTTGCTTATTTTAAATTATATTATTTTTTATGTGTTTTTCAATATTTAGGAGGTTCCTGCTTGAATGAAAAAAAAGTTTTTTGTTGGGAAAATGGGAAAAAACTGGAAAAATCCAGCAAAATCAATTTATTTGCTCTTTTTCGACTTCTATTGTAACATTTTGGATATTCTATCATGCATGGGGTGTTTTCTGCGTGTGAAGTCCTGCAAAGAAAACGCAATGGAATAATAAAAAAAAGAATAAAAAAATAAAATGGCTCGAGAAAGGTTCAAATTTCAAGATCCCCTAGCTCCCTTTAATATCAAGGTATAATTTTCAAACTCGGGCCCTTAGTAGTTGTCTATGGTCCAAACAAGGCTGCTGAATATAATTTTTATAGGCCAATTAGGGGGGTAACAGAGGGCCCCTAAAGGTATAATGCGAAAATGAGAGGAGAGAGCTATTGAAGCGAAACTGTCGTAGGCTTCACGTATCGCCGTGGACTGGAAGGAAGGCGGCCAGACAAGCAAGTTCGCTGCAAGAGGAAGGGGTCCTGGGTTCGAATCCCACGGACGGTCAAATTTTCAAAAAATTTTATTTTCTTTTTTTTATTTTGCTTATTTTAAATTATATTATTTTTTATGTGTTTTTCGATATTCAGGAGGTTCCTGCATGTATGAAAAAAAAATTTTTTGTTGGGAAAATGGGAAAAACTGGAAAAATCCAGGAAAATCAGTTTATTTGCTCTTTTTCGACTTCTATTGTAACATTTTTGATATTCTATCATGCATGGGGTGTTTTCTGCGTGCGAAGTCCTGCAAAGAAAACGCAATGGAATAATAAAAGAAAAGAATAAAAAAATAAAATGGCTCGAGAAAGGTTCAAATTTCAAGATCCCTTAGCTCCCTTTATTATCAAGGTATAATTTTCAAACTCGGGCCCATAGTAGTTGTCCATGGTCTAAACAAGGCTGCAGAAGATAATTTTTATAGGCCTATTAGGGAGGTCACAGTGGGCCCTTAAAGGTATATTGCGAAGATGAGAGGAGAGAGCTTTTGAAGAGAAACCGTGGCAGGCTTCACGTATCACCGTGGACTGGAAAGTAGGCCATCAGACAAGCAAGTTCGCTGCAGGAGGGAGGGGTCCTGGGTATGAATCCCAGGGACAGTCAAATTTTCAAAAAATTTTCTTTTCTTTATTTTATTTCGCTTATTTTAAATTATATTATTTTTTTTATGTGTTTTTCGATATTCAGGAGTTTCCTGCATGTATGAAAAAACAATTTTGTTGAGAAAATGGGAAAAAACTGGAAAAATTCAGGGAAATCAGTTTATTTTTTTTTACTTCTATTCTAACATTTTGGATATTCTATCATGCATGGGGTGTTTTCTGCGTGTGAAGTCCTGCAAAGAAAACGCAATGGAATAATAAAAAAAAAGAATAAAAAAATAAAATGGCTCGAGAAAGGTTCAAATTTCAAGACCCTCTAGCTCCCTTTATTATCAAGGTATAATTTTCAAACTCGGTCCCTAAGTAGGGGTCTTTGGTCCAAACAAGGCTGCTGAAGATAATTTTTATAGGCCATTTAGGGGGGTCACAGTGGGCCCCTAAAGGTATAATGCGAAGATGAGAGGAGAGAGCTATTGAAGCGAAACTGTGGTAGGCTTCACGTATCGCTGTGAACTGGAAGGTAGGCGGCCAGACAAGCAAGTTCGCTGCAAGAGGAAGGGGTCCTGGGTTCGAATCAAACGGACGGTCAAATTTTCAAAAAATTTTCTTTTCTTTTTTTTATTTTCTTATTTTAAATTATATTATTTTTTATGTGTTTTTCGATATTCAGGAGGTTCCTGCATGTATGGAAAAAAAAATTTTTTGTAGGGAAAATGGGAAAAAACTGGAAAAATCCAGGAAAATCAGTTTATTTGCTCTTTTTCGACTTCTATTGTAACATTTTGGATATTCTATCATGCATGGGGTGTTTTCTGCGTGTGAAGTCCTGCAAAGAAAACGCAATGGAATAATAAAAAAAAAGAATAAAAAAATAAAATGGCTCGAGAAAGGTTCAAATTTCAAAACCCCCTAGCTCCCTTTAATATCAAGGTATAATTTTCAAACTCGGTCCCAAAGTAGGGGTCTTTGGTCCAAACAAGGCTGCTGAAGATAATTTTTATAGGCCATTTAGGGGGGTCACAGTGGGCCCCTAAAGGTATAATGCGAAGATGAGAGGAGAGAGCTATTGAAGCGAAACTGTGGTAGGCTTCACGTATCGCTGTGAACTGGAAGGTAGGCGGCCAGACAAGCAAGTTCGCTGCAAGAGGAAGGGGTCCTGGGCTCGAATCAAACGGACGGTCAAATTTTCAAAAAATTTTCTTTTCTTTTTTTTATTTTGCTTATTTTAAATTATATTATTTTTTTATGTGTTTTTCGATATTCAGGAGGTTCCTGCATGTATGAAAAAAAAAATTTTTTATTTGGAAAAAGGGAAAAAACTGGAAAAATCAAGAAATATCAGTTTATTTGCTCTTTTTCGACTTCTATTGTAACATTTTGGATATTCTAGTATGCATGGGGTTTCTTCTGCGTGTGAAGTCCAGCAAAGAAAGCGTAATGGAATAATAAAAAAAAAGAATAATAGAAATAAAATGGCTCGAGAAAGGTTGAAATTTCAAAACCCCCCTAGCTCCCTTTAATATCAAGGTATAATTTTCAAACTCGGGCCCTTAGTAGTTGTCTATGGTCCAAACAAGGCTGCTGAAGATAATTTTTATACGCCTATTAGGGGGGTCACAGTGGGCCCCTAAAGGTGTAATGCGAAGATGAGAGGAGAGAGCTATTGAAGCGAAACTGTGGTAGGCTTCACGTATCCCCGTGGACTGGAAGGTCAACCGCCAGACAAGGAAGTTCGATGCAGGGAAAGGGGTCCTGGGTTCGAATCTCAGGGACCGTCACATTTTCAAAAAATTTACTTTTCTTTTTTTTATTTTGCTTATTTTAAATTATGTTATTTTTTATGTGTTTTTCGATATTCAGGAGGTTCCTGCATGTATGAAAAAGAAAATTTTTGTTGGGAAAATGGGAAAAAACTGGAAAAATCCAGGAAAATCAGTTTATTTGCTCTTTTTCGACTTCTATTGTAATATTTTGGATATTCTATCATGCATGGGGTGTTTTCTGTGTGTAAAGTCCTGCAAAGAAAACGCAATGGAATAATAAAAAAAAAGAATAAAAAAATAAAATGGCACGAGAAGGCTTCGAATTTTAAGACCCCCTAGCTCCCTTTAATATCAAGGTATAATTTTCAAACTCGGGCCCATATTAGTTGTCCATGGTCTAAACAAGGCTGCAGAATATAATTTTTATAGGCCTATTAGGGAGGTCACAGTGGGCCCCTAAAGGTATATTGCGAAGATGAGAGGAGAGAGTTTTTGAAGCGAAACAGTGGCAGGCTTCACGTATCACCGTGGACTGGAAGGTAGGCCGCCTGACAAGCAAGTTTGCTGCAGAGGAAGGGGTCATGGGTTCGAATCCCGCGGACGGTCAAATTTTCTTTTCTTTCTTTTATTTTGCTTATTTTAAATTATGTTATTTTTTTATGTGTTTTTCGATATTCAGGAGGTTCCTGCATGTATGAAAAAAAATTTTTTTTTATTTGGAAAAAGGGAAAAAACTGGAAAAATCAAGAAATATCAGTTTATTTGCTCTTTTTCGACTTCTATTGTAACATTTTGGATATTCTAGTATGCATGGGGTGTTTTCTGCGTGTGAAGTCCAGCAAAGAAAGCGTAATGGAATAATAAAAAGAATAAAATGGCTCGAGAAAGGTTCAAATTTCAAGACCCCCTAGCTCCCTTTAATATCAAGGTATAATTTTCAAACTCGGGCCCTTAGAAGATGTCTATGGTCCAAACAAGGCTGCCGAAGATAATTTTTATAGGCCTATTAGGGGGGTCACAGTGGGCCCCTAAAGGTGTAATGCGAAGATGAGAGGAGAGAGCTATTGAAGTGAAACTGTTGTAGGCTTCACGTATCGCAGTGGACTGGAAGGTAGGCCGCCTGACAAGCAAGTTTGCTGCAGGAGGAAGGGGTCAAGGGTTCGAATCCCACGGACGGTCAAATTTTCTTTTCTTTTTTTTATTTTGCTTATTTTAAATTATATTATTTTTTATGTGTTTTTCGATATTCAGGAGGTTCCTGCATGTATGAAAAAAAAAATTTTTGTTGTGAAAATGGGAAAAAACTGGAAATATCCAGGAAAATCAGTTTATTTGCTCTTTTTCGACTTCTATTGTAAAATTTTGGATATTCTATCATGCATGGGGTGTTTTCTGCGTGTGAAGTCCTGCAAAGAAAACGCAATGGAATAATAAAAAAAATGAATAAAAAAATAAAATGGCTCGAGAAAGGTTCAAATTTCAAGATCCCCTAGCTCCCTTTATTATCAAGGTATAATTTTCACACTCGGGCCCTTAGCAGTTGTCTATGGTCCAAACAAGGCTGCTGAAGATAATTTTTATGGGCCAATTAGGGGGGTCGCAGTGGGCCCCTAAAGGTATAATGCGAAGATGAGAGGAGAGAGCTATTGAATCGAAACTGTGGTAGGCTTCACTTATCGCCGTGGACTGGAAGGTAGGCCGCCAGACAAGCAAGTTCGCTTCAGGAGGATGGGGTCCTGGGTTCAAATCCCAGGGACGGTCTAATTTTCAAAAAATTTTCTTTTCTTTTTTTTATTTTGCTTATTTTAAATTATATTATTTTTTTATGTGTTTTTCGATATTCAGGAGGTTCCTGCATGTATGAAAAAAAAAATTTTTGTTGGCAAAATGGGAAAAAACTGGAAAAATCCCGGAAAATCAGTTTATTTGCTCTTTTTCGACTTCTATTGTAACATTTTGGATATTCTATCATGCATGGGGTGTTTTCTGCGTGTGAAGTCCTGCAAAGAAAACGCAATGGAATAATAAAAAAAAAGAATAAAAAAATAAAATGGCTCGAGAAAGGTTCAAATTTCAAGATCCCCTAGCTCCCGTTATTATCAAGGTATAATTTTCACACTCGGGCCCTTAGTAGTTGTCTATGGTCCAAACAAGGCTGCTGAAGATAATTTTTATGGGCCAATTAGGGGGGTCGCAGTGGGCCCCTAAAGGTATAATGCGAAGATGAGAGGAGAGAGCTATTGAAGCGAAACAGTGGCAGGCTTCTCGTATCACCGTGGACTGGAAAGTAGGCCACCAGACAAGCAAGTTCGCTGCAGGAGGGAGGGGTCCTGGGTACGAATCCCAGGGACAGTCAAATTTTCAAAAAATTTTCTTTTCTTTTTTTTATTTTGCTTATTTTAAATTATATCATTTTTTTATGTGTTTTTCGATATTCAGGAGGTTCCTGCATGTATGAAAAAAAAATTTTGTTGGGAAAATGGGAAAAAACTGGAAAAATCCAGGAAAATCAGTTTATTTGCTCTTTTTCGACTTCTATTGTAACATTTTGGATATTCTATCATGCATGGGGTGTTTTCTGCGTGTGAAGTCCTGCAAAGAAAGCGCAATGGAATAATAAAAAAAAAGAATAAAAAAATGAAATGGCTTGAGATAGGTTCAAATTTCAAGACCCCCTAGCTCCCTTTAATATCAAGGAATAATTTTCAAACTCGGACAATAAATAGGGGTCTATGGTCCAAACAAGGCTGCTGAAGATAATTTTTATAGGCCAATTAGGGGGTTCAAACTCGGACCCTAAGGTCTATTGCATAGCTGATAGTGAGAGGTCTTTTGAAGCGAAATTGTGGCTGGCTTCTCGTGTTCGGGCGGTCTGGTGGTAAAGACACTGGATTAGTAACTCACGCCTGGAGCGAGGATGAGCAGGTTCGAATCCCAGATGCGTCAGTTTCTGAAAAAAAATTCTTTTTTTTTCTTTCACTTATTTTGCATTACATTATTTTTTAATGCTTTTTCCGTAATTTATAGGGTCCTACATATAGGAAATAATTTCTTTTATTCGTAAAATGGCGAATATAGGGTAAAATCTGGAAAAGTCCAGGAAAATTGGTTTATTTACATTGTTTTATATTATTTTTACAATATATTTGACAGTTTATCATGAGTTAGTGGTTCTATGTGCAAAATCGAGCCTCTTTCTGTGGAAAAGAACGCATAATGGAATAATAATAAATAAATAAAAAAAATGGTGGGGTGGGGTTGGAATTTTGAAGACGTCTAACTCACTTTAATATTAAGATATAATTTTTAAACTCGGACCCTAAATAGTGGTCCATGGTCCAAACATGACTGCTGGAGGATATTTTTATAGATGAATTAGGGGAGCACGGTCGGCCTCCTAAGATCTATTGCATAGCTGATCGTGAGAGGGCTTTTGAAGCGAAATTGTGGTAGGCTTCTCGTGTTCGGGCGGTCTGGTGGTAAAGATACCGAACTAGTAACTCACGCCTTAAGCGAGGAGTCACAGGTTCGAATCCCAGCTGTGACAATTTTTGAAAAATTTTACTTTCTTTTTTTCTTTCGCTGACATTGCATTATATTATATTTTTAATGCTTTTTTCCATATTTTTGAGAGTCTTACATGTAGGAAATAATTTTTTTTTTTCTGGAAATGGCGAATAATGGGTAAAAACTGGAAAAGTCCTGGAAAATTGGTTTATTTACATTGTTTTATATTATTTTCAAAATGGAATAATTAGAAATAAATCAAAATAAATAAAAAAATTCGACGGTTCGGGTTTGAATTTTGAAGCCGTCTAACTCCCTTTAATATTAAGTTATAATTTTTAAACTTGGAAACCAAGTAGTGGTCCATGGTCCAAACATGACTGCTGGAAGATATTATTATAGGTCAATTCGGGGGAGTCACGGTGGTCCCCCATAGGTCTATTGCGTGAGAGGGCTTTTGAAGCGGAACTGTGGCAGACTTCTGGTGTTCGGCCGGTCTAGAGGTCAACACTCCGAACTTGTAACTCACTGCTGGAGCGAGGGACGCAGGTTCGAATCACGGCTGTGTCAATTTTTCGAAAATTTTTCCTCATAACATCAAGGAAAAAAGTATGATGATTCGCCCTGATGTATTAAAACTCGACTATAATGATGGACGCAAGTTCAGACACTGGTGAAGCATTAAATTTTAAAATATTTAATTTTCAAAGAAATAACAACTTTACTACGTCTAATGTAAAAAAAAAAAATTAAGTCAGTGTTTATGGATAGATATTTAATCTTAAATATCGAATATGTATAACAGTAAGTTTATTGAAATGTTAAATTTTATCGAGAATCACAAAACTTTTTGGTGCAAATTTATGATTATTCCAAATAACACCAGTAAAAATTACGTACCATTATTTTTATGCAGAAGAACTGAATCAGACTCACAATACTGAATCCAATTTTAAACTATTGCGTCCGATTGTCGTTAACAATCACTTCTAGCGACACCCATGATGGGAGTATGGCAGCAGACTATCCCACATTTTATTTAGGACACGCTAACTTAAGGCAGAATTAAATGTTCAGAATTAAGTGTTCCGAATTAAGTGTTTATAATTAAGTGTTCAGAATTAAGTGTTCAGAATTCAGTGTTCAAACTTAAATGTTCAAAATTCAGTGTTCAGAATTCAGTGTTCAGAATTAAAAGAATTAAATGTTCTCCTGAAACGGAGACACCCACAATACACCGTAATACATTCGAACTAGTTTCTCACGATTGTTCTTTTTAGGGGAAAATAGATATTAAAAAAAAATGACTAAGCAACGTGTAGTTAGAAAGTGCCTTACAATGTGAAAAGAAATTTTATGAATATTATCTTTGTAAATTAGTGTTTTACTAGAAAAGAATCTGCATTTACATAGACGAAGTTTCAAATTAAATGAAACCTCATGGTTAAGGGACTGCAGGAGGGAAATTAAACTATAGTAATCAGCCTATAGATAAGAATGACTTTTCAACTCGAACGGAGGTTACAGAAGTTGTTTAAGGGCTCTGAACTGAGCCAGCTATACGATAGAAATAAAAGCGCAAGCTAATCTTAACTCTTAGATCATTATAAAATTAAAATGGAGTTGCAATCTGAGATGTTCATTTAAAGGGTTAAAACAATGCAGCACTAAGAGTGAGGACTAAAAAAAAATAAAAAGAATCTCTATTGTATCTATACTACAAATTGCGGGGGCACTACGTTCTATACTAAAATCTGCACGAGTGATACGAAAAGTCCCGAAACGACTAAACGAGTGTAGAGTCCGACGAGGGAACAAAACGGCTGTCTACCACTTCCACGTCAGACTTCATACTCGCATGGACGTGCCGGAACTTCTCGTTCCAAACCTACACACTTTAGTTAACAACTCAACTCACAAAAATACACCTTACAGCAAGGGGGATAAAAGCGAGTAGCAGAGATCCCCCCCCACATCATCATCAACAGTCAACAGTCACTTTAGTTATAAGGCAAAGTCGAGAACTTGTTGATCCGGATTCGATCATTAGAACAAAAATTATTTAGTGTAGTCCATTTTCTTTTTCTTTTTTTTCTTTTCTTTTCGGGCGTACTACAAAAGCATGGAACCGGCCATCTCCCCAGACGGCGTATTCGAGCGTTGTGATCACCTATTGAGGATGGATCTTTAGTGAAGCAAAACTCAAATAAAAACTTGTGCAATGTTTGCCTTGCTCGCGACCGTGTTTGAAGTGCTTCATGTTTGTAAACATTCCAATCACGTTTATTTTTACGGAGTGTCTATTGCACCGATTATCGGCGCAGTAAAATTCATTTTGCTATCTTACCGATCAAATTTTTAACCAATCATAGAGCGTATCTGTCCACGTGACTCTCCGATTTTTTTTTCAAAAATAATTTAGCTCTGTTTATCGTAGTCAAGGCAGCTACAATTTTTGTATCATCTTGATTTTCTTCATATGAAGAATAACAAATAGCCATTCATGAATTTGAAAAAGAAAAAAAGACGATCTTCTGGAAGAGAGAAGCGAAAACTTTACAAAATGCTTCAAAGAAATTTAAAAAATTTGATAAGGCTCCGCTGGAATTGAAATACACATGGTGGAAGAATTCATTAAAAAAAATGTACAGATAACAGTCGCCAATCCAAGTAAGTAAATTTTGTATTGTTTAATTAATTTTTAAAATGTGTTATTTAAAATGAATTATTTAAAATGTGTTAATTGATTAGCAACATCGTTCCTGATGTCACTATGTCAATAGTCACTATACACCTTGTAAAGAACAATTTAACACTCTTGTTTTATATGTTCTCTGACCTGCTATCTAATATTTTATATTGTGTCTGCAAGCCCTTATAGAGTTTAGTTTATACATTTTTTATACGTAGTTTGTTTAAAAAAAATTTTATTTTCCAGAACCTTTACTCAAAATTGTCCAGCTGCTGTCTCCAGATAAACAATTTTTGCAGATAAAGTCAATGAATGAGGATCATGACCATGTCCTCTCCGAATCTTTGTTCCGTTCTTCGCCTAAAGAAAGCCTGATACCTGTTGAGCACCAAGAGAAAGTTCTCAAATATGTGAATCTCCAAGTATCTATATTTCTGTTCCATTTCATATAGGTAAAAATTTTTCCTACATTTACTCTAATTATCTCCATTTTCTATCATAATATTGTTTGTATAGTTAAGAAATTATTTTGTTACTCAGAGTGATATACACTGACTTACGTGTGAATATTATAATATCTATTTGAACTTATTGTTGTTGCTCAAACTGTTGTTAATGGAGATTTCTGTATCGTGATCTGCGGCAGAGTAATCGCAAAGTCCAGGAAACTTCCGGGCAGTGACCCGCGAGAAACTAAAAGAAATGTCATAGAAAGGGACTGACTCGTAATGTATAACTTGTAGTTACCCCTAGGCAATTATCTACATATATTTTTTAAAAAATTTGCAAGTTTAAAATCTGTTTGGCACCTTGGCAATTGTAGTTGCTTCGCCAGATCACAATACGAAATATCCCCTGTTTTTTTACCTTGCCATAATGTCAAATGTATTTTAGTTATATATAAGAGCATAGTAAATTTTCATATGCAGTCCTTGCTTTAAATTTTATGTATCCATAAATTATGGTTAGAAGCAAAGACACATAGAAAATTCAAATTCTGAATTTGTTTTTGGCCAAGTAAAATAAGTTTTGAGGCAAATTTAATGTTTGTGTTCTAAAAATGAATTCAATGAAGTAAAGCAAGTACATTGACTTTAGTTATGCAAACTGTTATAACAATATAATTTTTTTAATAATTTAATGCATGACCCTTATAATAGTATTATATTAGTAAACAATTTGTTTCCGATTGAGGAAGAATATATTCGGAGTGTTATTATTATGAATAGTGATTTTGTGCTGACATTTAATATAATTCATATCTCTTTAAATATCTTTATTCACTTTAAATTATGACATAGTATTTTTTATGATAATGATCTTTTTTTTATAAGTTTTACTGTGTAAATATTTTTATTTAAATAGTATTGTAAAAGCTTAAAAATAGAAATAAATCCAAAAAGTTAATATAAAATGCATATAACAAAATTAAAAGGAGTTTAAATAACGCATCATCACCAACTCACTAATACATATACAGTGATACCTCGAGATACGAGTTTAATTCATTCCCTAACCTTGCTCGTATCTCAAAGCAATTTTGCCCATTGAAATGCCATTAATCCGTTCCGTCCCCAAAAATGCTATTGTATGTAAAATTGTTTTTGTTGTGTGTTTTTGAATAAGAAAAATGTATTTATAAATGACAAGTACTATATCAAAACATAATAAAAGAGAATGTAAAGCAGAAAAAACTGCTTTTATAAAGTGTACATGCATATTTGTATTTTGATTACTTAAATGCAACTTACACACAACTTAAATGCTACTATATGCTTAATTTTAGTCACTGCTTTTCTCTTCACTGGTCTTTGCTTTTTTAGCCAGATTTAAAAACTGTCCAAGGAGGCTTGTTTCTTCCTTTTCAGAATGCTGGAGAAATGAGTTAGGCAAGTCTCATTAAATAGCTCCGATGTACTACCAGTTTCAACTTTTTCAGGGTGTTTCTTTTCCACGAACTGTGAAATTCTCTTCCACATTCCCAAGAATTCTTTTATCTCATTTGTAGAGATAACCTCCTCCACCTCTGGTTCTTCCTCGAATCCAATTTCTTGCAGTACGCCCGAATGCTCACCCATCACCAGGTCCATGGATTTTCTCAGAGGCACAATCTCCTCCTCCGCTGGCACTTCGAGTTCGAATCCTTCAAAGCTACTTTGAAGGATTCGAATCGAGCTGTCGGCACCTTAGCCGACAGCACAATTTTCGGCTATAGACTTCGAGACTCGGTGGGTGAACGGGAGCATTGTCGAGGACGAGAAGGGCTTGCAAGGCCATTCCTCGTATCTCAAATAACTCGTATGTAAGGGCATTCGTATCTCAAGGTACCACTGTATTTGAATCTTTTTTATTGTTAAAGACACAATTTTTAACTCTAACATTATAAAATATAAATGCAACAATAATGTGAAAGGAACAAGTATATTAATCTTGCATTAAAACAATTTCAATTTGGTCAGATTTATTATTTTCCCTTCCTTAGCTTTTCTAACTGCACAATTTAGCAAATGAGATTACAATACACAATTTAGCAATTCTTTCTAAAATTAAAAAAAAATTTCCTTTTTGTTTTGTTTTGCATATTTAAAAAAAAATCACTCATTAAATGGCCCAAAAATTAATTCTATTATTTATGCCGGGTTCCCATCGTCCTTAAAAACTACTTTATTTTTATTTTAGCAACTTTTATCTAGCTTTTTTTTTTTCTTAAAATATTTTATATTTTTAGGTTTAACGACAAAAGTTGTTGGTTTGAAGAGGAAGAAAGGTAATAGGCCCACTCCTTTTACAAGAAAAGCAGTTTTGGAGGGAAAAAAATATGCTTATGAACTGCTTTGTAGATGAGACATTATCGAAGACCATAAATAAAGGCATTTTGAAGAAGCTGCTATAGAATGTGGTATAGAGAAGGTTTCTTCTTGTATGGAATCATGTGTTGAAATTAATGAAGTGAAGCTGTTCTTTACTTCTGATGGGTGGCTATTGGTTAAAAATGTGATTTTACAAAATCGAGAATGATGACATGGGAATGTTATTCATGCAAACAAGATTGCGGTATGGTGATACTATTTTGTGCGACTCTTATTCGCAGTGGTATCACTATTCCTGTGTCGGCCCTCTGCAGCCTCCAGAGCAAAAGTATTGTTCAAAATCTAAACTTTTTAGACTTTTTTTTTAGCTTATTTTAATTTTCTTCCTGTGAGATATATTTTGAATAGATATTTGTCATGTGTAAGCCAATTTTGAATAAATATTTGTCATGTGTAAGCCAACTTTATATTTTTTTTAATTCTGAAACAAACTTTATTTCTTAATTAGTAATTTTTATTGCTTTTTTTTAAAAAAAAAATATTTGTTTAACCATTGTCAAATTTCAAGTGAATGTCCACATAAAAACTCATCATTTACCTTTCATTATTAATTTCTGATGGACTTCAATGACATAAATTTTCCCACCAAGTTGTTAAATAATTAAGTTTCTAGGTATATGTGTTACCTATTTTGATAGAATAGTACTTTACTTTCAATAAATTTGCATTCAGTATGTTCCTTTTAACTGTAATTTATGTAGTATATGTTTCTTTCAACTTTGTGATTGCTTGCTTCTAATCCTAATTGTATAAATTTATATTTAGTTTTTTAAATCTGCTACATTTTTGTCCAATAAAAGTTTAGTTTCTTCCTGCATTTGTGTTTGATGAAATTTTGATAATATACAAGGTTTTGTATTTATAGAAATGTTTCGAGAATAAATTTTTAAAAAATCTACTCCTTTCTTTCCTACACTTAATCTTTAAATATTGATTATAAAATTCCTATTTATCAACTTCCTCTGTTTTATAAAGATTTTACTTTGAAAATTATCTTTTATATTTGATTCTTAATTTAAATAAGTGGAACTTAAAAAATTTTAACCTCCACAACATATGTATAATATCAAACATATATAGTACCAAACATGGTATTACTTTGATACAGGCACTGAAAAAATTAAATCGTATTTAATTAATTTTAAATCTTAAATGACAATACAAATAAATCTGAGTTACTTAAGATTCCAGCAGTTTATCTTCACACAATTTTATTTTTTAACTTATTTTTGTGTCTACTCCAGGTTAGTGAAAGGACATTTTATACTATGTCCCAGGTTCAAAAAACAAGTGCTTTAAATTTCTCAAGAAATACTTAAAGGATTATTTTGTAACTTTGAAGATGTTTAGTTTTTTGCGCATCAGACACAGATCTATAGCAATTCAGTTGAAATTTGAGACTTCTACCCGTAAGGCAGAAAAAATTCTAAGTTTATTTACAATAATTCTCTTAAGTGGTAAAGTGACAAATTTAGCTTTCAGTGGTCCAAAAGTAATCGTAACTTGTTTTGTCAATAGGCAGGGCTGATTACGCTCTGGAAAAATCCCGAATTTTTCGCTAACAGTGATCCTAAGATCGAAGGTTCAGACGTTTCAAAAAATCATTGATCACAGAAGTTTCTGGAAATCAAATTTTCAAAGGCGAAACTTAAAAACACAGTTTATTTTATTTGTTTGTAAGGGAGAGCCAGATACTTTATAAGCTTATATTCCTGATAAATATTTATTTTTATTAGTAAATGGTTATTATAATCATAAACTCAAGAAAAACATACAGTAAAACCTTTTTTTGTGCGTTGGATAGGGACCGCATAAAAGAAATCATACAAAAAAAATTATAAGTTATTACGTATAACACACAACTTTGTACGATATAGTACCTAAAAAAAAAAAAATTATGCGGTGCTTAGGGACCGCATAAAAAAAGTTGGACTTAAAAAAAATACATCAATGATTTATGAGAGAATGCTTTCAATTAAATTAGACCTAAAGAAATTTTAAAAATAATTAATTCTTCATTGTCCATGTACATGGAGAAGTTTTCAAATTATGCGTTAAATAGTTTGCTGCTACTCTCGTCGTAAGCAAAACGCGCATCTTCTGAAATGGTTAACAATAGCTTGAAGATAGGATTTCAATTGATTTGTTTCTTAGTACCATAAAATCGGTGATCAGTTTTATGACGACGGTTGACTGGTCAATTGCTTGTAAACCTCATGAAGTGTAACTTTAAACACCAAATTGTATCTCAAAAATTTCAGAGTGACCCTCGTATGTACGTAACTGACTCTGCCTTATCAAGAGATTGTTTAAAATAAATGAACAGAGCATCGCGAAGTCCAGATACATCGTTGTCAAGGAGAGACCACGTAATCAGAGTTCGTCCACAACATGTATATGTACATTGATAGGAAAAATTAAACTGGCGCTAACGCCGCTAAGATTCATATACCGCATAAAAATAAATCGCACAAAACCAAAATCGCATAAATAAGGACCGCACAGAAACAGGATTTACTGTATTTGTAAATTTTAATTACTTCTCCTGGTCATCATAGGTATGTATAAAATTTTAAATATATTCTAAGTAAGCTAAGAAATATTGAAAAAAAAGGAAAAATCTGAAATAGACTAAAATTAAGGAAAAAAAAACTTAACGCTTTTTTTTTTTTTTTTTGCATCCTGACTGAATTAGGAAGTAATATGACCCTTCATCCATTAGTTACATATGTAGTTTTAGTTTAACACAAAAGAGAAATTCTTGGAAATTGATCATGATCCGATCTAACTGTACAAACAAGTACGCTTTTAAAACATTGCCCCTGTCCCTGAAACTGATATGCCTTCAACCATCAAGATTAGAAGCAAAGCTATTTTAAACTGAAAATATTTTGCCATAGTAAAAACGAATTGACTATCCTTTAATGGCAGAAAGGGATGTTTGTCCTGAAATGTATCGTAACATACATTCCATTCGTTTTTCAGCCTGGAATGTACAATGCGCAACAAAAGGAAAAAAACAACGAACTGGACCACCCTGAATAACTTCTGATTTGATGATAAGATGTCTAGGACTTGCAAGTCTGTACTAAAATTAGGACATTTGAGGTCACCATGGTGACCTCAAATGTGCTAATTTTAGTACAGACGATATTTTAAGTGCCAGAATTAAATAGAAATTGCACTTTCTTCCAATAAGCATACCATTTTTGACGGATTTGGATTTCTAGACCCCAAAATATACGGGTAGCAGCAGTCCATGAAATATGGCGGTCAAGAAAGTGCTCCAAAGTTTGGACCTCTTAATGTTAATTTTACTTTACGCATTGTGTTACATCAAAATTTTTTAAGCGAATCGAAGAAAATTTTCACACACTTATAAAATTCATTTATCCAAAAATAATTTTTAGTAAACTTTCATTATTTTTTATTATTTTATTCAATTTTGGTAAAAAAAACTTCTGAAAAGTTATCAAGTTTTTTTGCATCAGTTTTTAAATAATATAATTTTACATGGCAAAATACAAAATTTGAGCGAAATCAGTCGAATAGTCTCTTAGAAATTGAATTTCAAAAGGGCTAGATATTTAAACTTCGATCTCTCAGGAACTATTCGATTGATTTCGCTCAAATTTTGTCTTGTAAAATTATAATTTTTAAAATGGGTGCAAAGAATTGTATACCTACTTTTAAAAAGTTTTTCAACCATTATTGAATAAAATAATGAAAGTTCACTAAAAATTAATTTTTTGCATAGAATTATCTAATTTGCTTTAAAAGTTCTCGAAATGTAGCGAAATACACAAAATAGTAAGATTTACATTAACTTCTCCTGGCTATAAATTGTTGCCGCTTCCACCTATATTTAGGGGGTTCGTAAATCTGTCTTTAGCCTTCCAAAAATGGTATATGTTTATTCAGAGAAAGTACTTTTTTTTTGTCTGACTTCTTCGTAACTTAAAATATCGTCGACTCTTATTAATTAGCATATTTGTGGTCACCCATCTCTTGAACCATTAAGATTGAGCCCTAAGCGTGAAGGTCTCTGATCATTAGATCAAAAGTTATTTAGAGTGCCCTTAAGGATAAATTGAGGTATTTTTCAAAGGTAAAAATGAAATTAATATTTAAATATGTCATTAGGTTGAAAAGGGTTCAAATGAATATCTCAAAATTTACCTCAAATATACCTCCAGAGGTATATGTAACAACCTGAGGTGTTTCATCTTACATTTGAGGAGAGGTAGATATTTACTACTTTAAGGTGTTTCTTTTTCAACCTTAGGTTATTACTTATCAACCTGAAATATAATTCTTTACACCTAGCTATGGAACTATTTGTTCAACAACCTTAGGTGCTTCATTTTAACACTTCAAGTTATTCTGGAGCTGCCTAAAGTGTATTTTTTGACAATTGTAAAGGTAATATTTCATTAACGTGAAGTGTTCGCTGCTCTACTCATTACAGATATATAACAAGAAAACTGACTAGAGCCTAAAATAGCTATTTTTAACGCAAGTAAGTAAGAATGTTGGGCCCAAGCATTATAAATGTGAATGCACACTTTAAATATTGCCAATGATTTCCCCATCATTTTAAATTTAAAAACATTAATCTGAAGACAAAATGTTGAGTGTAGATATTGATTCCTAAAACACGGTTTCAAAGTATCTGTCTTTGGATGGAGCTCCCACTCTGCATTTTTGCATTATAAAACCAAGTGAGAGGTTTTCTTGGACGATGGGTTGGATTTTGTCATTGGAATCCGTCATTCACTAAGAATTTTGGAATTAAATGACTAAGCAAAATTAATTACTTTTGATAGTTAAATAAGAGAAAAATTAAATTTTTTTGCCATTAAATCCTCGTTATTGGATACATAATTTATTGAAAAAAGTTATTTAATCTTCATTTAATTTATAAGTCAACCACCGAAAATAAATTACATAAAATATATTTGATCAATATGAAGTTAATAACATTAATAATTTATAAGGCAAAATGTTTTCTCTCGCAGTCCCAACAATTCTCTACAAAAATAAATAACTATTAATATTAATATATTATGTTCAAATGCTAGATGTATTATAAAAAGCTGTATCGCAAAACATATTTTCATATATTTTAATGGTATACCATTAATTCCTCTGTCACTTTATGTAGTGTATAATTATTATTATAAAAACAGTTGAATTTAAATTATAATTATGAAATATTATTATTAAAAAATATTTTTCAACCAGACAATTAAGTTTAATATAATTTATTTAAATAACCGTAATAGCTATCGCCCCTAAAACTGTCTCAAAAAATTTATAAATTAAAAGAAAAATGATAATTTCGAAAATTTTGGTACCCTTTGAAATAAATGATAAATAAAAAATAGATATACTTCACCAGAAAAAAAAGTAGGAAAAGACACTTTTATTTGTACTTTAGTAAAAACTTTATTTAAATTATTAATTAAAATATAAATGAGTCAAAAGAAACAATTAATATATTTAAATAAATCCAATATAATGTTAATAAATAATTTAGTTTTTAAAAATTTTATGAAAAATTTTATACGCTTTAAGGAAAAAAGAAATAATGTTCTTTTATTTTTAAATTTTTTGTTGTTGGTGAAACAATGACAACCCATCAAACAATGACAACCCATTACCAATTTCACATACACAGGTAGAAAAGCATAACTTATAGCTATTGTACCGATGAATTAGTTTCTGTAAAGTGGCGCTGTTGTCAACGTCGGCGCGATAGCTCTGAGGCTATCTTACCGATAGTCGGTGTAATAGACACTGCCTTATTTTTATTTATTTTGGTGGGCCTTAAAGAATTATTATCAATAAATTTTATCGAATATATTAATTTAAGGCAATATTTTTAAGTTTTATGTTATTATAAAGTATATCAACTGTTCCATTTTCTGCAATATTGATATTTTTCTTTCATTTTAGATAAGTCTCGAATAGTTGTAAAAAATTTACGTAAAGATATAAGTTATCAATTTATTTTATGTCGATTGAATTTTTCTCTTCTTCTTCTTCACAATATATTTATTTATTTTATTTTCTAATTGGTTTAGCTCTGTGAAGGTGCACTGTATTAAGTTTAAAATTTCTTCTATATAAATCTAAAATATGAAGTGCACATGAATTTAAATTAAAATAATCTTATTTTTTGACTAAATAGTATGGAAACTTAATTCTATTTCAACATAAAACATGTTATAATTATTTAAGAATATTCCTTTATGAGCTATAATATCTAGTTTTTGATAGATCTAACTCTTTAAAAAATAATTATAAAACTTTTAATCTATTTAAAAAATTTACTAGATATGATTTTTTTGTTACTAGTTTTATAAAAATAATTTTAAGGTTATTTTTAATTCATTCCTTCATTGATTCATTCCCTAAAGTATTATAAAGTTTTTTTTTTTTTTGGTCATTTCCTAGAAAAAGTTATACATAAAGTTTATAATAAATTTATTTTGTTACTTAAATATGTATTTCTTTCTTAAAAAATTAGATTACTGCCAAGAAATTAGAAGAGGTTTTTTCGGGAAAAGGTGAAATTACAGACTTACAATTAAAGTATAACAAGCAAGGAATTTTTCGTCAGTTTGCCTTCATTGGATATAAAACTGAAAAGGAATGCGAAGAAAATCTTTCATAATACTTTTTTTCATGCTTCTAAAATCCAGGTATTTATCCTATTATATTTATTTTCTTTCTTTTTTATTGTAGTGATTATCAAATTTAAAGTTTAACTCCCCATGATTTTAAAATAATGTGTTATATTAACTCAATTGAAAGCATAGTAAATTGTAATTATAAACAGATTTGGCAAGGTTTAGGACAGAAAGGATTAATCCACAGTTTAAACCATCCAGACCAAAACTGTCCAAAACCCTTTTGTTCAAATTATGTCACAAGTTTGTAAAAAATAATATGCAAATTAAACTAAGGTCTCTCTAGGTTTTTCTGAGAGGTACCTTTTTTGTAAAAATTTAAACGTAATTCGGAAAGATTGTATTACCAAATCAACATAAAAATATGGATTTATCGTTTCGTACGGGACTCAAAAATAAAATTTTAACAAGGAGTATTTTGTGAAACTATTGTTTTCCTCAAGATAAATTTGTTAAGGTACTGCTAAATGGTGGTAAATTTGGCCTGGACAGACCCCTGTAAAAAGTTAATTTTTGAACAAGTAACGAAATGAAGACAAGTTTTTGTTTTATTAAAAAAGTTTATTATTATTTCTAATATTGCTTTATGTATCCTTATGCTGAAACATAATTTATTTGTATCAAAAGCATATTTAATGGATAATGTATTCACTTTTATTATTCAATGAATTGTGCAGTTTCAAATGTTATTAATCTTTTCCTATTGCATATTATTTTCCTTTAATAATTTAAATTGTATGAAAAGTATCACACATTTATTAATAAATGTAAATATTATGTATACAACGGCCAGTGGCAGAATCGCAGCAGCACGGTGACATTGTCGCAGAAAGTTACAGAGTCAGAAAGATTTTTCTTTTGAAAATTGAAAAATATATGTATACTTTTCTTTTCTATAGAAATTTACACATAGTATTTTAATCATGCATTTGGATAATCACATTTTGGTGCTCTCAATTTTCGCGGATAGTATGGCACATCAATATAATGTTTTGGTTGTATTTGCGAAAATTATTGATATTGATTTTCATGTGATTTTTAAATATCCCGATATATTTTAAGCAATATGGAAAATTCGAATCGTGCATTTGAGTATATACTTTTTAGGGCAACAATTTTATAGAATTTTTGGCAGTTATTTCTATTGATTTCTCCATAGTTTCCAAATGCGATATTTTTTATACAATAATATTACAACCTAATCTCGAAACGAAGCACACATTTGAGGAGTTTGAATCGCGAGATTTCTTCGGCGATCTTTTTTCGGCAATTACTACTACACAGATTACATGATCTTTAATTACTTTTTTATTGTGATGATTATTTACAAATTGCAAAGAAAATAATTCGGGCGTTCCCCCTCCCTCAACAAAATCCGAGAATATCGCCCATAATATTAGAATAAAAAATTACTACATGTTCAATTAAAAAGGATTATATAGTTGTTGTTTTTTTTTGTAAACCAGCGCTTTTGTTATTTTAAATTAATAACATTTATGTTTATTATTAAAAGTATTTTGCAGAAAGATATTTATTCCTAGAGAGTTTTGTCACAGATAGCTCGAAAAAATTCTGCCTTAAGGGTACAATGGTTACATATATAAGATTTTTATCTCTTAACAATGTTCAAGGTTTTGGACAGTTTAAGGCAGTTTAGTACAGTTTATGTCCTGTCCAAAACCCCTACCTTGATTATAAACTTTTTTATGCACCAAAATGAATGAAAACCTGAATAGGCTTAGATCTGAATTCTAATTTGACAGAGTGAATAGTTACATTCGCCAAAATATATATTCTTCTTCTTGGGCACTACAGCCTATGACAGGCCAAGGCTGTCCCAATAAGTTTTTGCCATCTTGATCTATTAGAATATACATTACTAAAATTAATTAGACTATATTAATGAGTAAAATAAGTAGAGATTAGCCTGTATCCATGTTTATGATGTTCTGTATTTTGTATTTGAAAACAGGGGTGCTAAAAATTCTCAGGGCCTATTATTTTTTTTAGACTCAACTTTTTTTTATTTGATATATACTGGTAAAATCCAGTAAAGTTGGCAGCTATGTCTAATAGCTGCCAACTCTACTGAATTTTACCAGTTTCTCCTGGTCTGCTGGTTTAATAAAAATTCCTCTGGTTATTGTACATTTTAGAAAATTCCCTAAAACTGAGTAAGTTTCCTTTAAAAAATCCCCATTGAAATAGAATTTTTGAAGATTATTGCTTGTTTAAATATTTAAATAAGTGTCACTATTACACAATAAAGCAAGCCTCATTTATAAAATTCAGTTGAATGCCTATCTAAAATCTTTGATGAAATGAATGCCTATTACTATTCAAAATTATGAATAAACATAATACATAACATTTCAAGATCATTTAATGTAAAATCATGACTGAAAAATATTGCAGTTTTTCTATTTTGATAACTTCAAAAATCCTTAAAATTCAGTATATGTAAAATATTTAGTATATTTTGCAACAATTATCTTGAAATTTATATTATTTCGTAAAATCTACTGGATTTTTTCCTTTCCGTGTTGGCAGCTATGCTTAAAATGATAGTGTTTTTTTTTTTACAATAGTTTTTTTTTGCAAATTTTTCAAAATACTTTTAGAAAGCAAAGCTTATGTTGTTAATTGATTTTTCTTTAACAAGGGAATAAAAATTCATTTGACTTTACACAATTTTAGAATAAACTAGAATATGTGTTAAAAATAATGGAACTATTAAATAAACAAATTGACATAGTTATTTGTATTATACTTAACATTACAAAAAATATGTGTTAAAGTACCTGGTACTTGACTGTGTGTTAAAGTACCTGGTACTTAAAATCAATGAATACATTTTATATCAATGATTACATTTTACATCAATAAAGAAACATTGACATAAATAAAGTCCAACTTAGAAATGGTCAAATTTTGGCCATCAAGAGATTTATTAATACTTCGATATATTTCAGAAATATTTGTTCTCTATATTGGATCATTTATATATCGGATGGGTGATCACTTAGATCAGCCTCCAAACAGATTGAGGGTGGTCGATATTGGTCCTCGTTAAACCGTTTTACTGTCTCGGGATGGTGGGGTGAGAAAGCAAAGGATCATTCCCTTCCACAGAGGATCGAAACTAGGATGGTATGTCTTCGGACCATGCTCGAGGATATTTCCCAGTTCTTCTCCAATAGTTAGAACTCATTGGAGGACAGAGTAGAAATCTATTGTGTTTTCTGATAAAAGTTAGTTCTGCCTTGGTGCTAGTGATAGCTGTATATAGATTAGAAGGAGGCCAGGTGAGTTTCTAGACACTTTGGGCCTATATCTGGAATTATGGTCTGGGGAGCAATTTGCTATGACAACAGGAGCACTCTCACGCTTATTCCATGCACCTTGACTGCAAATTTGTACGTCCGTCTGGTGATTCTACCTGTTTTGTCACCATTCATGAGCGGCATTCAAGGTAGTATTTTCCAACAGGATAATGCTCATCCTCATACTGCTGTTGTAACCCAACATGCTCTTACAGAATGTTAACACGTTGCCTTGGCCTTCTAGATCACCAGATCTTGCACCAATCGGACACATATGGGACACGACATCCACAATTAACATTAACTATCTCTGTATTAAGTATTAACTGACTAAATGCAACAGGGATGGTGCACCATTCCACAAAATGACGTAGGGCATCTGCATGACACAATGCATGCTTGCATTCAAAATTCTGGTGGTTACACCAGTTATTAATATACCAGTATTTCACATTTGAAATGGTTTTTCTCTTAATTGCATTAATCTTGAAATTTTAATAAATTAAATATGTTACTGAAACAAAGGCATTGCCGAAATTTCATTACTCCACAATAAATTTTTCTTGGTGTTGGGATTTTCTTTTCCTGAATGTATTTTACTCAACATAAATTAAATACTTTTATCTTTGGTTAAATAACTAACCTTGATCTACATATGTTTTAAAAATTCTTTAATTGAAGAAAATTTTCTTTAATAAGTTCACACCTTGAATTAGTATATCTACATTTAGTAATCTTGATGTTATAATTTCAATGCTTATTGATGTTAGTCATGTGGAAAGTATTATGTTAGTTATGTGGTTTTTTAAAATTATTTTATTATTATTTAAGATTATTTATTAAAATTATTGTAAATTATTTTTTATCACAAATTTACAGTTGTAATTAATATTTTTTTCTTCACAGGTGGAGATTTGTTCAAATTTGGGGACACAAATAAGCCAAAGTCCTGGAAAAAATCTTTAGAATTCAAGAAATCAAAGGAAAAAGAGCAGACAAAAGTAAAAAATTAAAAAAAAATTATTAAACTTCTTTGCAATTGGTTGAAATTATTTATTTGAGGGCTGACCAGTAGCTTACTTTTTAAGTTAGTCCCTAAAAAAAAATCCACATTATCACTTAGAGATATGTCCCCTTTTCTCTAACTCTTCATGACATAAATTAAACTTTTTCTCAAATTTTATAGGTAAATGATTTAGATTTGCTAGCAGCATGGCTTGTTTGTTCAAAACTTTCTCAATTGACATAGGATTCAACAAAACTTGAATACCATTCTGATGATAAAATACATGTAACTCTAATAAATTAAACTTCCAGTTTTTTTTTTTAATACAATTCCAATGAACAAGCAATAAATTTGCTCTCCAAGTAATATCTCCAAACTTGGGGCATCTGAGGAGCCCTTAAATGTTTCTAGTTAAATTTTCTTTATATAGAACCAAACTTAGCTTATGTAGAACCAAACAAGTTAAGAAAGGAGTAGAATGGAATTAAGTTCTAAAGAAGGCCTTAGCTCCCAAAGAGCTTTGAATCAATAAAGGAAAAGAAAAACGATTTTCCTGCAGCATAATTCCTAATATTAAAAGCAAAACACACCAATTTTGCTCAGATTTGATGCTCTCTTCAAATATTAATATTTAAATTAATAAACAGTTGTGTTTTACCAGTCTCTGCCTACAATACTGTTAGCTTTGGTTAGACTTCATATGAATTGTCAAAGAAAATATGAAGCACTGTTATTCTATAAAATGCTTGAAGTTTTTTTGACAAAGTATGAAATTTGAGAATTATTATATACTTTCCCTAGGCATTCTATAAAATGACAAATGTAAGGTATACAAAAAGGTCCTGATAAGGCTGTTATATAAATGATGTGCATTCCTTAAAAATACAAATGTTATACTGAAGAATTAATTAGAGGGCCACTAAAAAAATTGAAATAAAAATATATAAACTAAAATTAAAGTTTTACGAAACAAAATTTATACCTTCCTTATAAAGGGAAATAAAATTTTCAAATCAAAAAACGAAATTTAAAAACAGTGTTTCAACATGGTAGGCTTGAAGGAAATTTTGAATTACATTACATTTACATATGAATTACATTTGAAACGAATTTAATACATTACCAGATTTTCACTTGGCATTCCACAAAATTCCCTAGGAAATGTTTGAAATATGATTCGTATCATGCATTGTCAGCTAGTTCTTGGCATTATATACAATGCCTAGGCATTCTTTGCTGGTAAATTATTAAATTTAAGTTACGGAAAGTAACATAACTGGACACCTTAAGAGTTTTATTTGGTACAAACAGTTCTCCTTCAGATTTGATTCCAACTATTATTATATTTATTGTTTTTTTTTTTTTAAGGAAACCATACCACTATTTAAAATTTTCCTATTTGTCTCTAACAATATTTTCAATAAAAAATTTACCATATTTCTATTCATTGATTTATTCTGTTTATATTAAAATGGTTTTAAACCATTCATTATTATATGCATTCTGTAGTAAAGCTGTAGGTTTTTTTTTTTATTATTGTTTATTATTTATTTTATTTTTTGTTTGGGTTATGTATGGATTTCAAAATCTTTAGTTTTTATTGTTTTATTTTTATATGAAACATTTAAATTATTATAATTTTCCCATTTTTCTCAAAAAAGTTTTATGTGGAAAAAAATTTACCACAATTAATTATTAAAATTGATTACAACTACATTAAAATGCTTCCATCTGCAACTAAATGGTTCAAGTGCCGCTCATTACACCATTACAATTTTCTGTAAGAACAATTTTGTAGATTAATGATTTTAGTATTCATTTAGTTTTTTTTAAGCATATATTGGATTTTTATTTATTTGATTTATTTATTTTTAGAAAACTTGCTAGAGTTTCTTCATTTTTCAGTTACTGAAATAATATTTTCAATTAAAAATTTTGCCATGTCTAAATATAAAAATACTACTTACTGTGTACATCAAAATGGTTTATATAGTTTATTACTCATCTTTGTACATTTGTTATTAATTTGTCATAAGGTTTCAAATCAACCTCATCAATTAATCTTTCCATTTTATTTGCAGGATGTGAATGTTAAGTCATTGAAAAAAAAAATGATTTTGTACCTGATGAAGTAAGACTGAGTTATATCCTAAATTACTTTTTCAATTCCTACTATTAGTTCACACTCTTTTGATATCTTGACACTGGATGTTAATACAGTTTTTTCAAGTATTAATTCATTAATTAAATAGGGATGAGGGAAAAACGAAATTTCTGATTGGTTAATTTGTCATAAGGTTTCAAATCAACCTCATCAATTAATCTTTACATTTTATTTGCAGGATGTGAATGTTCAGTCATTGAAAAAAAATGATTTTGTACCTGATGAAGTAAGACTGAGTTATATCCTAAATTACTTTTTCAATTCCTACTATTAGTTCACACTCTTTCGATATCTTGACACTGGATGTTAATACAGTTTTTTCAAGTATTAATTCATTAATTAAATAAGGATGAGGGAAAAACGAAATTTCTGATTGGTTAATTTGTCATAAGGTTTCAAATCAACCTCATCAATTAATCTTTACATTTTATTTGCAGGATGTGAATGTTAAGTCATTGAAAAAAAAATGATTTTGTACCTGATGAGGTAAGACTGAGTTATATCCTAAATTACTTTTTCAATTCCTACTATTAGTTCACACTCTTTCGATATCTTGACACTGGATGTTAATACAGTTTTTTCAAGTATTAATTCATTAATTAAATAGGGATGAGGGAAAAACGAAATTTCTGATTGGTTAATTTGTCATAAGGTTTCAAATCAACCTCATCATTTAATCTTTACATTTTATTTGCAGGATGTGAATGTTCAGTCATTGAAAAAAAATGATTTTGTACCTGATGAAGTAAGACTGAGTTATATCCTAAATTACTTTTTCAATTCCTACTATTAGTTCACACTCTTTCGATATCTTGACACTGGATGTTAATACAGTTTTTTCAAGTATTAATTCATTAATTAAATAGGGATGAGGGAAAAACGAAATTTCTGATTGGTTAATTTGTCATAAGGTTTCAAATCAACCTCATCAATTAATCTTTACATTTTATTTGCAGGATGTGAATGTTAAGTCATTGAAAAAAAAATGATTTTGTACCTGATGAGGTAAGACTGAGTTATATCCTAAATTACTTTTTCAATTCCTACTATTAGTTCACACTCTTTCGATATCTTGACACTGGATGTTAATACAGTTTTTTCAAGTATTAATTCATTAATTAAATAGGGATGAGGGAAAAACGAAATTTCTGATTGGTTAATTTGTCATAAGGTTTCAAATCAACCTCATCATTTAATCTTTACATTTTATTTGCAGGATGTGAATGTTCAGTCATTGAAAAAAAATGATTTTGTACCTGATGAAGTAAGACTGAGTTATATCCTAAATTACTTTTTCAATTCCTACTATTAGTTCACACTCTTTCGATATCTTGACACTGGATGTTAATACAGTTTTTTCAAGTATTAATTCATTAATTAAATAGGGATGAGGGAAAAACGAAATTTCTGATTGGTTAAGCGTCAGTCATCATTTTACATTTTAATATAAGCCATTCAGTTTTTCACATATTTTAAAAATAACATCAGTGATTATTTCTGATTTATAGCACTATTTGAACAAAAGAATAGTTTACTGTGCACACTTAAATATTTAATTATTTAATATTCTTTGTGTCCGATAAATTTAATAAAGAACATTAAGTGGTAGCACGTGTGTTCTACGTCACCCAATGTATACTTTTATGGTTATCTGATACCATGTACCTTTTTTTCCCAATTCCTTCTATTAGTTCACACTCTTCCCATATTTTGTTCGAATTTTCTATCCTTAACAAAATAGTTTTTATTGATCCATTTAAGTTCAAATACATTTTTTAAAACTTTATGTTAATACAGTTTTTTTTTCAAATATTATTTCATTAATTAAATTTAACTTATTAATTTTTGTTATGTGTGACAGAAAAAAATTCTAATTATTTAATAAAAAGTAACTAAAATAAATTTTTTCTTTGTTAGCCTAAGTAGGAAATATTTACATTTTTCTTTTTATATTACTTGTTTATTGTAATGTTTGCTATCATATATTGGGTATTTTTTGTGTAACTCAACCCAAAAAATAAAAAGCATAATTTATTTTTAAAAAGAGTATCTTTAATGTGAGAAAAATACGAAATCTTCATGAAAAAACATGTAAAAAAATTCTTTCATTAATAATTCATTTGATATGTTATATCATTTAGTATTTTATATTTTCTGACACGAAGATATGCATAACATACGCAGACACAGTTTGTGTAAATTTTGCTAGCATCACGGAAATTTTTTTAGTTTAACTCATTATAAAGAGAGAAAAAACTCTATATTTTCTCTATTTTACCCTGAATTTAGTATAATATAATGTTTTAAACATATCACTCTTTTTCTTAGATGGCAACATTAAATTTTGTAATTTGAGTCAAGCTTGCATCTTTCAATGATAAAATATGTTGAAACAATTCATTTTTAATGCTCTTTTTTTGTACAGTTATATTGTAAAGTGAGAAGTGCAAGAGTAGAAGAACTGAAAAGTGGTTCTTATAAAAATATTTATTAAATGTTAGCATCGAAATATTTCTGAGTCGTTTATAATAATTAACATCAGGGTTTAAACTAGTTACATGGGTCAAGAGTTAAAACTAGTTACATGGGTCAGTAAATTGATTGTGCTGAAATTATGATTTTGAGTTCCCTTTTTATTTTATCTATGTCTGCTGATACAGTTTTAAAATTATTATTTTTTTCAGCTTAAAAATGATCCCCAATTCAAGGAATATCTTGGAATTAATCAAGATAGAAAATCTAAACCTGTGTGGGGAGAAGACGTTGATTTAAATAGTTCTGATTCAGAGTCTAGTCAAGAAGACTCTGAAGAAGAAGACAATACTGGTAAGTATTATTTAAGTATCGATAATGCATACCTGCCAAGTTTCCTGTATCTTTTTTAACAAAGACTCCTGTGTTTTACGACTATCTCCTGTTTACCTGTATATTTGGTGCTTTTCATCTCCATGTAAAGCAAATGTGGGTTAGTTCCATCAAAATGTCTTCCACGATTGCAATTTTTTCCTAATACTTGATTTATACTTATTTCCTAATACATGATACTTATTTCCTAATACATGATGTATCAAAACTTTACTCTTAGCCCAAAAATTGTCACTAGAATGTCGCCAAAAAATCTCCCTTATTTTATTTCTCGAATGTTGGCAGGTATGTTATTAGATTTAAAATAAATAATTACTTAAAAATTTATTAAACAAAATAAATGTAACAAATACAAGACTTAGAATTAGGTTAATTATATGAAATATGCAAAATTACCTTCCTGTAAATTGAAATTTCATCATTGTTTTAATAAAACAATTCATTGTGGTCTATGATTTTAAAGAATTCAAAATAGCGGACCTTCGTTACTTTTTGAATCTAGAGCTTAATTTTCATAGATAAAGAGCATTTCCACATTGATATATGAGGCAGATTAGGCTGCCAAAACAACCGCTTTCCGACTTGCTAGAGAACACAAATATCCGAAAAAACTCTTAAGTCTTATGACTATGCAGATTTCATTTGCCTTCTGACCGTTATGAGCAGAGTTTATTTCTTGATCAGCATTGAACAGCCAACCCTTATTTAGGGTGTATGACTATCACTGTTCATCTCACAATACTGAACTAAACCCAGAAGACAAAGGAACTCTTGGACAAACTAATTTTCATGAATGACTTTTATTTTTTCATGCATTTGCAATGTTCATGGAACAGAGAATCTAGCCCGACCTATGATCCTTTTACCACTGAGAATATTTTACGCCAGTACTAATGAAAGGTTTGAGCGCTGGGACCGGCTGTTACTGAGAGTCAAACCTGGGTTCACCTCGTTCAGAGTTGGGTGTTTTTTCAAATAATTCCACTGTGACTGACATAACATTTTGATAAATTTTCTTCTTTTTGAACTTTTTTTCACTGATAAATATTTAATAATTGTGTAAAATTATGTGTAACGTTTTTCAATAGCCTAATATTATTATGCTTGTATGAAAAGGGGAAAAAAATGATATAATTATTTAGAATATAAAATGTGACTGGGGTACTTAAAAGGACATGGAGTAAAACATTATGTCTTTATTTTGAAATTCTCCTTTTAAGGACTTTTATATACTTATTTAAGGAGGTCAGAGCATTCACCTTTCAATAGGGTAAACCGAGTTCAAATCCCAGCGATAGCTGGTCAATACAAATTCTGCATCTAGTTTGCACCGACCACTGTGCTGACATAAAATATCCTCTGGGGTAGACAGCTGTTTGGCGCAGCATGTCCTTATTTGAACTTTGTGCCATTAAACCCTACATTCAATCAATCAATCAACTGGGGTAGACAGATCACGGGTTAGAATCCCCTTGCCGGGAGGCTAACTATGGGAAGTTGTCATGGTTTTCCTCACCATGTGACACAAACGCCTGTTTGTTCCATCAAAAAGTCCTCCACAAAGGCAAATATCTCCCAAAATTTGCTCCAGGAGTTTCCTTGTCTTCTGGATTGGGTTCAAAATTGCAAGGCCACGAAGTTGAACATTAGTAGTCGTAAACCCAAAAATTAGATCGGTCGTCGAATGACGGTTATAAAAAAAAACTTATTTTAAAAAACTTCAAATTAACAATAAACACATGAAATGACAAGTAGAAAGTGGCAAGTAGAAGAAAAGCTTCCCTGAATGATGTTACAATTTTTATGTGACTGATGTTACAAATACGAACTATATTCACATTTTAATATTTTTTTTATTATTATTATCACAAAATACTTCAAAACTACTATGTTTCATTTATATCTTATAAGTAGTTAATAAAAACTAATAAATTTGTTAATAGGGGATGCTATTAACTGTTTACTTTTTGTTATGCTGTCCTTTGTATCAAGCAATTTCCTTTCCTTCAAACTGTAAGCGCATTTTGTTAAATTTTGATTAACTAGAGTACTTAAATTTCCACTGGTACTCATTGCCTGAGGACAATACAAGTTTCTTCATCTCTCCAAGCAGAACAGGGTTGCCATTCTACTGGGAAAACCTGGTAGGTACAGGGAAATTAGAAATCACCTAAAATAACAAGGAATTTTGATTTTTTATTTTACAAACTGGGAAAATACAGGGAATTTTGTCTCTTATTTTTGTCTTTTAAACAGGGTTCCCACGGGTCTGAGAGAACAGGGAAAAATATTTCCTGTCAGGGAATTTTATTTTAACTCCAAAAATCAGGGAATAGTCAGGGGAAGTTGCAATTTTTTTTACAAAAACCTGGAATGCTTCTATATTATACCTGGAAAATAGCCAGTCTTAAATTTGTCAGTAACAGTAATCGGTTATTGATATTCTAGTTAAATAATTCTTACATCGATTACAATTATTTGTTGTAAAAATTTCACATTTTAGTCAAAATGAAATGTTCCCATCCTCATTTAATAATATTTTGTGTGATGAAAGTATAGTCTCAATTTTCATTGAAGTTTACCTGGTATACCTAGAAAAGTCAGGGAAATTTTTTTTTTGCAAATTGAGTGGGAACCCTGCTTAAAAAATGGTGACTACCCATCTATGGGATATTTAAGGATGATATTCCAACTATACTAAACTATTTTGTTTACTATAGCATTACTGTTTAGCTGTTCCTTTCTTTCCCTGTGTTTTTCCAGCAATTAAAACTAGTATAGTTAGCCTAATATAGCTCACACAAGAGTGCAGTAATTGTGTTTCCTCTCAATATATGTACAGGGAAATTTTTTTATAGCTTTGAGTGGCAACCCAGCAAAATTTATTGCCAAAAATAGCTTATTGTCCATTGAAATTTCTACCAGTTTTGACTTGCTCACTACTGTAAGCAGTATTTATGTCTCACCCTTATTCTCAATGCTATTGTACTGTCAGCCTTATTATCAATCAAAATTTCATCTACTTTTGCAATAGCTTAAGTGCTCTAATTGCTTTTGAATCTGATGCCAATTCAAGCTTGTTAACCAAATTTTTATGGAAAACTTTTGTTGTTCAGTTCATATATCAAAATTCCAACCACTTCAACTTGCTCAAAATTAATATATCTGTTAACCTGGAAATGCTCAGAATATTTAAAGTAATAATAACAACTTAATAATAACAATTAACGATTCTGAACAACAATTTACAGAGTTGCACTACACAGGAAAAACCTGGAAAGCACAGGGAATTTAAAAATCCCCTAAAATGCAGGGTATTTCGAGTTTTTATTTAGAAACTGGGAGTTTTGTTTATTATTTTTTGTCTTTTAAAAAAGGGTTACCACTCGGAGTGCAGTCTTTGGAATGTTTAAAGATGATATTCAGGTATACCTAACTAATTCATTTACTATAGCATCATTTAAGTATGTTCCTATTTTTCTCTACGTTTTTTCCAGCAATTGAAAAGAGTTCTTTGTCAGAAACTAGTTATTTTAGAATGATCATGTAAAGTCTTTAAAATAATTTTGCATTTTGTTAATGTATATAGTGCTTAAAAATATTTTTTGAGTGCTTAAAAAGTACTACTTTAATTGTGCTTGTTTTTTTTTTTTTTTTTGTTGTTCAAAGAGAGAGAGAGAGAGAGATTTGGCTACGCATGTATGTAACTGAACTCAACACTCTATGTAACTGAAATACAATCTTATACAAACCTGATCACAAAATAATTTGTTTTTAGAAAACGAATGTTTTAGAAAGAAGTATAACAGTTTAGAGACTTCTTATTTGTTTTAATAAGTTCCCCATACTTTTCAATAAGAAAAAAAAATGAAACTTAAGGTCATGTTATATGAACTTTTCTTTGCCTTAAATTTATAATTTGGTTTAATCTATAATTTATTATTTATAATTCATTTTATTGTTTTTTTCTTTTTTCATTTGCATTTTAGATCTTTCAAATGCAGATAAAAAACAAAGTCAAGCGGAACAACGAAGTATTTCTGTAAGTTTTTTTTTTCATTAATTTATTATTATTATTTTTATCACATGTCTATAAAACCTTTATCCAGTTTGAATTTGCACTGTAAGAAGTGCACTGTAATTTTAAATTACCTTGAATAAAAATTCCGTTTTTATGTCAACCCATTGATGACGCACCATTTCAATAAATATTTATTAACACTGTGACCTATATTTTTCACTAATTTTATTTTTATGCTATAGTTAAGAGTTCTAAAGACATTCATAAATTGGTAATAATTCAATTGGAGTAACCAATTAAACCATTCAAGATTTTTTTAAAACTTAAAGCGGTTATTGACAAATGAATCTTTTTAAAAATGTATAATTAGCCCTTTTGAGATTTATCATATGTTTTAATGATAGATTAAAGATGCAAGTCAGTAAATTATAAAAAAGAATGAAACAAATTGCATAAAAAAACTAATGATCAACTAAATGGTTAGTTCATTGATTGCCTATACGGGCCACATTATTTCTTAAATATAATTTTTTTGTGTTTTGATGAGTGTAATGTAAGCATATTTCAATAAAAACAATTCTATAAAACTATGCTTTTCCTAAAATGAGTTAAAGTGAGAGAGAGAGCAATTCATTCATTATAAGAAAAGCATACATAACTTGATCATAAAACATCAGAATGGTAATTTTAGTTGCTTTAATTTAAAAAACTTTCTATAATTTTTAAACAAATAATTTTTCAAATTAAATTTTTTGTTTTGTTAAAGTGGTTTGGTTTTATAGAAATAAATGGCATTTATTCTATAAATTATTAGTAAGAGTACAATATATTAAAAAAGAATGAATTTTGTAAAAGTTATATTTGTCGTCTTTAAAGCAAAGCATCTTGACCAACAGCATCATGGTCATCATTGTGTCCATCAATCTAAATGGGCCACCAGGTATAGTGTCCTGCACAAAAGCTTTTGGTAAGCCATTCTTCGAGGCTTTTAGTGCATAGATTGTTAGATAAAAAATGTGTTTCCTGTGTCCAGGGTAGCAGTAAAAATACTACTGGAAAACCTGGAATTCTTAGGGTTAATTCGTTATCTTTTCTCAAACTTCTTAGAGTACTAGCAGTTAATAATAATTATAATTTAACTTTAATCAATAAATTATGATGAAAGGAAACTTTTTTTTCTAACCAATCTTATAAAATTTATACAACAGTGCTGTCCTTTGTTTTACTTACCATCAGTATAGGAATTAATAATTTTGTTATTTTTACTTTTTATATTAAGCTGGCATTTTTTAAAATTGAATTTCTTAAAGCATAAAGTTAATAAACATTTATTATTATTTATAATAATATTAAGGGATAATTACAGCCAACTCAGAATCTCTCAAAACTCTCAAACTTCACGAATTGTCGTTACCCAACCCCATCTGCCGTTCGTTTACAATTGTTGTGCTGCTAAAGCCATCACGTTCTCGTCTTCGTTTGAATTTTCTTAATTAAATCCAACTATTTATTAGATGATAAATAACTATTTGAAAACAAAGATATGTGTAATAAAGTGTGCATTAATGTAGCTTAATAAAAATGTGGGTTTAATTTAATGTATTTTTATTATTGTTAAATTTCAATGGTACCCACTAAAACATTAATAGTTAACAAAATTTTCTAATTCTGAATATTTTTTAGTTCAATAAAAAAGGTGTTCGAATGAGTTTTGGATTCCTGATATTACTTATTAAAATGATGAGTTATAAATACAAAATAATTTGTTTTTTCATTTTCATTTAGCCTTGTTAATCTTAATTTTAAAGTATATTACAAATTCATTATTTTCATGCTAAGTGAAAGAAATGTAGAATAAATTTTTACATAGAATAGTTTTAGATTTTAAAAATGTCGAAAAGCTTAAGTTATTAATTTCTTTTCTATTCATTTATTCGAGCTTGAATTTAATGCAGGTAATTAGCTTCAGCTTAGTACCCTTTTAAAAAGCTTGTGATCCCAACAAAACTTTTAATTCATTCTTTCAAAAAAAGTTTTTTAAGTTGAAGGAATAAAAGAAGAAATTAATATATTTCAGTTTAAATTAACTTAATTTCAATTGCGTTATAAGAGTATGGAAATCAAGCAGTATATTCATTTAGCAAAACTTTCCACAGACTAATAAAATTTATTTAATCTATTTTTAGGTAGAAAGAAAAGAAGATCAAAAAGATTCTCTTAAATCAACAACAGACAAACAGGTTAATTATTTAATTTACAGTAAAAGTGTGTTATACGACTATTCCTAAAAAAAGACAGAATTTTCGTTATAGTGAGCTTGTCATTGCAATCAATTTGTGCATTTGACATTAATACAGCAAGTATAAAAGGAAATTTTATCTCCTTTGTTTTGAACAGCTTTTTAGATTGAAAAAAAAATTATGAAGTATTTGACTACATTTAGAGTATACTACAGAGTATTAGAATGAGGTGTGTAATAGTTTTTTAGGTCATTGATGACCATGATTCTGGATTTTTCACTAACCACGATCCAGAAGTTTCTGGTTGTCCTAGGTCCAGAAATTTCAAGAAATCATCGATCACATTTATGTATAAATATTCTTGTATATTTTATTTAAAAATATTAGAACTAAAATTTATGCTTGGAATCTCTTACATTTGTAAATATATTTTCTGGTAGAATAATAAATGTGAATAGAGATAAAAGTAAACTTATATATAATTATTCATTTAAATTATACTGCATATAATTTATTTAGAATTGCATGTTGCGAAAATATAAATGATTTAAATTTATAAAGACATTAATATTTTTAAAATACATCATTAATGATTTTACTCAAAAAATTTTCAGGATGTTTGAGTTGGGCTCACAATTACCTCTGAATTAATAAAAACTTTCTTCAATTTTGCTTATAAAACAGTAGAATATTTGTAATACAGAACATGAATAATACAGAAAAAATTCTCCAAGTATGCTAGAACAATTTATTTTTTACATTATTTCTGAAGAAACTGCTATTTCAAAAGCTGAGAAAACCAAAATAAATAAATTTGTTTGAGCAGATCCTTAAAATTTCTGAGTACTTCTCATTTAAAGATTAGAAACATGTATTTCCCTTAAAAAAAATAACTTTTCTCAATTTGAATTCGCAATTTGTGGCTCATTATAAGCATATAATATTTGTATCTTTTAATATAAGCTTTATGATGGCAACTTTCTTTTATTATGTTTGTGAAACTCCATTGCTTTGAAATGAAAGTGTTTGGGTTCAGAAGTAAAAAAAAATTAGACCGAATTAGCTATGCATATAGCTAGTACACTTTTAAGTTGTCATTTCTTATAATATACAAGAAACTGGAGCATTCAATTGTGTTTTCCCAATTCAACTGTGTTCAATTGTCTTTTTCTTTTCAATTTTTCAAGTTTTTTTTTTTTTGTCTTAAAATTAAAAAAAAAAAAAGATTTGTGTTCTTTTAATTTCTAGATGATTCTAAAAATACTTAGTGTCTGACTGATATATTTAATTTTTTTTTTAAAAAATTGGTTTATGCATTATTAATTTTTATATGACGTACTAATCATACTATTATCTAAAATTCGTATTCATCCTTACAATTAAAATGCTAGATTTCTTTAATAATGTTTAATTTTCCTTTTTATTATAAAAATTTCAAATTAAAATCAAACTTAAAAGCAAGCATAAATATATAGAAAGTTACTTGAGTCTATTACCAGGGGATAGAGCTGAAATGTCAAAAAAATTTTGACTCCTAAATTCCTTTAAAGTTTATTAGGGGTGCACAGCTTTTTTGAGTGTAGGGTGACATGCACAGCAGATTGACCAATGAAGGGCCGCATACCAAAGTATTTAGACAGACAAGTTGACAGCAATTGTATATAGTAATTGTTATATAAACATCATTGTTCTAGTCACTGAATTCTTTTTTCAGTTACCCTTGTCATATGTTTGTATAAAATTAAATACTTTTGAATGTTTAAAATTAGAAACTTCGAAACCGATTACTTGGGGAGAAAAACAGGATCAGAAAATAAGAATCAATTTATCAGAAAAAAATTTCAATAAATTTCAATGACAAAAAAGCTAAGGGAAAATTCATGTTTTTTATCATATTAAATAATACAAAAGTCCATTTAAACATGAATTTTAACATTAAAATATTTGTTCATAGAATTAAATTTGAAAAATAAATATTCCAGTTATTAAAATAAATATAAAATAAAGTTTAATACTTTGATTTAAAGTCAGTTTATAGTGTTAAAATTAAAACAAAACCCCTTCAGCTGAAAATAAAATTACGCATTTAGTAGGGAATATTCTTTAACTTAAAAATATTTTAATTTTAAATTAATTATAAGAGGCAGGGGTTGAGATAGGGAAGCAAAAAGAAAGAAAGAAAACATTAATTTTGAAGGAACTATTTTCCTTAATAATAATAATAATAAACTATTAAGATACTTATTTACAACTCTTTATGACCAATACTTTTTTAACATGACAATTTATTATTTACAATAAATACATTTATATGTTAACAATTAATTAAAATTTACATTACTTTATGAAACTTATCTTGATTAAATTTTTTTACTGTTAAAATTTTATGATGTACAAATCATTTCCCAGCATATGATACTGCCCGCGGGCTGCAGACTGTCTACCCCTAAAGTATATTATTATTTAGTGTATTATTGTTTATTATATAGTATATTATATTGTAGTATATAATTGTATATTTTTCTTTTTACAAAATCACTGTTATTCCTCTATGTACCAATATTATTTTCAAAGAATTAGTCCTAATGAAACTAAGATTTTATAATTTTTAATTTCCATATTATTATTTTGCGGAAAAATATAAGGAGTTGTTTACGGTAAAGCTTACCAACTTACCTTATCAATGCCAAAAGGTATATGTTAATTAATACTCAAAATCAAAAATTAATCTCATTTTTTTAAATTTAGTTCTTTGTTTGACAATGTTAATCTGTCTTTTTAGGCACAAATCAAAAAATTCTTCAATTCTCTCAAAATAGCTAGTCTTCATCTTCCACCGAAAAGAAAAGGTTTCAAAATTTAAACACATTTTATAGAAATCTTATCGTTTATTTTTAAATACTATCAACGTTTTTTCTTGTTTATTTTAGGTTTTGCATTTGTAGGCTTTAAAACAGAAAAAGATATGAAGCAAGCCCTGATTAAAAATAAAGGGTTTTTAAGTAAGCCTTCTAATTATAATAATTTTAATGATATTATGATGCATCATAGTTAGGTATGAACAAAACTAAGTTATAATTTTTGTAATGCATCATAGTTTTGTTTCTACTCAACTTAATTTTGTATATATATTCCAATCGTTTTAATGTCTAACATATATTTTTGTCGTTCAGAAAAGGATGAATATAAGTGTTTGTAAGCAATTGTGTAGTGTGACTGATGCACGTTAAACCTGTCCAGTCACAAAGTCTTCCATGTTCCCATAACAAATTATACCTATGGGGGTACTGAACGAGAAGTTTCCTTGTCTTCTGGATTGGTTCAAAGCTACGGAGTTGAACATTAGTAGTCTTAATTCCAAAATTGGGTCGGTTGTTCAACGACGATTTTAAAGTAAAATATTACTACATGTTATCTACTCATGTATGCAAACAATTCTATTATGAACCAAACCAATTAAAATAAGCTTTAAAGTTATAACTACTTTATTAAACTATTTTATTTATTTGTCCATCTGCTACTTCTAATAAAGGATGAAAATAGAAATAGCATTCCTCAAAATGAACGATTGGGATTTTATTAATCATTCATTACAATAACTCAGTTCAAATACTTCATCCGGGAGTTCCTTTGTCTTCTGAACTGGGTTCAAATTCACAAAGCTGCGTAGTTGAACATTAGTAACCGTAGTTAACTACCAAGAAATGTAGTTCATAATTGTAGTTAACTGCCAAGAAATGTAGTTTTTCTCACCACGACTCATAGCAAATACAATAAGGAAGTTGAAGGAAATTTTATTGTGGAGAAACTGGAACTAGTGAGAATGAATAAACTGGTTTGAGTTATCTTCTTAGAGAGTTGATTACCTGCCACCTTATGTATAGCAAATGTTGGTTTTACATTTCCTCTTACGTGTCTAAATTTTATTATAAATGTATTATTTTTGTACAAATTGTTTAGCCTGATTACTTTTGTAACTTTTAAGAGAACACCCTACCGCAGAAGAAAATTTGGTAGCAAATTCTCCTTCTTTACTAATTTAAAAGTTAAAAGAAACATAAAGTGAGTTCAGACAAACATAGAGTAAGTCATGAAGTTTCAATTGCTGAAAAAATTCTTCGAAATATTAAAATGCAAACCGACTATTAGAAGAGAACTTCTCCATTGCGTCATCCTAAGTTATCATCTCATCATTTATTTTAATTCAGATATTTTGAAAATTTCCTTTCAATATTTGAAACTTCCATGGCTTACTCTAGGTATGACGAAAAATTTCTTCCACGGTATAGCATCCTCTTAAAGTTAGCATGTAAACTAATGCTTTAATATTTTTATTAGATGGTCGTTGTGTACAGGTGTTAAAATACATTCAAAAATGTGAATCTGATGGAAAACCTGAGCAAAGTGAGAAGGTGAGAGAATTTACTCTTTCATACAAAAAAGTCTTATAATTCATTTTTTTAGTGTATTGTTTTTTATATTTTTTTGTGTTCTTTTAATATAAAAAAAAATGTTATAGAATTCTATTCTCATGATTAAATCAAGGTTGCCACTCTACTGGGAAAACCTGGAGAATACATGGAATTCAAAAATTACCTAAAATAACACAGAATTTTGAATTTTTCTTTAGAAACTGAGAATTTTGTTTCGTATTTTTGCCTTTTAAAAAATTGTAACCAAGCGAAGTGAAATCTATGATTTATTTAAGGATGGTATTTCAGCTATTTTAAAATAGTTCATTTACCATAGCATTATTTGTTTTGAGTATGTTCACCTGTTCGTTTTTTCATAAATAATAAAAAAAAATAACGTCACTAATAGCAATTAAATAACATCATAGCATTTTTTTGTTTCGTGTATGTTCTAAACTAAACACAGTGACGCGACAGCCCATGGAGGGCCAATGCTTACTGTGCCCATCTAATTTTTTTTGTCCATGGGCTCTGGGGTGCGGGAGCAGATGTACCGGTCAGGTGGTCAGCCAAACGCGCAACCCCCAGTGTTTAGTTCCCAAGCATGCTTGGTACTCATTTATTGACCCACTGAAGGGATAAAAGGCTGAGTCAACCTTGCCAGGCCCGAGGATCGAACTCAGAACCTGTGGCACTGGAGCTCGAGGCGCTACCACTCAGCCACCGGGTGTTTAGTGTTATTTTTATCTCTTAAGTTTTTTCAGCAATTATAAAAGTATTATAGTTAGCCCAATAGAGCTCATGCTACAAACAATATATTCAGAGAAAAAAAACAGTGATCGTTTTTTTTTCTCTGAATATATTGTTTGTAGTATGTATAGGAAAAACATGTGGAATTATTTTTTCCAGATTTGGCTCGCAACCTTGCTGATTAATTAGAGCTAAATGTGACAGGGTGTGTAATGTTTTTAAAAAGTGTTTAAAGACACTTATTTTGATTTAAATTTTTTAAAAGACCTTAAAGGTACTTTTTTTTAATTTGGGGTTTGTAAAAAGTGTTTAATTTTCTGTCTTTTAAAAAGATTTTTTCTTTGCTGTGTCGATTGTCGTTCTAAATTACATAAAGTGCATGATTTTGACTGCAATTTCTCTGCAATATTTATCAGACACTAGTTATTTTATCATGATTATGTAAAGTTTGTGAAAATGTTTTTGAATTTTATTGATTTTATGTTCGTAAATTAAGAACTTTAAATGATAGAAAGAAATAATTTTTATTACTGCACAGATCCTAATTATGATTTTTTTTATGGAAAGTGATTCAAAATATTTTTTGAGTGCTTAAAAAGTACCTAAAAAGTGCTTATTTTTTGTTGAAAAATCTGGCTGTTCACCCTGTTTGATATTTCAAAACCCAAAGAGTTGAATAAAACACTGTTATATTTACTAGTAATTTTATTTTACTATTTTTTTAACGCCTGATAAAGAACTAAATGAAGAACTTCTTTCAGAGGTAAATACTTTTAGATGGCTGTAGATTTTATTAAAACAGTGCTATTCAGAAAGTTATTATTTTATGATTATTGTTATTATTTTCCTTTCTTTACATTCTGTTTTGTCCTTACCAAACAAAAAATTATGTATTGTTAGTGGAAAGATATTTATTTTTAAACTAACAATTTGTGAAGTTTGATAGTTACAACTCATTAAAAATTTCGCTTTATCAGTAATGTGTGCTGCCTTTAAAATTTCTAATTCAAACTTATACTTCCTTTAAGTTTTGTCACATGTAATACATAAAGTTTGCAAGATTTAGTACAGAATTTAATAATGCATGATTTAAGCCGTCCTATCCAAAACTGTCTTAAACTGTCCAAAACTTTTTTATTCAAATTATGTCACAATTTTAAGAAAAATATTGGGGAAAATAAAAGCTTAATTTTTGAACTGGAAGCAAAGTGAAGAGAAGTTCTTGCTTTATTTAAAAAGTTTATTATTATTTCGAATATTGCATTATTTATCCTTATGCAAAAACATAATTCATCAGTATTAAAAGCATATTTAAAATATAATGTATTCACTTTTGTTGTTCAATGAATTGTAGAGCTTCAAAAGTTATAAATGTTTTCCTATTATGTTATATTATTTTCCTTTAATAAGTTAAAGCAAAGTGTTTAAAAAGTATAAAATATTTATTAATAAATGTAATTATTATGTGTACAATGGTTACACAAATAGAATTTTTAGCCTTTTACCAATGTTCAAGGTTTTGGACAGTAAAGCCCATATGTCCTGTCCAAAACTAGTTTTGGACGACCTAAACTCCAACCCTGTAGTAATAATGTAATTGAGTGATGTCTGCTGTCATTCCAATTTATTAAAATTAAAATAAATTTTTGCTGAGAGTAAAAATATGCATTGCTTAAATGTATGCATGCAAATTATGCATGATGTAAATTTTGCATTAGTAAAAATATGCATGATTTCTTGAGCAGTGAGATTTATGATTAATTATGTAGAATTGTTTTCATTTAAATGCTTAGCTCATTTAGAGTTACGTTACAATCAATCTCTTTAAATAAAATAAAAAAAGATATTTTTTTATTCATATCATAAATTAATCCATTTTATTTTAAATCTTTATAGAATTAAACATAGCTAATGCAATGTTGACATTGAAATGATATTTACTTCATGAAAACACTAAAACTATGTACTAAAAATTAAAATGAACTTAAAATAAGCAAAATTTTATTGAAAATAACAAACAGACAAACAATATATGCATTGTATTTAAAGCTGAAATTTGATTTTCACATTTATTCCTAAATCCCTTCAAAACAATTCATCAAAAAAAAAAGATGTTGACTGGGAATTTTTCAAAGTTCTTAGTGATGCATCAGTTACTGAACTTTTTGATATTACTATTACTTTTTTTCCTACAGCATCAGCAATTTGGTTTTCTTGGATTGTATTAGAATTAGATAGTATTAGAAGTAAGATAATTTTCATCGATATTTACATTATCATAAAAGTTAGAAAAATTTCATTTTGAAAAAAAAAAAATGTTTATCAGGCTTTTTCACTCAAAAAGCAGGTTTGTTGCATCAAAAAGTCCTGCACAAAGGCAAATTTCTCCCAATACTTTATTCAGGAGTTCCCTTGTTTTCAAAATTACAAGGCTACAAAGTTGAACCTTAGTAGTCGCAAACCAAAAAATGAGTCCGTTGTTCAACGACGGTTATAAAAAAAGTGAAATATAGTTTAAGTGATTATAAATAATGTTTCCAAAAATTCTTCTTAGGATTAAGATTTATATACATATTTTTTTACTTCCCTAAATGTAAGTGCTTCAATTACTTTCAATTTTGACTTACACGTATCAAAACTTTACTCGTAGCCCAAAAAATATTGCTAGTGAAATCTTTATTTTATTTCTCCAATGTTGGCAGGCTCACAAATAGAATCTCCCAAACTGGCTGTAAAATGTATAGACTTACCATCAAACTTGAAATTTTTATTACATGTCTTACTCACTGCTCATATCTTTTTTTTTTTTTTTTCGTCCGTTTTGTAAAATTCTATTTTAGACAGGAAGAATTTATATTCGAAATCTCTGCTATACTGTAACAAAAGTTGATATCGAACCATTTTGTAAAATATGGTAAGTGGGATATTGATTTATCCATTAAAGTTTATGTTCTGCACTATAAATAGCCCCCATGTATTCTGAATCATTACTGATCATAGGTCCAATTGCTGAGCTTCATATGCCAATTGATTTCAATACAAGAAAGTCTAAAGGTTTTGCTTTTGTGACATTTATGTTTGCCGAACATGCAGTGAAGACCTTCTCAGAGTTGGATGGTACAATATTTCATGTAATTTATACATTAGAAAGAATGTTTAGTAATATTTCTGTTTTTACATGCAGCTAAAGTAAAAATAGCCCTCTTCTTAAATATTTATTAAAATGAAAAGTAACAATTCTGTTACTGGTGTCAAGTTCATTATTCCTCCGAGCATCAATTGTAATCATTTTTGTTTTCTTTATGGAAGTACAAGTTATTTGTGCGTATAAATTGGAATAAAAAAGTTTGGTTAGCTTTGAATAGGGAATCTGTGCACCTGGAAAGTAATGGTTTTTGGTATTGAACAAAATTTGTCATGATTTTAAGTAATTTTCTTTAAAAAATCATGTTGAGTCACGGGTTTAGGTCGTCTAAAAATCAAGTTTTTAAAATGGAATTTACCCTCTTGCCCAATTTCACAGTAAAATTTAAAATGTTTTTATCCTGTTCTTTAAAAATTATGGTGTTCTTTCAAAAAATGAAAGAAAGAACATCATTTCTAGAGCGAATTATCTTTTATGCTCCTGTAATTTCAGATTTTTTTTATTTTATGAATTTGAAATTCTAGCTTAGGCTTTTTATATTACACCTAATTTTAAGAAGATATAAAACAGCTTTAAATAAGTACATATATCAGACAGTATTTAGTTATTTGCTTTTGTATTTTTTTCCAGCTGTTTTATTACTTCAACTCTTCTACTCTGTTTTTTAAGTTTAAAATCTATAAATATGAAGATGCAAAGTATAGCAGTTTTGGTTATCATTTCAATTAATGTTATTATAATGATTTTTTAAATTTATTGTTTTGTTTTTGTCAGAGAAAATAGTAACTTCGTTAAGTCAAGGAAAGTAGTAAAAAGTCATGAATTTGAAATTTTAAAATGTAGCAGATACTCTGTGTTTAGTACTTTTTATGTGTAGCTGAAGTAAAAATAGCCATCTTAAATATTTATTAAAATGAAAAGTAACTATTCTGTTACTGGTCAAGTTCATTGTTCCTCCGAGCATCAATTGTAATAATTTTTGGTTTGTTTATGGTAATGCAGTTTCTTATAAATTTGTACAAATAAATTGGAATGAAAAAGTTTGGTTAGCTTTGAAACCAATGAAATTTAAATCACAATGGTCACTCTGTTTAGGATTTATTTTCTGAATAATAGTTAGATATACCAGTTCTTGATGTAATGTAATGTTTAATTTTCTAGTTATTTTCTTATATTTGTCATAATTTGCTGCTTAATCTTTTTATTGTATTTGTTTACACTATATGTTTTAATTATGCATTCCTAAGTTATAAATGTATTAGTCAATATTCCTATTATTAGAGTTCACACTCTCCTTATATCTTCTTCAAAAATTCAATCGTTAATAAAATACTTTTTAATTCAACCACTCAAGTTCGAATACATTTTTACTTTTAGTGGATGATGTTAATACAATTTTTTCAAATATTAATTCATTCATTAAATAGGGATGAGCGAATAACCAAATGAATTTTTCTTATTTGGTTAAGCGTTAGTCACTGTTTTAAATTCAATTAATGATAACATTAGTTATAATTTCTAACTTTTAGCTCTATTTGAGCAAAAAAAAGTTTATTGCACACAATTGAGTATTTAATTATTTTATATTCTCTGTGTCAGATATATTCAATAAAAAACATTAAGTGGTAGCATTTTTTTCCCAAATATTAATTCATTAGTTAAATTTAATTCCTTAATTTTAGTTTTATATGGGAGAAATTTTTTTTTAATTATTTAGTAAAAAGTAACTAAAATAAATTTTTTCTTTGTTGAACTAAGTAGGAATTGATTTTAATATTTTTTTTTATATTACTTTCTTTTCAATAAAACCTATATATTTTTACAAATACAGCTTTGTTGTTTAATTTAGCCCACAACATATTATTATATAGTTGCTCACTATCGAAAACTGGTTTTGTATTCCTAATTCATTGTATTTTGTTTCATTATCTGATATGTCTTTTTAAATTTTCAGGGTCGACTCCTTCACTTAATACCCACTAGAGCGAAAAAAGAATTTGAATCCAATGAAAGTGGTTTGTAAATTATTTTAATTAATGTGTCTTTCCTCTTGTGACAATTAATGAAAATTCTGTAGAAGATAATAAAATTCTAAAAGCAACAATTCTCTGCATTAATTTTACAATCTCTTAAGCAAACCAAAATTGTTACATTTATTAGATTTTATTTCTAATGCTCCTGATGATTTTTAATTTTTTCTGTATTTAATAATATAAATACTTATGTGCATATTCTTGTGTTTTAAACTATTCTTATTTAAAAATTATTTTAAAACATTAATATTGAGCTGCTCCAGATATACATTGCATGTTTAGTAGTTGAATGGAATGATATGTGAAAGCTATGTAACAAATTCTATATAATCCAAAGTCTCATGTTTCTAGGTTTACAATATCTTATTCTGCATTTTAAAAATAAATTAGATAAATTCAAATTCTATATAGTCCAAAGCCCAGGGTTGCCACAGGTGACTAAAATGTGACTATTTTTGGCCTGAGGTGACTATGGCAACTTTCTTTGCCTGAAAAGGCAAGCAAGAAAGCAACTATTTTTAAGAAAAGGAAACTACTGGGAGACTTTTCTGTACTCTTAGCTATGTTTTTTAGCATAAATTGGGTTGACAACCTACAGCCCTGACACAATGAGTATTTTTTTCTCAAAAAAAATTTTTGAATTGCAAATTTGAATCATCACTTTTTAATGCGTTCAATTTGAGAGTCTATTTTAATTGTGAATCTATTCTGTTTCTGTTTAATTGTGAATCTACAAAATTCTGCATGTTCTAAAAAAAAAAAATTCATACGATCTTACGAAGGGAGAGAATTTTGAGTTTGAGTAATCACTTTTCACAATATATGTATGTATGCATATATATATATCTGCTGAATAAATTACAGATAATAGGTAAGAAAATTTAGAAAAAGTTTTTTTTTTTTTAATGAAAATGTTTTTTTTAATGAATTTTAGTAATTAAAAGTATTTTATTTTCTTCAAATATACTTATTTTTTTTTATACAAAAATTTAGTGCTAGAACACTAACGTTTATATAAATATTGTCATATTTGCCACCCACCCACTTCACCAAATGGATCATGGAATTATGACAATTTTGTCATTTAATAAAATTTTAGTTATACAGTAGAGAACCAATTATCCGGGATGCTCGGGACCATCGCTATCCCCGGTTTTCTGGATCGACAAACAAGTGTCGTTAATCGATGTTTCATCTAACCCGAATTACAAGGTAAAAAGTGTAACACATTTATTTTATAGTAAGAGAAAAAAGAATAGTACTCCTGAATTTTAAAAAAAAAAAATGGTAGAAAAATAACATCTAGAAGAATTAAAAAAAATTGCAAGTTTAGACAATAAAAATAAGTTCAAAAAATACAAAATTCTCATATTTATTTTTTTAAAATAATTACAATTCCTAAACTAACTAATATAAACAAAACCAATGATTAAATAACGCAATATATTTCATGCATAATTATAACTAACTAACTCCCTGGCATTACAGTCCATGTTGGACCATGGCCTCACTAACAGTTTTCCTCCAAAGTCGCCTGTTTATAGCTCTTTGTTTCCAGTTTCGGACTTTCAGAGTCTTAAGGTCTTTTTCCACCTCGTCAAACCATCTTTTGACCGGCCTTCCGATTTTCCTTTGACCCTGGCACTGCCCCTTGAATATCTTCTTAGTGCCTCTGTTTTCCTCCAGTCTCTCAAGGTGTCCTAGCCATTGAATTCTCTTTGCTTTCACAAAATTGATTATATCTTTTTCTTTAAATAGTCTTGCAATTTCAAAATTGCATTGCCTCCTCCACTGATCACCCTCTTTGACAGGTCCAAAAATAGTTCTAAGAATTTTTCTTTCCGAGGTAATCAGCATTTTTTCTTGTTTCTGGTTTGGAGTCCACGTCTCTGATCCATAGATAATGGTTGGTCTTATTATAGTTTTATAAACCTAAAGCTTTGTTTTTCTCGTTATTACTGAAAGTTGAAAAGCATGAAACTTTCAAAAAATGTCCACACTTTTGGCCACCACTGTATATTGTTCATACACATATTTAACAGATCATTAAGGGGTTAAATGTGATAAATTAGATTGCTGGTAAACTGTTTTAATGTTTGTCATAATATTTATTTCAATAATATTTTTTCACATTATTATAAATATTTGTTTCAATACCTTTCATCACTCAGATAAAACATAAAATATAGTCTAACATAGTCTAACTTTTACCTATCTGGGGTAGAGGAAGTTTTTCCAATTCTGACTTCAAAATTTCCTGTTTCCATAACCCTGGTTAATTCACTTAAACGTGCATTTTGATATTTTAATTTTTTTTTCTTTGAAATTTACCCTGACCTTAATTTTTTTGAAGAGTTTTTTTGAGGCAGAATCTTGCCATGAAATCCAGTGCAAATTCCACAGTTTTTTGGTAAGTGATAACTTTACAGCAAGTGCTAATTGCACACAATAAATTGCATGGGGGTACAGAGTACAAAACACTGTGTACCAGTGCTCAATGATACCACAATTCATGCCACATCAGTTGCTATTCTGTTCTAAATTTTTGTGATGTGCAGGGTATCTATCTGCTCACCTGGAAAGTCATGAGAAATCATGGAAAGTTATAAATTTCGGTATTGAACAAAATTTGTCATGAAATTTCAGGATTTTAACTATTTTTTTAAACAAATTATGGAAAGTCATGGATTTAGAAGCCGAAAAATCTAGTTTTTAAAATGGAATTTTCCATTTTAATTCCACATTTTATATTTTATTAAAATATAAAATGTTTTTATCATGTTCTTTTAAAATTATAGTGTTCTTTAAAAAAATGAAAGAAAAAACATCATTTCTGGAGCAAATTATCTTTTAAATTTCTGTGATTTCAGAATTTTTGTTTCTATTTTTTTTTTTTTTTTTTTTTTTTTTTTTTTTTTTTTCAAAATGAGGAGTATTTCTTTCCTTTCTGATGAACAAAAAAAGTATCTTGAAGTTAATTCTGCAGAAAAGAAGAAAAAAAATTATTTGCTTTTTGTATTTTTTTTTCAGCTATTTTATTGCTTGAACTCTTTCTTTACTCTATTTTTTAAATTTAAAATCTATAAATATGAAGATGCTGAGTATAACAGTTTTGATTATATCTATTATTTCAATTAATGTTATTATAATGCTTTTTTATATTTATTGTTGTGTTTTTGTCAGAGAAAATAGTAATAAATTCTTGGAATTAGTCATTAATTTGAAAATATTAAATGTAGCAAATACTGTATCATGTTAATATTTGTCAGTGTTAAATGCAAAATGATGTATGTATGCTCAAATAATTATAGGATAGAAGCAGGGGATGGTTTGAAATATTGAAGGGTCTGCAACACAGAATTGCTATGGCATTTACATCACGAATCTTCTTTTTGGAATGCTCTTATACCTTTTATAAGAAGATGACCAGCTTCACTTCAAACACTCAAAAGAGTAAGAAGCATTTTTTATTTTATTTTTGTAATGGCTGAAAATTTAACATTGTTATTGAATTTGAGGAGAAGAAAAACTATTAAAGCGCTGCCAACTCTTCTGCATTGTGTGGAAGTTTCCTGCCTTCTGCACTGAGATCAAAATCTTCTGTATTTTAAAATTGTACATTAAAATTTTGTACCATCTTTAAACTACGTAGGAATGCACATACATGAGTGGGAATTGTCTCTCTTGCCTCGCAAGTATTTTAAAAAAATTTGAAAAATGATTATAAGTTCGATATAAGGATCACTAACAAACATAGTTGTGGATAAATAGACTTCTTTGTAGCTAGTAATGGGATTAATAATTAAAACTTTAAAATGTATACCAAAAGTTGTAAATCCAGCAAATTAAAAAACAAAATCTAGCAGTACGCTTGACTTTTTGAAAAATAGGAGTTGGACGGTATACACTATATTACAAAATAAAATTCTAAGTGACATTTTATTGAAGTTGCGTAGAAAGTAATGTTAAGTCTATACATTGACATTAGAAAGTAAAGTTTATGCCTTACCTTTATTTCCTATCCTGCAGCTTCCAATTGACAAAATTTTTGTAAATACCTGACATAAGTTTTAACTATTCGGTTCACAGCCTTTATTCTCTTGGCATATTAATTTGCTATGATAAGATAAACTTTTAATGGTTCACTGTTAGTTGCCAAATACACTTGGAATTTCTTCAATTCTGTAAAAACTCTTAGGTTGTCAATTAGTGCCTTCTTCCTCTTTGATTTTCAAAATTTAAAGATCACTAATTATAAATTAAATTATTATTCAGTTAGGTAAGACTTAAATAAGTTCTTTCCCTGAAAAATCTCAATTTCACTGAAAGTGTAGCTTAGAACTGTTCTTACACTAAGTTCTTCAATTGAAAGAAGAGTTGAATTTCAACTCTTGAAATAGGCTATATATTTTGATGCAATAAACTTTTCAAAGTTTTTTTTTTGACGCTTAAACCTTTTTCTATTTCAATCCCTAATTTTACTTAATTTAAAAAGCCTTAACGCTTTTATATAAAATATTATTTAATAGTTTAAATACTAAGTTATTGTTAAACATGAGGATGTTATATGCACCATGTTATGTGCTTTAAATGTTCACTATTTGTGCAAAAATACCTTTCTATTTTTAAAAATAACCTAGAACAATTTTTGTTATTACATTTTAGGGCGTCAGATTATTGTTAACAATAAACTATAATTATCGAAACTAAAAATTATCGGAATAGCAGTCACATCTAATCACTTTATTACGAAATATGAATTATGTGATTTAGACTATGTAAAAGTTACTAATCATTACATGATTAAAACTATTAATTTGCCATGTGTAAGTAAACAGCATTTTGTTTCAAAAATATTTCATAAAATCATTAAAAAATGCTTTAGAATGTTTGCAAATTATTTTGAGGATAGATAAATATGTTTAAAGCACTTAATCTTTTTTTTTCTTTGTTAAAATAATTGTTCTATTTCAATTGTTGCGTTTTAACATTCATTTTTCCTTTTTCTTAAATTCATTTTCACAAGTAAAATATACCTTATCTAGTGTTTCATTATAGTGCAAATTAGTGAAGCTAAAAAATATTCCATTTTTAATATTTATTCTTAGATTTTATCCTTTGTGTTAATAGATTAAGCAGAGCATGTTTTTAATGGCTCATCCCGTCAAAATAAAGATTAACTGTATTCTGAATCATTTAGCATAAGGCTGTTTGCTCAAGATCAACTCATTATAGTCAAAATTTACCACAATCACACAATTTTCTCTGTGTCTTATCCCTTTATCTTATCCTGACTGTAAAAAAACCCTTTTTTATAGTATCTCATAGTTACCAACTCTATTGGATTTTTCCAGTTTTTCCTGGTCTACTGGTTTAATAAAAATTCTCCTGTTTTTTTTACCTTTTAGAAAATTCTATAAAATTGAGTAAGTTTCGTAAAAAATCCCAATTGAAATAGATATTTTGCACATATTCTTGCTTGCTTGAATATTAAAATAAGTATTATATATAATAAAGGTAGCCTCATATATTAAAATCAGTTTAAACTGTTTTTGACCTAAAATTTTTAGTTTATTTTTATTTAAAAACTCCCTTTTTAAATTAATTAAAAAATATTTTAACTACTTTTGATGAATTAAATGCCTCTTACTGTTCAAAATTGTATGTGAACATACATAGCATTCTAAGTTCCTCTAATGTCAATCCTAGCTAGACAATATTGCATTCTTTCTATTTTGATAACTATAAAAATCTCTAAAATTCCCTATGCGTAAAGTATTTAGTACATTATGCCACAATTATCATGAAATTTATATTTTGTAAAATCTATTGGATTTTTTCCTATCCATGTTGGCAACTATGGTATCTATATTAAAGCTTCCTAGTATTGTTGTAGTCTACTGAACAAAGTATTTGAAAATTTTGAGCGAATTTTAGTATCGGGGGCTAAATTTGCCCTTGTGGCCATTTTCCAAATTTCAGGATAATACATTCAATCATTCTTGAATTATGAGAGAGACAAACACTCAGACAGGCAGGTAAACTCTTCCTTTTATTATTATAGATAATACAAAGTATACCCCTTTTTAAAAGAACTCATACCTGCCAAGTCTCCTGTTACTCCTGTATTTTACGACTATATCCTGTTTACCTGTATATTCTCGAATTTCCCCACATTTATTGAAGATTTTTTTTTTAAAATGCTGGATAAAATATCCATTGATGGCAAAAATACTTCTCTTATTCATCAACAGAGGGTGCTAATGCCAGTACTGCAGTATGTTGAGTGTTAATTGCTTAACTTGAGCTGTGATGGCTCAAGGGATAGAGCGTTCACCTTCTAAGGTAATTAAGGGGTAGGGTAAGGTTCTGAGGTAAACCCAGCTTTCAATCCGAGCAATGACTGGTTGATACGTATTCCGCATCTGGCTGGCACCGACCACAGTTCTGACGTGAAATATCCTCAGTGGTAAACGGATCATGGATTAGATTCCCCTTCCCTGATGGGAGGTTCTCATGGTCTTCCTCTCCATCTAACTAAAATGTGGGTTAATTGCATCAAAAAGCCCTCCTTAAAGGCAAATTTCTCCCACTACTTGATTCACGTGTCCCCTTGTCTTCTGGATTAGGTACAAAATTATATGGCTACAAGGTTGAACATTACTAGTCGTTAACCCAAAATTGGATCAGTTAGTAAAATCTTTGTTATTTTATTTCTTCCATGTTGGCAGGTATGAGAACTGTCTTAAGGACCTTCCTAACATATAAGCCAAGGAGGGCGAACCAATGGCATGCGTGCCATTTATGGCATCCGAAACAATATTTTGGGCACCCCACCGATCACAAAGTTCACTATGAAGCATATTAAAAATTAAATTAAAATTCACAAAAAACAAACAGAAAAAAAAACAAAAACAATTATTAACAAAAGAATTAACAATTAATGCCAAAAAAAAACAATTAATAACTATAAAAAGCAATCTAACAATAAATGACTAGCAAAAAAAAATTAACAGTCCTGCTTAAGCTAACATCTTTCAACCTAATATGAGTTATTTGTCATCTAATCTGCAATAACAGAAGTCACACCATGGGTGCAAATCTTCCATCCCCAGGACGGATTTTCGTCTTTCAAAAATGTCCGCGGACGGAAGTAAGACGGAAACAAGACTGATTCGAAGACGGAAATCGGAATTTTTTTCTTTTCTGTCCTTAAAAATATTTTTTAGTTCTACGTTATTGGTCTACTTTCTTATGTTCTGTTGTTACTTTATCAAAAGACAGATGAATAAATATTTTTTGTACAGTATTTAAACTTGATGTATTATGGTAAAGCTTTCTTGGATAGTTTGCATATGTCGAGGGGGTATTGTGTATGTTAGGTATTTCAGTCAAAAAATTTTCAGTCTTGGCCTTTTTTCCAACTTGCACCCATGAGTCACACTGATGTTACTTTAAGTTGAATTACGCGTATAACTGAGACATTGCAAAATGTATTTTTTTCCATACTGAATAAAGAGTTTTGAGTTGATGACACTGTTTTGTATTATTATTTTCCCAATAATCACGAAGTTAAAATTATTTGACGGCACGTCTATGACCTCATTAAACAATTTTTTAGAAAAACTGGCACGTTGGTGTATAAAGGTTTGCCACCCCTGATATAAGCTATAAGCTTCCTAACACATTAGCTATTATATTGCTTAAATTCAAGCATGCATTACTTATTCCTTAACATGCAAATTTATTATTTAAACATATTTTTTATATGAAGTGTTTTCTTTTTAAAGGGTACAAAATTGAGCAGTGAAGAAGTAGATTTATGTCATCCCTCACCATTTTCCCCATTTTGGAGATGATTTCCTTTCTTGTGGATTATCAGTGCAGCATTTATTGGATAGTATCATCCAATTTTTAACTGGAGTGTTTTCACATTGTAATTTTGTCTTCAAGCAAGGAAAGTTCCAGACAATTTTATTTCCCATCTAAAGAAATCTATTTTTCACATCCAAACTAATTATCCAAATAATCCAAGTCAAATTTCTATGTTTAAATTCCCATTTAACTTTTATTTTATGTATAAATAGAAAACGAAATTTTATTAGAATTACTATCTGATTAGTTGAAGCTATTTTAAGATGAATTTTTTTTCTTTAAATAAATTTTAGCTTAAACTAGAAATTTGTGCATGTTAATATAAGTATCAATTTAAGTTCTTATCATTTCTTTAAATCATCTCAATATTTTTTTGTATGATGTTAGAAAAGATATAAATTCACCAATTATTACTATCATTCTCATTGTTTAGCAAATCTTTTAACATTGCTTGCCTTTATTTGTTAAAATTAACTGAAATGTATTTATTTTAGTGTTTGAGAAGTTATTGCTTAAATTAAAATTTAGTTAAATATGATAGTTTGTTACGTTTTTACTTCGAAAAATCTCATTTGTGTTTATGGAGAACAGTTGCTCTATGTAGTTATTAAATTGTTCTTTTTATTATACAGTTATTAATTGATGAATAACATCCCTGTGTTTTATTCAAATTCTTCTTTTTATATTTTATAAGCAGTATAGACAGGTAAATTGCAATTTATTTTGGAATATCTTTTTATGTGTTTTACTCTAATCATGTCTTTTCATAGAATCTCATTTTATTTTTTAAGAAAGATTGTATTTTAGTAGATTGAAGTGCAATTTTAGTAACTATTTTGATTTTGTTTATTCTCTGAATTCAACTTGTTTGTATATCTTTGTATTTACATATTTTTGTTAACCGTTTTTCGAATGTGTTATGTTTGCCGTTAGTATTTATTTTTAATCTTATTCAAATTTGTTATAGTAGACTAGTCAATTACTAGTCATGAAAAAGTTATTGAAGTTGTATGCGTTATAATTAGGGTTGCAAGTTTGTCAGGGAGTGAATTTTCATGCTTATTTCCATGATTTATTACTCTTTAATCCAGAAATTTTTTGAAGTGCTGTGATTTGTGCAAAAATTGTTTAAACAGAGAAGTTTTTTCACCTTATTCTAATTCAACTACACTAATTCTGACAAAAATTACTTCTACTCTGCAGCTTTAAAATTGATAATTTTTTATTGATGAAATGTTTAAGAAAATAAATCAATAGCGATTTCACATGAAAATAGTTCAGAGATAGTCCAAATCTTATTAAGTAAGGTGATCTTACTATCTTTTCAATTATAAATTAAAAAGAGCAACATGCCTTCCAAATAGTGCAATAAGCTCTAACTTTACCAGAAATCAGTTGAAATGACAATTAACTGAGTGGGGGGTAACACAGGCTATATGGCCAGGACTGTGAAATTTATAAAACTTTGCATTAAAAAACGTATAGAAATGTTAGCAAAAAAATATTTGATGAACAGAAAAGCGTATCAAGAATAATTTAACAATTTGCAATATTTCTATGAAATTCTGTTTATATAAATAAATTTAACATTACATAAAATTAAATTAAATCAAAAAAAAAATTCTGCTCTTTTACATGCTTGTACTCAGAAATTTCTAAATTTTATGTGAAATTTGACGACAAACTTGCAACCCTAGTTATGATCAATTTAAAAACACATATAATTCATTGTTAAATGATCAAAAGAAATTCTTTAAGAATTCGTAAATTAATTTTTCAGCAAACTGGTTTTTGTGTTTTGCGTGTCATGTTGTTCTATTTGTTTATTAAAAGTTTAAAAAACTCATTGTAAATTATTGACAAATATATTTCATTTATATGCAAAATACTGTAAAACCTTAATTATTCAACGCCTCATCTATTCAGTTATCCAACACCTCTTTCAACGCTTGTTAAATTGTATTAGTCTAGCTGATGTATTGTTTCTTTTTGATCATTAAACTCATTAATTACTACCATGATCATAATTCTGAAAAACTCCTAGGAAATGACCCAAAAAAATTGAGAATGACTTCTTTTTCATGATATTGTGTCATAAGATTATTTTATTAATGACAGAAAAAAAAAACACGGGTAAGACAGACATAAGATTATTCAAAGTTTCTAAACTTTAGAAGAGAGAAAATGCTATATTAAATATTGATTTTTTAAAATAATATTTCTACATTATTTTGCTATTTTACTCTAATATGATTTTATTCTCCTTAATCCATATCTGCTACCAACTCTCCTGGATTTTGGCCAGTTTCTCCTGGTCTACTGGTTTAATAAAAATTTTCCTAGTTTTTGTACATTTTTAGAAAATTGCCTAAAATTGAGTAAGTTTCCTAAAAGAAATCCCTATTGAAATACCATTTTTGCACTGATTACTGCTTGCTTGAATATTTAAATATGTATTACTGAAAAATTATGAAGCAAACCTCGTTTATAATAATCAATTTAAAACTTTTTTTTGTGTTAAAATGTACTGTTATTTTATTTATTTAACAGTACATTTTTAGTACTGTTAGGTACAGGCATTTAATTCATCAAAGATAATTAGATTTTTAATTATCTTTGATGAATTAAATGCCTACTACTATTCAAAATTATGTGTAAACATAATACATAGCATCTATCCTAGTTGGGCATTTCCATTGCAATCCTAGTTGGGCAATATTGCAGTGTTTCTATTTTGATGTTAAAATTCCCTATGTGTAAAATATTTAGTACATAAAGCAACAATTATCATGAAATGTATGTTATTTCATAAAATCTACTGGATTTTTTCCTATCCATGTTGGCAGCTCTGTTAATCATGATTTATTTAAAAAAAAAACTTTTGTTAAACTCATTTTGTAGATAAAGTAAAGAAGAAGAAAAACTTTAAACAAGTATCTAAATAATTTAAATATTTGCTTTTTGTGAAAAATAGTTTCACATGCTTTTTTATTATTTGAATTGATAGGTATTTTCAAATATTTTGTTTTTTTCCTACTCCCATGCCTGGTAAGGGATTCTATTATCATTGTTAATTGCTTTGAGTAATTTTACTCACACTTATAAAATTGATATAAAAAGGTCAAAAAAGGATTTCAATTTTCCAACACACACCCTTAGTCCCCCGGTGTAATGTATAATTAGGGTTCTACTCTAATATTATTTTTCATTGCATTTTGAAGTGTCTTCCCATTATATTTCAAAAGTTATTTTGTTTTTGCCAAAAATATGTGAAAATAATTTTATTTCTTGGTTGTTAAGTTTTATTAAAATAATGGCTGTTCCTAATCTGATTCTAATTCATTAGTGAAATTTTGGAGTTGAATAGTTTAAAAAAAGTAAAAATTGTTTTAAAAATTATTCTATTAAAACTATCATGATAATCAGAGTTTATAACATATCTAATTTTTAAAATTTTCCAATTAGTTAATATGTGTCTTTTAAAGGGATCCTTTAATAGGTAAAGAAAATTTACTTAAACTTTCCTTTTTATATATATTACATTAAAATGAATGAAAAAGTACCGTTATATATTAATTCCAATTAAAATCTGCTCAATTACTAGCCTTAATGCAATCGTAAGGCATTTTATTTAAATATTTGCAATGAATGTGTGGCAAAAAATTGTGTACTTAATTTTTAAAGATAATGATAAAGATTGTCAGAGTCTGTAGAAATTTTGCTAAAAACTTTTTATGTGTTTTACTCTTTTGCAAACATCTTTATCATGTACTTAATTTTTAACAAATTTTTTATAACAATTGTTTTTGACAGTTACATAAAAAAGTGCAGGTCTTAGTATTTATTTTTAATTGACAAAGTATATATTATTTTTATTTATTTTTGGTGCCATTGCATTAATTAAACTAAATACAAACACTATTTAACCATAAAACATTTTTTAAGGTTAATTATTTTGTGTGCAAAATGTATTCAATGTATTTAACCAACTATGAGGTATTTTTGGAGATAAATTTTATTATATAAGGTACGCTTAATGTTTAATAACATTTACTGCCAAGTTATTTTATTTCAGTTGTGTGATCATTTATTAAGATTGTGTGATCTTATGTTTTTTATTATTTTGCATATTTATTAATGCTTTTTATTTAAGTTCTGGCTTACTTATGCTATGATTTGTGTCTGAATAATAAGTAAAAGAAAAAGAATTATGCTCAATTTTTTTTAAATTTTAATTTAAATATATATTAATATTGAAGATAAAATATGACGGTCTCAAAATATTACTATGTTTAAAGCTTTATAAATCTTGTAGTTAATGTAACATATTTCTGAAAATAAGCTTGATAAAGCTTATTTTGTACATTAAAGGTTAATTTTCAAAAAAATCATACCCAATTAGAAGTTTACATTTTAACAGTTTTTTATTTGTTTTTAATTAGAGTTTCATACTAACATGTTTATTTGTACGTAGATTTCATGTTTGTAATGTTTTAACCAGTTATTTAAAAAAAAAATAATAATGTTTTATCATATTTGTTAATGTAAAACTGTAGTGTTGTTGTAGCAATACTTCACAAATAGGGATAAATCATAATTGGTTATTGTGAATTATTTCTATAAAGGTGCAGATGACTTACTTGACACAACAGAATTTAAGGAATATTAAAATACTTTTTAAATAATCGATTTTATGTATAAATATACCTGGTGATCTTGTATTTTGTGTGATGCATAAAAAAGTTCTACTTTCGATATTATTTTTGAGTTTTATAAAAATTTCAAAAAATGTCTTTATTTCATTTGATTCCAAAAAAAAACTTAAAATACAAGCCTGCTAACTCTTTTATTAAAAGTAATCATTCATTATATCATTTATTATTATAGTAATCATTTATTTTATGTTATATAATAGTTATCATTTATTAAAAATTATTATTTAGAAAATAATATATGACTAATAATAATGATTACTATATAATGATTATTATTTAGTAATCTTTATTATTATTAATGATAATATTTTTACAAAAGTAATATATTTCTCATAATATTTTTCAGTTTGTTTTAGTTTAACATTTCTGTTTATTTTCTCTTACTAAACTTTAATTAAATTACTTATTAAATGTTCAATATTGAATTTCTGAATGTTTAAAGGTACTGAAGCATAACACAAAGAATTTAATTTTACATGCCTGATTTTAGCAATGTACTGCCCGTTATGAATGTACGCATTTTCGAGGAGTACATTTAAATTAAATCTGCCTTATTTGCAATTTCAGTCTTGTGTATTTTTGTTGTACTCATTTTTGTTGATTTGTTTTGTCCTAAATTTGATTTATTAAGTAAGAAACTAAACTTATTATGGAATTATTATAGCTTTTGTAATTTTATTTTCCTGTGTTGTGTGTTTAAATCTTTTTTTTTTTTTTTTTTTTCAAATTTATTTCAACTTATGTAAATAAGGGAATGGGAAAAAAAAACTTAAATGTTGCTATTTGATTGAAATATATTTTTAACTTATATATAAAATTTATTAAAGAATTGTATCCAGAAATAATAATCTGACCTCATGAGCAATTTGCTTAATTGTATTAATTTAAATTAATGCTTTTTTCTTTCATTTTAAATAAAAATATATGATTTTGCTTTATTTTATAAAGATGAGGTTTTTTATTGATCTCTTTTTTTTATTGAAAGTGCTTCTTTAATATATTACAGGAAAATCTTTAATATATTGCAGGAAGTCTTGGTAAAAGTCATGTTTCAACTGACCTTTTTATTATGAAGTCTTTTTTAGGAAAATAATTTTTTGCAAAATGCAGTTAAACTTGTCATTGATAAAAATTAGTTATCTACAGTCAATTTGTAATATTTCAAGTCTAAAATGACCAAGAAAAACAAATTGGTCTTTCAGAAGGTTTGGGCTTTCAAACATTAATTTTTCATTTTTATTTATTTTTCTTCTCGGAGAATTGATTCTTCAAAGGCGAAAAAAAATTCTCAAACAAGAATTTATTTATTTTTTTTTTTGGTTTAAAATTACCCTTAATATTGTCTTCTTTTTTTTAAGTTACTATGGCTTTTTCAAAATATTTTTGGAAAATTAAGTTTATATATTGTTAAAAGTTTTTTGTTAATAATTTGAATTTATACAATTCATGAATAAAATATAATAGCTTATGTTCTAAAAAATAATCAAAATTTATTAAAATAGTTATAATTTATGAAACTAAATTTCAGTTGCATTTCATAAACTTAGGAAATCCTAAGTAATTATCAAATTGACTTATGAAGTTATTTATTATATTTAACATAACAGAAAATGTTACTGTTGATTTTTTTACAGGAAACTTTAACTAAATATTGAATTGCGAATAAAAAATTTTATTTTATTATTATATAATTTTATTTTATTATTATTTTATAAACATGTATTAAAATGAGTCCTTTTGAAGATGTTGCAGTTCGATAGTTTTACACAATGTCTTCATTTAGTAGTGTTTTTTTCTACTCTCAAAATCCGTTAAAACATCAAATAATAAATAAAAAAATCTTTTTTTTTCTGACGAAATATTACCATATATAGATAAAATATATTCTAGAATTCTAGAAAAGTCTTAAGAATTTCATTTTTGAAATTTCATGAACTCGTTGATAAAAAAAAGTTTGAAAAAACAATGGTTTACAAAATCATTTGCTTTAAAGATTACACCTTTACTGATCTCTAAACAAAAAAAAATTTTAAATATGTTTTGCATATTGGCTTATAAATTATTTTACATGAGCAGTTTATTAACAATGTAAAATATAAAAGCTGAATTAATCATATTTCTTATTGAAAATGCATATTAATTAAATCCTCAAGGATTTATGCATTATCAAGACTTCATGTATCTAACAGAGCAACCAGATTGTTAAATGAAATCATTGATATGAACAAAAGGTTCCATTTTAGTGCAAGTTTTTTTCCCCATCATTTCTATGGTGTTTCTAGTTTAAGAAGATGTAAAATTTATGAAAAGTTCCAATTATCTCTTTTGATGTTGTGTCGTAATATATGTCGCACGGTAATATAATACCTGGTCCAATATAAATATTTAGGAGAGATAAAGGGCCATGTTGCAATGCAAAATATTGACTTCGAATTTCATCATTTTAACGCTATTTAACACACTCATATATATACTTACGTAGTAACCTATAGGGCAACATTGTCTACCCCTAATGAGCCTATAATTATTACCTCTGGTAGGGTACACTATTACCCATAATTTTGAACCCAAGGGCGCGTATTTGGAGAAATTTACATTCGTGGAGGATTTTTTAATACAACTAACCCTCATTGGTGTGTCATGAAGAGGAGAAGTTCCCACAGTTAGCCTGACAAGTAGAGGGCCAATGATCCTTCTACCACTGAGGATATTTCACGTCAGCACTGTAGTCGGTGCGAGCCGGGTGCGGAATTTGTATTGACTAATCACAGTTGGGATTCGAACCAGGTTCACAATATTGGACGGCAAACGTGCACATTTTCCCCTGAAAATGTGCACGTGCATTATCAGAAAACGCGTTTATGTTTTGGAGATTACACGAATTTATGCTTAAAGAGCCGCGATGGCTCAGGGGATAGAGCGTTCGTCTTCCAATGAGGCGAACCGGATTCGAATCCCGCATCCGGCTTGTACCGACCACAATGCTGGCGTGAAATATCTTCAGTAATAGACGGATTATGGCAGAGATGCCAACTTGCTCCGGACAGCAAATATATATTTTAAAGTGGTAGTTTATCAATTGTGATTCTTGGTTTAATAAATTCAATTTAGTAGATTTTTATCCACCACTATTTCTAAACAATTCGTGGGCTTATATAATTCATATTTTCTGGTACATAGGTCATGCTATACATTTTAAAAAGCAAGCTTAATAGTCAAATATTTGCAAAATTTACTTTGTAGTTATTTACCGTTTTTTTTTTTAATTATTTTGGCATGTCCGGAGCAGTTGGCATCTCTGTCATGTGTTAGAGCCCCTTTGTCATCTGGCTAACAGTGGGAGGTTCTCGTGGTCTTCCTCTCCATATAACGCAAATGTTGGTTAGCTCCATCGAAAAGTCCATCACGAAGGCAAATTTCTCCCGATACTCGATCCAGGAGTTCCCTTGTCTTCTGGATTGGGCTAAAAATTATAAGGTTGTGGAGTTGAACATTAGAAGTCGTCAATCCATAAAATTGGGTTCACTGTTCAACGACGGTTATGAAATAAAATTTAAGCTTAAACAAAAAACTCCGGCTCTGAACCACCGCGAAATAAGGCCGTTGAGTTCTCCAAAGTCTTTAAACAACGTCACAAGCAGTAACTGATTAACCGACAATTTTAAATTGAACAATAGCTTCGTTTGTCCGTCGGTTATGCTATATCATTGTGTAAATAATACAGTGGGTGATCGGTTAACGAACAGATCGGTCAACGAACAAATCGGTTAACGAACACTTTCACGAAAGATTTTTGTGTTCGGATAACGAACACTTTCAAGAAAGATTTTTTGTGTTCGGACAACGAACACATATTCGGATAATGAACAAAACGAATTCTAATGAACACTTCTCGGCCTGAAGAGAAATTAATATTAAACATTTGTTAGGCTGAGGGCTAGGTGGCAAAGAGAAGACTCATCTCTCCCTCATTAGTCGGCGTACGACAGACGCGTGGGGGAAGTGAGGCAAGTCTTAAGGGGTCAAGTAGAGATTTTAAAAGAAATGTTCCCTGTTTCAATGTCATTGCTTTTCTTTTACATTACGCACGCGAACATATCATAAAAGATAGTGCATATATAGTTTTTTTAATTTATTTATTTTTTTGTATGATGTGACTTTAATTATTAATATTACTGAAGAGTTTTAAAGTTATTTACTGTTCATTATTTTAATTGAATAATAGTTTTTATTTATTTTTTTTTTTTTTTTTGTTGTATAATTATGTTCTATTGAAGAATAAAGAATCAAAAAATAGCTGAAATGATAAAATATGTTTAATATACATACTGTAACTGCCATATTTCTCTGAAATAAAGGAAGTTTGTGCGCAATGCTTACTGCAATCTCAGAAATGTAATATATTTTTCTTTGAACAAGCGATTTAAAAATAATGTGAATAACTATTAATACTGCTTTTGAATTTGAAACAGTTACTTAATATATATTATTTTAAATCGATTCGTTGAGTGACAATAGTTTTTTATTCTTGTATAATCATTTCCTATTGAAGAAAAAAGTAACATAAAAAAACTGAAATGATGGAAAAAATTAACTGTACATAGCAAAATTGCCAGATTTCTCTAAAATAAAGGAGGTTAGTGCGCAATGATGATCGCTCTCTTTGAATCGCAATATGTTCATTAATGAAACGATTTAACAATAATGTTAATTTAATTATTAATATTGCTTTAGAATTTTAACTAGTTATTTACTATTCATTATTTTAATTAATAAGTTGAGACAACATAGTAATTTTTTTTGTAAAATTATTTACTGCTTAAAAAAAGTAGCAAAATTTACCTAAAATGATAAAATAAATTTAATGTGCGTAACGTAACTGCCGTATTTCTCTAAAATATAGGTAATAAGTGCGCAATGCTGATCGCACTCTCAAAATCGTAACATATTTTTCGTTAATGAAGCTGTTTAACAATAATGCGAATTCAACTATTCATATATTGCTTAAGAATTTTAAACAATTATTTATTATATATATATATATATATATATATATATATATATATATATATATATATATATATATATATATATATATAAAGAGAGAGAGAGAAATAAAACAAAAATATCTAAATGACAAAATAAGTTGACAGAAAGTAATTATTAATTTGTAGGGAAATAAATGTGGCATTTGGTCTATCACGCACAAGCTCAATTAAATTTTCGGCAAATTCAGAAGTCTCGAAATCCATAGTTAGTTTTAAAAAATAGAGAGAATAAAATGTCGCTGAAGTTTAAACACAAATGGTTAGAAGCCTTTCAAACGGTATGGTATATATAGTTAGTTTCTAGAGTGTGTAGAAAGCTTCCCTGTCTACCAATCAGTGTTATTTTCTACAATGGGAATCCTAAATAGGGGGGGGGGGATGTTCACACCTGTAACACTTTAACATTAGCAAGTTATGCCTGAAGAGAAATGCAAACAAAACTACATGAAGTTCTTTGAAATACCGAAAGTGATCGAATGGGCTACACATGGACAGGAAACAGGTAATCAGGATCCTTACTAGTTAATTATACTATGCTAGCTAGATAGGGATATTTCTTGGTAACCATTTTAAAGCATGATTAGTCAATACTAGACATTCTATGTTCACAAAGGCACAGATTGTGGGAAAATTGCAATTTAGAGATAAAATTATACTAATGGCACTTAATCTTGTATAAATGATACTTATTCTTAACATCAAACAGAATTCGAAGTTATTGACTAATCATTATTTTAATTTATAAGTTGATTAAACATAGTAATTATACGCAATCATTTCCTATTTAAAATAAGTAACAAAAATTAACTGAAATGATAAAATTCACGCAACAATTACTGTAAAAATAGATAGCGAACAATTTTCAATCAATAAGAAAACTGATCATTTAAGAACTATTAAATTTATTTTTAAATAATAAGTAACGCTCAAATTAAAACCAAAACAGTCTTATTGCAATATATATATATATATATATATATATATATATATATATATATATATATATATATATATATATATATATATATATATATATATATATATATATATATATATATATATATATAATTGAAAATTAAAATGCTATTGATGCTCTTAAGCGTTGGGTTTTCGCAAAAATTTATGTATTTACTTTCTTAATTTTTTAAAATAATGTTTTTGTTTTAAATTGCGAGTTACTTATTATTTAAAAATAAATGTAATAGTTCTAAAATGATCAGTTTTCTTATTGATTGAAAATTGTTCGCTATCTATCTATCTACATATATATATATATCTATATATATATATATATATATATATATATATATATATATATATATATATATATATATATATATATATAAAATCTGAATTAACAGAGCGTAATTATTAAATTGTCTGGGGGAAATAAAGGCGGCCTGTGCGCAGTGGTCAATTAATTTTGTGGCGCTTACAACCAGGGTTCGTTGATTTAAATCATGATTAAAATCAACTGATTATATATATATATATATATATATATATATATATATATATATATATATATATATATATATATATATATATATATATATATTATATTGATTTTAAAAGTTAAAAAGCAGTGCTTTAAATTATTGATACTTTTATTATTTTATTTTCTTAGTTTTAAAATTTATTTTAAATAAATTACTGCATTAATTAATTTTAGTTCTTTACTTTCTTTCTTGGTGTGTGTTAAACACATTTGAAATTACATGTTTAAAAATCTTTTGATTCTTAACATTGAAAGTACAGATTAAAGAAAATATTTAATGATGTCTTAATATAGACTTGCATAGCTGTAGAAAGTAAATAAACATGATTTTTTTTCAAAAAGAAAATGTTAATTAAAATTCTACCTTTTGATTAAAAAAGCATGGAATTCAAATCTACATTATAGTTTATTGATGGAAATTTCCATATTTCTAAAGCTTGAGGTTATATTAAAAAGAAATTACCTTAATGTGCCAAAAATAGAAAGAAGGAAAAAAAGCTGAGTTCAGATATTTTTTTCCTGATATAGTGCCATTCTTCAATTTCAAAGTCTATTTGAAGCAGTAGGGTTATTAACTGGGTTTTTTTTTTCTCATAATATGTTTACGGTATCTTTGAAATTATCAGATTTTCTTTTGTGAAAAAGATTCCAATGTGTACATAGATTTTTTAAAAATGTTTTTTAGCTTACCTTATGTATTTTGATATAGGATTAAAAATGAATATTTTAACATGAAAATATATAGATTGAACACTTATTTTTTGATGAATGACAACATTTATAAACACAATCTGTTATATTTATTTTGCCGTTTTATAAATCATGAGAAAAAAAAGAGATCACAATTTTAAATTAAAATTATGGTGTGCTAATTGAAACTTTGTGTTACTAGTTAAAGTAGTATTCTTTAAATTATCTATTTTATCTTGTCTTTTAATTTCAATCACGCCTTTGTATCAAAATGGTCGCTATGCATTATAATGAAAAATCATTTTAGTAAGTTAGAGCTTCTAAAATATTGTTATAATATGGTTTTAATGTTAATTTACTTTTGATTAAACATTTATAAAGTTTTTGTAATCATAAATAAAAGCTCTTATAGTGTATTTGAATAAAAATGAAAAAAATCTGATTTAGATCAAAAAAATCCGATTTAAATCAAAATAATCCGATTTTTTTTATTTTTTTTAAAAAAAAAGTCAGAAAAATCACGAACCCTGCTTGCAACGGACTGTCCCGAGTATATTTTACATTCCTTTTATTTTTATACAAAACGTAATAATAGTAAAAAAGTTATCATATTTCAAAGATTACTATTCTTATAAAGAAAATAGAACAGGATAAAAAGAAAAAAAATATACCTTTAAATAAGAGATAAACTCATGTGTAAACATATCTTTTATTATTTTTAAGCTATTACGAGTATTAGTATCCGTTTATTAGTTCGTCTATAAATGCCTATTAATGCTTAAATAAGATAGCGAACAAATTTTAATCCATAAGAAAACTGATCATTTCGGGACTATTAAATTTATTTTTTAATAATAAATAATGCGGAGTTTAAAATCAAAACACTCCTATTACAAAATTAAAAAAATAAAAAAAGACATTTTTACGAAATCACAGCGCTTTATAGAAGCAATAGCATTTTAATTTTCTATGTTCCCTAAAAATCACTCCCTTTAATGACCCCGTCCCAGGAGTCTGTCGAGGCACACGTAGGCACAAGCCATTTTACATGCAGAAAGGTAGACCTCCTGGCCGGCTGTGGTCAATGGCACGCGGCATCTGGTTGATATCCATGTCTAATGAGGGAAAGCTTTCCTTCAACTTTGCGAGGTAGTTCTCTCCGTTACCCTTTTGCACACAAAATAAGATCACTGAAAGGAGAAATGTTTAAAGCATGCTTAGTATTGATAATTACTAAATGAAACTTGAATTAACAATAAATTTAAAGGTCATTCAATAATTATTATTATGACTAAAATCAATACACACTTGAATACTACTTCAATTTCAATATGAATATCAATATTTTCTGACAGCTGATAAGTTATGGGCGAGTGGATTTGCTGACATGACGAATAAATTATGCGAATTCTTAATTTATTCAAGCAGTGCAGACTATAAAATATAAAGGTGCCAATGATGCGCTACCGCCGTAAAAATACGTGAAATGTGAGAAACGGACTAAAAATTGTTTTTCATCTCTCCTAAATTATGTTGCTTACCTATTAAACTTCAAAGTTCTATTGAAAAAAAATTCCAATAGAATATTCATACAAATTAGTCGCCATTGGCAACCCTGAATGTGGTAATAACACACGTGTGGGGCTAGTGTGCGCCGAAACTTTGTCAATTGTGTACGCTAGTTGGTTCCTGTCCCTCTAAAATTTTCGTGTGTGCTTTTCTGAACCCCTTATATAAAAACTGAAAATCTGATAATATTATGGGTCCCAAAAAGCATGGAGTGTCAAGGACTGTGCTCACTATAAACACCAAGCGAGAAATGATAGCCAAAGTTGAGAGTGGACAGAAAATGGCTGATGTTGCAAGACAGTATGGCTTGAACAGGTCTACAGCTTACACAATATTAGCTAAGAAGGATATCATCAAGAAGACTCAAACAGCTGAAGGAGTACCAAAAATCACATGTGCGAAGCAAAGAAGTGCCGTCCCTGATAAAATGAAGAGGTTGCTTTTAGTTTGGATAAATGAACGGGAAATGAAATGAGATGTAACTAGTATGCCTAACATTCAAGAGAAGGCTGGAGAAATTTTTGAGAAATTGAAAGAACAACCTCCAGGTTCGTCATCCGAGGAGATTGAATTCAAGGCTGCCACTGGCTGGTTAAAAAAGTTTAAAAGAAGGTCTGGAATTAAGCATGTATTAATGCATGGTGAGTCTGCTAGTGCAGATAAAGAAGCTGCTGAGAAGTACTGTCTCAAATTTCAAGAATTCATTGAAACAGTCGTTCACAACAAATATTTAATTGTGATGAAACTGGTTTGTTTTGGAAGGGCATGCCGAACCGTACCTACATCACGAAAGATGAGAAAAGTGTTCCTGGGCATAAACCTATGAAAGACCGATTGACGTTACTTTTGGGAGCTAACGCTAGTGGTGATATGAAACTTAAACCACTTCTCATTTACCACTCTGAGAATCCCAAGAGCATTAAAAAAATTCCATAACTAAGAGCAAACTGCCAGTAATGTGGAGATCGAATCAGAGGGCATGGGTCACGCAGTATCTTTTCAAAAAATGACTATTTAAAGTTTGTGCCCCGAGCATCAAGGACTACCTTGATACCAATGATTTGCCGTTGAAAGCACTGCTGCTATTGGACAATGCACCTGGTCACCCAAAGGATCTTGAAGATAATTTTTTGCAGACTTTCCCTGGCTGACAGTTCAGTTTTTACCTCTGAATACAACTTCGCTGATTCAGTCGATGGATCAGGAGGTTATTGCGGCTTTCAAGAAGTTGTACTATCGCGCGCTATTTCGTCAGTGTTTTGAAGCAAGCCAATTCTCCTCAACAATGACTTTAAAAAAGTTTTGGAAAGAAAAATTTGACATTCTTGAAGCTATTCGTATCATTCAAAAGGCGTGGTCAGAAGTCACACAGCGCCAGTTGATTTTTGCTTGGCGGAAGCTGTGTCCATCCTACATTCAAAGAGACGGAGGTGATGAGGGAGACACTCCTGAAATTATGGATGAAATTTTGACAACTGCTAGAGATCTGGAATTGGAGGTGAACGAGGATGACATAGAAGAGCTCGTAATGGAACATGAAGATGAACTGACGACAGAAGAACTCCAAGAAATTTTGAATGAAGAATACCAAGAAACACAGCGAAATGTGTCTCCTTCTGAACAAGAGGAAGACGAAAGAGGACTAATGCCGACATCTGCCATTAAAGATCTTATGAAAAAAATGGGAGGATGTCTGAGCAATGGTCTTAGAATGGCACCCAAACCAAGCTAATGTCAGTAGGGTTGGGGATCTTTACAACGACAATGCTATGAATTACTTACGGAAAATTCTGAAAAAGAGAGAAAAGCAATCGATATTGGACATGTTCTTCAACATGTCAAGCAAAAAATGAAAATGACTGATTAATATGCAAGACTATATGCATGTATTATTTTTTTAAAAACTTACTAAGAAATTATACAGTTTTTAAAATTTAATTTTTAGGGTCCCCAGAACGAATTAATCGATTTCACATAGAAGTCTATGGTGAATCGATGATCGGTTAACGAGCAATTCGGATAGCGAACATAGTCTTGGAACGGATTATGTTCGTTAACCGATCACCCACTGTATTGTATTTATACATGTACAGTACCGAAATGTAAAAGTTATTGTAAGAATGGGCCTAATGTTTTTGATTACAAATTCCCCGTTAATAAGGAGTTAATACAAAAATGGAATCATTCAATTCTCTCGTATGCCTGTTAAGGAAGAGGGGTCCTTGTTTTCCAAAAGCGCCATCTATGGCCAAGAATTCTGTCACACCCGTTTATAGGGCGGACCCATTCATTCATACACGGATCGCAATTTTGACCTAAAGCAGAGAACGATCCATCTCCAGTTCTGTACCCTCAGAGGTATAATTTGTTATGAGAACATGGAGGATTTTGTGACCCGGCAGATTTAACGTGCATCAGTCACCATTTACTACACGGGGAGTCTTCGGCCGGCGGAGTTCGAACTCTCGGACATGGGCCCCCCCGACCAGGCTATCCTGGCCTAATGAAGAGTGCTTAAACCAAGTTTTTCCTGAAAATTGGCATCAGATGAAACCGGCAAAGAAAATATCCCCATTTTAAACATTTCAAAAAATGAACGATGAGATTTTAATTACCAACTATTTTAGGTGATAAAAAAATTGCTGATCAGAAAATTTGGAAACTTTCACACATTCTTCTTCGATTTAATGCTTACATTTAAAGAGTCGGAAATAGCTCAATTCTAAAAAAAAAATTCGACATGAAGTCTTTTCATCTTGCGATTTCAGACCCGCTGAAACGTATTAAGTCCTAACAATATGAATTAAACTCACATTTTTTAAAAGAGTTTCAGCGCCACTAAGTAAAAATCGCCTTTTTTCGTCATTTAAAGCTCTGGTCCCTGGAGTATTCAGTCATAAGATCTTCATATAAATTGATAAGATTTTCCGTTACACTCTTCTAATTTTTTTTATAGTTTTAATTAAGGAAATAAGAATTTCAATTAAGGAATTAGTACTTTTGCAAGGACCTGCGTTCGTGGAATAATCAAAAGAAATGCTAACTATTCGCTGTTTTAATAGAATAAATAATTACAATAATTTCGAGGATATAAAGCAGTTCAGAAAACTTCATTGTTAGTGTGTACACTTTTGTATGTAGAAAATTATCTTGGTCGAGATTGCTTAGCGTAATAGAGAACTTATATAGCTAGAATATTACGTTCGTGTAATAATGGAAATCTAAGATTAAAATTTAATAATGGTTATGACAAGGTCTTTTCCCAGCCCTTCAGCATTTGGAAAACTAGAATTCTGAAGTTGATTTTATTCAGTAAATTTTGTTCTATTGAATCTAGTCTCAAAATGCTACTAAACACTTTTTTTTTTCATTTTGAAAGTTTAAAAAATGCTCTTAAAAAACTTCATTAATCTAATTTTTAATTACAAAAACTGTTTAAATTTGGCATAAAGAGCTTTCAATGAATAAAAAGAATTACATAAAATAACGGAATTGAGTTTGATAACATACTAGTTCACAATGAGAAAATTTTTTAAACCGAAGCAGATCCGACACCGGTATTCCTTATATATATATTTTCAAGCTCTTTAATTACAAGTAAAAATATATTTTGAATTCTTAAAACAATTCAATAGTTACTGAAAAATCGGTACTTTATACTAAAATATAAAACACAAATACAAAATATTCAGTAATATTTCAAAAATTAGATTTTATAAATTACCTGTAATATCGGAAAATTAGGATTGATATTTCATAATGGTTTTAAAAAGATCTCTGCCCTCCACCTAAAGCAAGTAAGGGAACCATTTGAGCAGTTAATTTAATTCTTTACATTTTGTTCTATTGTCACGAAATTTCTCAAATTTTTTTTTTAATTGAATTTTAAGTAACTTTATTAGTCTAATCTTTAAATACAAAAACTTTTTAAATTTAGAAACTAGGTGTAAAAGAACTTTCAATGAATAAAAAGAATTATATAAAATAACGGAACTTAGTTTGTTAACCTATCAATGCACAATTCCTTAACCTTTGACGCAGATGAGCCAGTTTCCGTTTTATATGTTTTTAACACTTTAATTGCAAGTAAAAATATGTTTCGGTATAATAAATCATAAAATCAGTTTACTAAAAAATCTGAAATATATAATCCCAAAAGTAATTTTAATTTTTTTTTATTTTTAATCAAAAATTTAATAATTGATTTTGTTAATTAAGGAAACTTCAATGATGAATAACTATTTCTTAGATGTGATTAATTTCTAATAAGTGTAAATTTAGAAGTGAGCCGCTTTACAAGAATTTTACCCTTACAGCAACAAAAAGAAGAAGGGAAAAAACACATTAAAATTATCTATTTCATTACCATAAATAATCAAAATGCTAAATATCTATGTATATATTTCTCTTACTCGGCGACAAAAAAAGCCTCTTTACAACTCCCCGAATGGCAACGCTAGAAAATCGACCAATGATTGCCGCTAAAAATGTCACATGCCACATCTAGCTGAGGTGGTTCTACATATAGCGCTTTTAAAAACGGAAACTGAAATAACCTTAAGCTAGGCAGAAGTGAGTAGTCTTTGTCGATAGATCTCTATTTTAGTATTTTGTCCATAGATATAAAGGCAGAAAGATCAATCACTCGACCAAACGGACGTCACGGTGAACGTTGACATCAATGGTCTAGTAACTAGTTTGTACTCTATATCCACGCCCTCTAGTGAACTGCGGTGCTTGTTTATTGCAGCTGTACATAATTTGTTCTTTTTTTTATTTGATTTTTATAAGTTGTAATCATTAATAATAATTGATAACATTCAGTCTATTTGCCAGAAAAATCTGAAATTCGCAAATTTTATGACACATTTTTTTTCCAGATTCTTTTAAAGATTTATAATTCGTAAATTTTAAAATTAAGAAAAAAAAACTAATATGTTTTTAAAATTTAATTCTTTATATCATTCTGAAATTCAAATATTTGAAATAAAATAAAACACACAATTTATGTACTTACAAAAAATAAATAAATAAATAAAATAAAGAACATTTTAGTAAACATTCCAAGCTAGCCTGTTAGCGTACAATTAGTTTGCTAGTAAAGCGTTTTCTTGGTTTTCATTTGTGTGTAATGGAAATTCTAATTATTTTCATTCAAAAAGTTTTTCAAAGTACGATTTTACTTCTCTATTTCAATAACAAGTTATTTTGATATCTGGGTCGTGTTAAAAGTTAAAAATATAAGAAAAGTATTTCACAACATCCACTAAGATGACAAATTGTCTGTCAAGGATGATAAAAAAATTAATGGTTAAAAAAATAATTCATTGCGATAATGAACATACAGCTGTAATGTTATTATTGTTCAGTTATCTAAAAGACTTTTTCGTGGTTTTCCTTTGCATTTAACGCAACATTTGATTTGTCTAAATTTTAATTTAATTTTAAATAATATATAGGATACTACAAAAGCTTTTATTAACATGATTTTACTCTGATATTTAAATTGTAAGTTACTTTGATATCTGGGTCGTGCTAAAAGTTAAAAATATAAGAAAAGTATTTCAGAACATCCACTAAGATGACAATTTGTCTGTCAAGGATGATAAGAAAATTAATGGTTAAAAAAATAATTCATTGCGATAATGAACATACAGCTGTAACGTTATTATTGTTCAGTTATCTAAAAGATTTTTTCGTGGTTTTCCTTGCATTTAAAGCAACATTTGATTTGTCTGAATTTTAATTTAATTTTAAATAATATATAGGTTACTACAAAAGCTTTTATAAACATGATTTCACTCTGATATTTAAATTGCAAGTTACTTTGATATCTGGGTCGTGTTAAAAGTTAAAAATATAAGAAAAGTATTTCACAACATCCACTAAGATGACAATTTGTCTGTCAAGGATGATAAGAAAATTAATGGTTAAAAAAATAATTCATTGCGATAATGAACATACAACTGTAATGTTCAGTTATCTAAAAGATTTTTTCGTGGTTTTCCTTTGCATTTAACGCAACATTTGATTTGTCTAAATTTTAATTTAATTTTAAATACAATATAGGTTACTACAAAAGCTTTTATAAACATGATTTTACTCTGATATTTAAATTGCAAGGTACTTTGATTTCTGGGTCGTGTTAAAAGTAAAAAGTGTTTCACAACATCAACTAATATGACAATTAGTCTCTCAAGGATGATAAAAAAAATTAATTGTTGAAAAAATAATTCATTGCGATAATGAACATTTAGCTAGAATCCTATTACCGTTCAGCAATCTAAAAGACTTTTTTGCGGTTTTTCCTTGCATGTAACGCAAAATTTGATTATTTCTATTTAGTCTTAATTGAAATAAGTTATTTTCATAACTTTAATGATTATGATTGTACTCCAAGTACTTATGAGTAATTTTGATTTCTGGGTTGAATTAAAAATAATAAGGACGTTTCCATATATTCACAAAGATGTTAAGCCATCTATCAAGGATGGGAAGAAAAAAATTATTGATTATTTAAAAATAACTTCTTTTAGATAATGAACATTTAGCTGGAATACCTATTACCGATAAAAACAATCTGAAAAACGCATTTGTAGTTTTCTTTAGCATGTAACGCAAAATTTGATAATTTAATTTTATTTAAAATAGGTTATTTTTATAACTTTCATAAGTATATAATTGTAATTCGATACTTAAATTGTGGCTTATTTTGTTTTACTGGTTGAGTTAAAAAGAAGAGCTTTTCGTTTATATTCAGCAAGTTGATACCTTATCTATTTCATAATTTTATAACCGTCGTCGAACAGCCGACCTAATTATGTGCTTACTCCTACTCATGTTTAACTCCGTAAATTCAATTTTAAATCATATCCAAAAGACAGGGAGAGTTCTTTATAAAGTATTGAGAGAAATTTGCCTCCATATTGGACTTCTTGATGGAACTAGCCCGCATTTACGTTACATTTTGAGGAAAACATCCCACGGTTAGCCTGACTTCAAGGAGACTCCTGATCTTCTGAACCACAACGGCTAGGCCTGATTAATAATAAAAAATGGCTGCTTATAAAAAAATAATTTCATTGAGATAAAGATGAACATTTAGTTGAAATCCTATTACCACCAAGCAATCTGAAAAACGTTTTCTAGGTTTTCCTTTGCGTGTAACGCAAAATTTTATTACTTTAATTTCAACTTAATCTTGGTTAAAATAAATTATTTTTATAACTTTTATAAACATTGTCTTACGCCGATATTTAAATTGCACGTTACTTTGAATTTTGGAATGAGTTAAAAATTACAAAAAATATGAAGAGCATCTCGCTATATTCACCGAAATAATTGACTGTCTGTCAAAGACGCTAAAAAAATTATTTATTATAGAAAAAAAATTCATTACGATTACTGAGCATTTCGCTGGAACTCCTTAAGCGTCAAGCAATCTGAAAGATATTTTCGTGGTTTCCCTTTACGTGTAACGCAAAATATTATTGTTTTCTTAAAAAAAATATTCATAAAAGCAGCAATGTTTAAATATTTACATAAATTATGAATTATTTTATCTATATTCCTTGTAAATCAAAACAAAATGAAAAGCATTTGATTGTGGGCAATTAATTAGCAAGGTACATAGTCTTACGCGGACATTAAGTAATTAATTGGGAGATTTTGATACTGATATATATATATATATATATATATATATATATTATAATAATTTGAATAATTATTTGTGCAAAGGCATTAATAAAGATCGGAAATTAATAGATAATACAATCGAGTTCATAATAAATACTACGAATAATTATTTTCATGAAAAAGATTTTTATTTTTAATTCTCATCGGAAAATTTAACAAATTTACGGTTGCATGGCTTTAAAAAAATGTGTCATTGATGTGCATTTTTAATTATTACGATTTTAAAACAATAATAGTAAACTTATAAAATTCAAAGGATTTTAGTTTCGAACTCCTTCTGTTAAATCATATTTTTAAATATAAAAAAATGCTAATATAAGCATCTATACTTCAGTTATAATAGAACCAGATGCTTCAAACTAATAACTATGGTTGGATAAGTAAATATCCTTCCTTCGGTTCTAATTAATCTAAGTTCTGAAAACCAAAACTAAACAAAATCGAAACTATAGTATATAATTGCTCGTAATCTGAATGATCTCTGCTTTTAAAGCTTCAATAAACAAACAAATAAATTATGAGTAATGAATAGACATCTTTAAGCAATATACAAAATAATATACTGGTTTACGGAAATGAAAAAGTTTTAGAATTTAAATTAAATTGCTTTTTAATGATCAACACTGATTACTCGCAATGCAAAGGTACGGCGGGGATGTCAGAAAATAATCACTACGACGATGCGAACGCCACTTTTTGTGCGTAAAACCGGTCTGTCAAAAGCGTGTTGCTTTTCTAACCCCCCCTCCCGGGAAAGTTAAATGTCCTTATCCCCTATATTAGTCCCTGATTTTGTGGAAAGCGCTTTTTTCTTACGAATTTATTTGACGATTTTTGATTTATATCACGAATTTATTTGTTTTATTATTGTTATTAGTTATTCATCGAAAAATGAGTCTCAGTCGTGCTGTTACGCTTTAAGATTTTATACTATAGCATATTTCTAATAGGTTTAACGAATTGCATGTCATTTATTTGAATTCAAATTTATTTTAATGACTTAGTATTTACTAAAAAGATGAATTTTTTTTTTTTTAAATTTTGTTATATGGATTTGAATGATTGTTTTGAATTATTAGAATTTTGTGCATTTGCAATGTACCTAAGTTAGTAGCGAGCGAAACGAGATTGGTTTGCGAAGCAAACCATACAAGAATGCGTAGCAATTTTCAGGGGTTGGCGAGCAGGGGGAGCAGCCCACTACTATTTATTATTTGTTTTGACTTTTATACTTTTTAATGAAAAATAAAAGAGTTAAGAACTAACATTAACTTTATTGGAAGTGTGTACACTTTAGTTAGTAAATTGCTTATCATAATGAAGAATTTATATTACTAAAATATTACGTTCTAGTAATAATGGAAAATTGAAATTTAATAAAGGTTTCGACAAAGTCTCTTCCCAACCCTTCATCATTTTGAAAATTAGAATTCTGAAGAAACTAAGTGAACCATTTGAACAGTTGATTTCATTTAGTAAATTTTGTTCCATTTAACCTTTTCATAAAATTTAAAGCTTTTGATTTTGAAAGTTTTAAAAATGCTTTAAAATTTAAGAAACTTTATTAGTCTAATCTTTAAATACAAAAACTTTTTAAATTTGTTAACTTGGTTCAAAAGAGCTGTCAATGAATAAAAAGAATTAGATGAAATAACGGAATTTAGTTTGTTGACCAACTAATACACAGTGAAAAACATTCTTTAACTTTTGATCTCTTTTATATATTTTTCAATTTCTCTCATTACAAGTAAAAATATATTTTGGTATTTTTAATTCTAAAAATAGATTAATAGTTACGAAAAAATCTTAGATTATCGGTAATTGATACTAAAACAAAAAATTTTGTCATATTTTAAAAATTTGATTTCGTGCATTACATAAATTTAAATGATGAATAGCTGTCTCTTAGATCTAATTAACTGCAAATGAAAATAAATTTATAAATGAAAGCGAGCCGCGGTTTAAAAATTTCATCTTTACAGGAGCAAAAAGTGCTGTGTCATTCTGTATTTTATAATAAAAAATTAAAATGCTTAATATATTTTCATTCGTTTTGAACTTAATACAATTAAAAGGTATGAAATATATATAACATAATTTTTTGACACAGTTTTCCACTGTTGTCGGCGCACTTATATTGGCTGGAAAATCACGCGGTAGGATCTAGTTTTCCTCACTCATTTCTATATTGTTATCAGCATAAAAAGTCAAAGTTTTTCTATAAATATGTCTGTATTCCAAATTCAAAAGGTATTTTTCTCTACTGCTATTATTACGCTTTTGATTCAAATTCAAGAGTTTAAAACTATGAGAATCATTTTCTTTTATTATTATAACGAAATTCTGGACTACATTTTAAAGTAAAGTTTATTAATAAAGTGTATTCTTATTAAGAGTTTTATAATTATTTTTCTGCAAACATTTATATATTGTTATAAATACCGTTAGAGGATTCTTTAAATTATTTAGAACTTAACCATCAGCTTCATGCACAATGTGATGCAAGCGAAAATGGTACTTAACATATCTGCCCGTTTGGTAAGCAAAAATATTAAATAATGATCGTGAACTCAAATTCGTTTGAGCAATAAAATGTTTGAACGATGTAAATGTTAGTTTAAAAAATGATTACTTGGAGAAATTACTTCTGTTCACCTATAGATATAAATATTTATAATACTAATAGATAATATTTGGACATGGAAATGGAGGCACAAGCTTAAGCAAACGGAATTACTTTTAGTACATATGTAAATGAATAATTTTAACTTTAGAATAAGAACTGTTTTCTGTCAATAAATAACAATTATTGCGAAGCAACCATAGGGGTTGGTGAGCGGCAGCGAAAGGAGGATTGGCCCCCTTCTATTTAATAGAAATTGTGCTTCAAGGAACATAATCTGGATCTCAAGAGTATGAAGGAAAACAAATGTATATCAGATAGAAGCACTTGTTAGTAGGGAGAATTTTACTGTCGATGTTACTTGTTTGAATTCGATTTTTCACTAAGAAAAGTTCTTTAAAAAGTGTACATGTTGACGGGCTTGAAAATTCTTCTAAATACTTGTCTAGTGCCTCAACATTTAACTAAATTTGGTTCTGAGGAAATCTAAATTTGCTTTGATAACTATCCGTAAAGTATTTCGAGACTAGTTCAAGTAACATCGTAATATTTCCCTAATGCAAATTTCAAATAAAATCTCACGATAAATTTGTGAATATCATTAATATCTGTAAAGTGGTAATTTAAAACTGAACAACTTATTAGTTCGGAAAAAAAGAAATTCTTATAAATACGAAAAATAAAACTAACCAATTTGTCGATCAAATATTTTTATTAAAACATTTTGCAATTACATATATTTCAAACTGCAGCTAGGCATTGCACGTTACTCTCATTTACAAATTAGTTTTAAACAATATCTTCCTTATTTTACATGGAGCTCTAACAACATTTACAATGGAGTTTTTTTAGCAACATTTCACATTAAACTTGCGCTTTATTTACACATCAAACGAAACATTAACATGGATTTCTTAAAGTGTACAATAAGCCATCATATATACCATATATCTGATATTTAATTACACAATGCAAGAGTCATGAATATTTATAATCTATTGAAAATTCTCCTTGTAAAAATATGTATCAGAGCAAAAAGAATGAACCTGAATGCATTAAAATTTAATTCTCAATTTTGTCATTTTAAATAGTATCTAAAAAATATTTTACGAAATTTGTGAAAAAAGAAGATTTTAAAATTAAGAAGTCTCTGAAAAAAATTAAAAAATTTAATTTTTCAAAATATAACTTAAAACAAATTTATATAAAAGGCAGATTTGCTCATTGAGTTTTTCACTAGACTAGATTTTAGATTGCAATTTTACATAAAATTGGCACAACCTTTTACTTTCAGTCAAGTCATTTTTCTAAGAATCGGGGAACTCTTGAGTTCGAAAAGTCATTGCTGTATCCTATTTATTATGTTAAGAGTCAATGCTGAACGAGTACATATCAAAAAAGAACTAGTTTCAAGTTCTTAAAGCAAGACACTACCGTTAGAAAGATTTAGGGTTTCTACACAGCACATGGATACTGATCCACTACAGAAGCGCACGTGTGTGAATCGAGAAGTTCCGAAACGGCTGGACGAGTGTGAAACATGACGAGAAAGCAGAACGGCCGTCTACCAGTTTCACGTCATATTCCACACTCGTCTAGAACATTTTCCGATTCACACTTGCACACTTATGCTGCAGATCGATATTCCCAAATTGCGTAGATTTGCTATATCATCGACTATAACCGCGCTAGTACTGAATGTTTTTCATTCACCTATCTTTCAATCGAAGTCTTAATATTTACGTGCTAACAGGTTTTAATTTGGTTCTCGTCATTTACAAAATGATACAGTTGCAATTTCGATGTAGTATCTCAAAATTTATCCGGGAGGATCAGATGTTTATGGCATCCGTAATGGCATTAACAATGTGAATTTGGTTACTCTGCTGTTCTTTGTTTGCTGTGAGTTAAGTGGTGAATGTATGAAAGTAACGCATGATGTATTTGGTGAAAAAATAAGATATAAAGTTTTATTCATCTAAATATGTTTCGTCTGAGAATGGAACGAAAGTATTTTAATTCTTAATAATTCTCTGAATTTATGGATTTGAATTTAAACTGGCTCACCAAAACAATTCTATTGAATAATACAAATTTTAGATTTCAGTTAGTGTACTGGACAATAGTTTAGAGGGAAAACACCAATAAATCGAAATTAGTTCTTTTGCGCTAATATTTAATTTTTCTTAAATATTATGTCATAGCTGATAACGAGCAATTAGCTTGTCTTAATAATTTTAAGACTATTAACACTACGTATATATAATACGTAACCGAGACATTAGAGAAGGTGCATCCAAATTTTAGATATTAAATTTAATTCAAGATATTTAATGGGCAAATATGACTCAAAATAGTTTAAGATTAAAAACTTCTGGATATGATAAAAAGGAATATTTAGGTAAATAAGATTTAATTATTCCTTACTTTTCAAAAATTTTTGAAATAAACTTTTAAACGATGTATGCTTAAATTTCATATAATTTATAAATATGATTTTAGATTTAATTAAGATATTTATATAACTTAATTCTTATAAGAGAAAATGTTTAAATTTCAATAATCAAAATACCGAAAATAGAATTTTCATATTAGTCAAGAAGAATATCAAAATAAACCTCTTGTTTAGTTAAAGAAATACGATCAGCGTTTCTGTTATGTCATGACGACTAGGCAACTGAAGTAGGTCATCTGGACGGGGTGATGCTCGTGACAGCTAGGTCAGTAATGGACATCTTGGCAGACTGATGCTCGTGGCAGCTAGGTCAGTAATGGACATCTTGGCAGACTGATGCTCGTAGCAGCTAGGTCAGTAATGGACACCTTGACAGACTGATGCTCGTAGCAGCTAGGTCAGTAATGGACATCTTGGTAGACTGCGGTCCCCATGGCAGCTAGTTGAGCTAGAAAAAAATGGTATGAAATAATGCAGAACGAAACGATCGCTGCAAAAGTCTTACTGAAAATAATTTACGAGAAACCCGACAATTATTTCCGACGAAATAAAATGCACAACGATCGCAAAATGACTTAAGTCCCATTGAAAATAATCTTCAAAAAACGCAAAATCCCAAGGGAAAAAATGGACATAAAGAAACTATGCATTGCGTTCTATATTACAACGCTGATCCTCGCATGAAACCGGGAGTTCTGATTCAATTCGCTCTTCGTCATTCAACATCATCTTAATAGCAAAACGTTATCTACATCTCTGCAGCTAGACGAAATCAAAATCGTCTTCCTTAGTGCGGTAACAGCGTTAGCCTAGTCAAGGATCCTTGCATATTAAATCGTTTAACCGCAATTGTAATCTAATTCCGGCGGCTTAAATCAGATTTCTGATGCATCGCCCTAAAACGAAAGTCACTACATCGGCCTACTGATATATGCGTTAAATCGATATTTCGCGATACATCGATTTATCGCCCAGTCCTAACTAAGCTCCAATTAGAAAAAAGTTTTGTACAAATATAAAAGGATATTAGAAAATAGGCACCTAAATAAAAGTCGAATTACAATAAAATATGAATGTTAATAGAAAGAAAAAACAATTAAAAATAACTAAACTGCCCCTCAAAGAGAACATATAACAAGTACTTTATTAAATCCAATGGAAATTTAAATTTTTGCCTCTTTGGACATAAATGATTGTATAAAAGTTTGCTTTCTTTTATTAACGTTCTGAAAAGTAACGTTCATTTTTGCGGAAAAGCTTCGCCAAGAGTAAAAAAAGTCTCCTAATAGTCGCCTATTCCCGAAAATATTTGCTTTCTTAGCCTTTTCAGGCAAAAAAAAGTCGCCATAGGCCGAAAATAGTTGCATTTTAGTAGCCTGTGGCAACCCTGCAATAGTATCAGATACATAACAATCTTAATTTAGGAGCGTTCGCCTTCTAATGAGGCGAACCGGGTTCGAATTCCAGCGATAGCTTGTCGATATGAATTCCGCATCCGGCTTGCACCGACCACAGCGCTGACGTAACGAAATTGAACGTCAGTAGTCGTAATAAATTGGGTCGGCCGTTCAACGATGGTTATAAAATAACATAAAGCAACAAATAAATCTCAATTTAGATCTAAATTAATGGAGAAAAAACATTAAACTTCTATCATTTACATTAATGAGCTAAAAGCTGTTTTTTTTTCTACTTTATAAAGCATATATTGAATTTTATAAATTCGCTTATATTGCAAGCTAAAAAATAGTTTAATGTCTTAAAATAAAACGGTGACGAATGAAAATTGCAAAATATTGTAATGTGTCTTAATCATCATTATTTTCAATAAATTTATAAAAACATAAATCCACAAATTGTAGTTATTTAACCAACAAATTCATGTATTTATCATTGTTGAAGAACAAATAGAATGAAAAACTGAACAAAACAGTTTTTGCTCATTTCCCCAAAATTTAACAGCAAATGTAATTATTATTAAAAAAAAAGAAGAAAAACCTCACTAACGATTATGATTAATACGACAGTTATTTCAACGCTATCAAACGACGAAGTAAATAAAAAAAATCGATAAAATTACTATTAGCTTCATGTTTATCAAGCGGGGGGGGGGGGGGACAGAAAATTTTACATTTCCAAACGCCTATTTCAGATTCCCAAATGTGACTTAATCAAGAACAATAGGCAGTTCTACAACTGAAGATTTAAAATGAAAATTAAAATTCCAATTGTAGGGTTGCTGCATTTGATTTTTCCTTCAATATAATTAAGATAGTTAAAAACTCGCCAATTAAGGGATTCGACTGGATGAAAGTTGGCGAATTCGATTCCTTATTATTAGGGCCCGGATTTTGATGACATTTGTATTTTTGGACACTTTTTCTCTTTTAGAGCATTTTTTTAGATTTATCGGGCATTTTTGTTTAAATTTTGGGGCGTATTTTGCATTTTTATGAATTTTTTAAAGGTTTTTGTTAATTTTTTCCAATTTTTACTATTTTTTTTTATCAATTTTCCTTATTACACTGGCTTCCAAACAATGAAGAAAATCTATAGAATATTAACAGGTGAAGCAAAATCTTTTCAAATTGAAGAAGAATTGTAAGTAAGTGAGACCGTCTTTTTCAAGTACGCACCTATAACATCAGTAGACGTTGAAAGAAGCTTCTGCAGGAATGAAAATTTACTTTCAGACAAAAGACGCTCGTTTACATTTCAAATTATCAAAAAACATTTAATAATCCAATGTAATTCTGATATTTAGTAATATTATGAGATGGAAGTTGTTATATCCATTAAAGTATCTATACAAAATAAAAATATTTTGGTGTCAATATATTTTCCTTTTTTTTGTTATTTTAGGATACAAAACATATTTTTCAAACTTTAATGAACGTAGAACAAGTATTGCATCACTTTATATTTTTTAAATGACTCATAATAATCTTAAAGACCAAAATATTTTTTTAATTCAATATTTTTACTTTATTTAAGGCATATTTTGTGCAATTTTTGGCTCTTTTTAAGGACATTTTTGGCACTTTTTAAGGGCATTTTTTGCACTTTTTAAGGGCATTAGTTGAGATTTTTTAGGTCATCAAAATCCGGGCTTTACTTATTATCCATATTTATTTAAACTTAAGTTCGCTAGCTTTCCTGATACACTTTAAAATTATTTTTAGATATGGAGTTAGCAAGTTTAGATATGAAGTTAGCATATGGAGTTTTTCCGTACGCAAACAGAAGAAACTGGAAGTAAATTCACAAAAAAAAGAAACTAAGTTTTGTTTTGAGTATTTGAACCTTTATTTGTTTGAATATACTAGATAATAAACAAAAATAAAATTCACTTTCGTATAATGAATATTTTTTTTGTTGTCAGAATTTCTTTACATTTCAGAATTTTCTTCACCTTCGAATAAAGAATTTTCTTACATTTCAGAATTTTCTTCACCTTCGAATAATGAATTTTCTTACATTTCAGAATTTCTTTACGCTGACACGCATTACAAAAAAGTTTATTATAAAATTCTTTGAAATAAATAATGTAGATGTTAGCAGAATGGTTTGAATTATGTTAGCGATGTTTTAAACTAAAAGTCAAGGTTTAAGCTTGAATCTGTTATTGTTATCAAGCTTCTAAGTAAGGTAGGTAGGTACTTTATTTACGCCGCACTAGAGCTGCACAATGGGCTATTGGCGACGGTCTGGGAAACATCCCTGAGGATGATCCGAAGATTCGCAATTTTGAGGGGATGACTCCCCTCAACTTATGCACTAGCATTAAGTTTAAAACATGCCGGTTCCAAACTCGTAAATTCAACTAACTATATGACATAAAATTAAAAAAGACCAGTATTGATAAATAAACGATGAAAACATAATAAAATTTCAGAGACTGAATATTTTTTTAAATTAAAAGCGTCGTTGAACAGCCGACCCAATTTTATGGGTTTACGACTACTAATGTTCAACTCCGAAGCCTTGTAATTTTGAACCTAATTCAGAAGACAAGGGAACTCTTGGATCGAGTATTGGGAGAAATTTCGCTTTGTGGTGGACTTTTTGATGGAGCTAACCCGCATTTGAATTACATGGAGAGGAAAACCACGAGAACCTCCCACGGTTAGCCTGACGGCAAGGGGACTCTAACCCATGATCCGTCTACCACTGAGGATATTTCACGTCAGCATTGTGGTCGGTGCAAGCCGGATGCGAATTCGTATCGACTGGGTTTCGAACCCGGTTCGCCTCATTGGAAGGCGAACGCTCTATCCCCTGAGCCATCACTGCTCAGAAACTAAATATTAACAAAATAATAGGATTGTTGGGCCGGGATAGCCTGGTTGGTAGGGCGTTGGGCCCAAGTCCGAGAGTTCGTGGGTTCGAACCCCGCTGGCCAAAGACTTCCCGTGTTGCTAATGGTGACTGATGCACGTTAAATCTGTCGAGTCGCAAAGTCCTCCATGTTCCCATAACAAATCACAACCTCTGGGGGTACTGAATTGGAGATTCTCCGATTCAGATCAAAATTACGATCTGTGGATGAATGAATGGGTCCGCCCTATGAACGGATGCGACGTATGGGTATGGTCTAATTATTGGCCCCAGATGGCGCCATGGATGAATAGGAAAATTCTGAATAACGTTACACTAAATTTTAAAAACTTTTAATTTCTTAACTTTATGCATAAAATTTTCCAAAAACTCAAAATATGTATTTTTTTTCCAAAAAAATTTTGCTTTCACAGTTATGAATACGAATAGACTGACTGAACTTTTTTCACATTAATTATTTAAAGCTTTTGATTAATCTTTTTCTTTTCAAACGTAATATTCATTACTCATTAACATATTTCAAATTTTTAAACTTGAAAATTATTAGTTGACATGCTTTGTAATATATCTCATCTCCTGTATTTTCTCACTTACCTTCAAAAAAAACACTTTCTTTAGATTTTGTATTTGAGTTCGTACATCAAATAATATCTAAATATTTTATTTTAACCATCGTTGAACAGCCGACCCAACGTTTTGGGTTTACGACTACTAATGTTCAACTCAATAACCTCTTAATTTTGAACCCAATCTAGAAGACAAGGAAAAATATGGATTAAGTATTGGGAGACGTTTCAGGGGTCTGTTTAGAAGAAATTTGAGTCCGTTAACGGACCCTTCACAAAACATCTTTTCTTAAAAACGGACCCTTCACAAAATGTCTGGACAGACCCCTGCGTTTGCCTTCGTGGAGGACTTTTTGATGGAACTCACCCGCATTTGCGCTACATGGAATGGAAAACTGTGAAAACCTCCTACAGTTAGTCTGGCGGCTAGGGGACTCATGGAACCCATGATTCGTCTAACACTGAGGATATTTTACTTTAGCACTGTGGTCAGTACAAGCCGGGTGAGCAATTCAAATCATAATATTGAGAGTATATTTGTAGAAGCAATTCCTTTTTAAAAATAGCGCAAAGGGTTTAAATGAGACTCAGGGGATGGAGAGAGTTCACCGTCCAATGAGGTGAACAGGGTTCGAATCCCAGCGAAGGCTGGTCGATACGAATTCCGCATCCGGCTTACACCGATCACAGTGCTGACGAGAAATATCCATACCTGCCAACTTTCACTCTTACTGACATTGAATTTTCCAAGTGGTAGTAGGTCCCGCAGTGGACTGATCGTTAAGACACGGTTCCCAGCAGATCACCGAAGTCAAGCATCACTGGCTGCGGTCAGTGTGTGGGTGGGTGATTACTTGGATCAGTCTGCGTAGGGACCGAGGGTGGGCGGTATGGGTCCTCGTCAAACTCTTCTACCGTGAAGTGCTCGACTTCGCGTGCAGGTCGTTGGGCTACCGAACCAGGGGTGCCATCCCCTCTGCAGAGGATCAAAATTGTGATGGCATGTCTTCGGATCATCCTCAGAGCTGTTTCCCAGACCGTCGCCAATAGCCCATTGTGCAGCTCTAGTGCGACGTAAATGAACTACAACAACAACAACCAAGTGGTAGTTGAACAATTACCGAAAAACAATCTTACTCAAAGATATATTTATATTTTGTCTAGGTTAAAATTCGCTGTCGTAAAGATTAGTATGCTTTTATATATTCGTTGTAATTATTTATATGTAGTGGTGGTCATTATTATTATAATTCATAAATTTTAATGGCATCACATGAGTTTCGGTACCACTTTAAATACAAAATTAAAATCTTCCGTGAAAACCAGAAGAGTTGGCAGCTATGAATATCCTTAAACGGTTCATGGGTAAGAGTCCCTGGTGGTCAGACTAACCGTGGGAGATTCTCGTGGTCTTCCTTTCCATGTAACGCAAATGCGGGTTGGTTCCATCAGGAAGCTTTTCCCGGAGGCAAATTTCTCTCAATACTTGATCCAGGAGTTCCCTTGTCTTCTGTGTTAGGTTCAAATTGACAAGGCTACGGAATTGTACATTTGCAGTCGTAAACCTAAAAAATACGGGTCGGCTGTCTAATGACGGTTGTAACATTAAAAAAATAAAAAGGGTTGAAATGAGTGAGCTGAACTAAACTCAAACAACATCACGAGCTAAGTGCGAAAATCACTATTATAAACTATGTCTAAAAATCTCCATGGTTGAAGAGCGCCTATACTTTTTATAAAGATAAATTCCCCTAGTAGCAAAAGACCGTCTTAGTTGAGATAATCTCTATCCATTTATTGCTTACAATTAATTCTACAAGAAATACCCTTTTTTAAATAGTTCAAAAAGTTTTTTTTTTTTTAAAGCGATGCGGGTTTCAACTGTTCTGACTCTTTTTTCCGAAATTAGTAAAAAATTGAAAAACACTTTAACTAACAGAAGTTTATTAAATAAATAATCCATATATGCTTAAGAGGACAGATAGAATAAAAACTTCATTTGTATCAAAAATTAAGATGGTGGGAAAATGTTTATGTTACGAGTATTTATATATATGTTACATAAAAAGCTTCAATTGATCTTTTTATGTTATTCTGTTCTGTAAATCCTTTTATTTTATTTTATTATTCTAATTGAAATACTTTCTCTCACTTTTAAAAGCCACATCCTGTTCTTAAATCTATTTTTGGCTCAAGTATGCATTTAATTAAGAGCAGGACATTTTTCCCTTTCCTCTCTGTAGGAAACGCTCGATCTATTTGATAAACCAATTACAATTACCAAGATTTCCCTCTTTCCCTAAATTGAGACATTTTACGGATTTTACTTTGAAAGATTTTCCCTGACACACTTTCATGACTGCTCTGTCGAATAATTAATAAATAAAATTTGTACACTCCTTCCCGGCCTAAGCCCTGTTTTAATCCTTCCACTCGGCAACGACGTTATATATACAGAGATGCCAACTGCTCCGGACAAGACAAAATAATTAAAAAAACGGTAAATAACTACAAAGTAAATTTTGCAAATATTTGACTATTTTTGCTTGCTTTTTAAAAGGTATAGCATGACATCAATGCTATAAAGTCGTGAATTATATAAGTCTACAAATTATTTAGAAATAGTGGCGAATAAAAATCTACTAAATTGAATTTTTTAAATCAAGAATCACAATTGATAAACTACCACTTTAAAGTATATATTTTTTGTCCGGAGCATCTCTGTATGTATGTTTCTGGCAAGTAGGCGCCCATTCTCAAGATTCACCGAACAACACATATAAAAAAAATTTCTTGCCTGCTGAGTCTTGAGAATGAGCGCCACTATTTCACCGCTCGAAGTATGTCGATTATTAACACCTTTATATTCTTTAAGCAAATGTAGTTTTTATATTATCAAGTATTACAGAAATGTGATTAATTTTTAATAGTTTTAAAAATACTTCAAGAGTTAATTGGAACAAAGTAGTGGTAGCGTTTTATATGAGTTATTATTCTGTTGTTGTTGTTGCTCATTTACGTCGCACTAGAGCTGCACAAAGGTCTATTGGCGACGGTCTGGGAAACATCCCCGAGGATGATCCGAATTGTATTTTGAACCTATATATATATATATATATATATATATATATATATATATATATATATATATATATATATATATATATATATATATATATATATATATATATATATATATATATATATATATATATATATATATATATAGGTCCAAAATGTAGAGAAAACAAGGGAAAAATTACAGAACAATGAAAGAAGGGGAAAAAATAGTAATAATAAAAATAACAAGAAACCGGAAGGAAAAAAAAAACAATCTGAAAAAAAAAGATAAATATTTTAAAAAATCCGGAAAATAAAAGATATAATCTTCTCATCAGCTCACACGATTATATCCACAAGAAAGAGTGCTTACTAATATTGTATCAATATAGTCAAAGCAAAATGTATCAATACAATAGTGTGAGGAGCACTCAAAAAATTTTACAAAAAAATAACAGCAAATAAAATAGAACACAATAAGTAAAAATACCACGTAAAAACAGAAAATGAAATCTAAAGAAAAAACAGAATAAAACATGAAATGAAATCAAAAAAGCAAATCCATTTCGGGCAAATCCGTGGCCTACATTATTTACTAAAAAATTTCTTTGCTAATTTATATAATTTTCCATGTGCAAATCTCTTTCGTGCAAATCCGTGGCTAAAATTATGTGCGAAACAGACAATTCATGTTTCTTTCTCTTTTCTATTTTATATTTTTCTCTTAAATAAATATTTATTTTCTATAATTATTGATTGTCAACTTCTTTAAATTATCCAGTATAATATTACCTTGCGCACATCCATTTCGGGCCCATCCTTGGTAACTAACAAATCAAACGCACTTCATCAGGTCCGTAACTACGCCGGGGCAGCCGGGGCCCTGACGGTCAAGGGGGCCCCATATGAAGAGACCACATCATGTTTTTTCAAAATACAATACTCTAACTATATATATGTAGTAAAGAAATTGTGTTAAGATAGAGTTGCTAAAAATTTTCTTTTTTGTAATTACGTACCTACTATAACATAAAGGAAAGGGTAAAAAACGGTAAAACACCTTTTCGCGAATTATTTCCCTTTCTCAAAAGAACAAACACGCTTTGCAGAGAGGGGGAAAGGCCACAGCTGCATGTAGTTGATTTTTAACACTTTCTGTATATTGCACTTCTGGTTTACTTAGTTGTTTCCTCTACTATCTAGCGTCAGACCAGGGCCGCCTCGAAAGAAGGAGGAGTTACCAGGGCGTGCCAACAAGGGGGAGGCAGAGGGCCCCTCTAAAATTTAAGTGATGGGGCAAACGATGCGTTTCGCCCCTCCTGAAATTTAGACACTCACAAAAATAAAGTGAAATCGGTAATAAATTTTTTTTTTCAGTTTTGAAGCTATTTTTGAAATAAGAAAACTTTATATTCCACTAACATTTATGTGCTTTGCCTCTTCTGATATTTAGTTATTCGCCAAGACGAAGTCCATTAAAATAAGTAATTTTAGAGACGAAAAAAAAAAAAGCTATTCTTTCTCAGCTTTGAAGTTATACATCAAGTAAGAAACTTTATTTTGTTATGGGCGATTAATGTGTTTTTTGACTTTTGGAAAAGTAAAGTGAAAGTGGAAAAAATATTTTATTTCCCATTTTCACTCTATTTTTTTCCGAAATAGTAATGAGGAGGCGAACATAATGTTTCGCCCCTTTTGAAATTTCAAAGTGCTAAAAAATAATAGAAATTGGTAACTAAAAAAAATTTCATCTTTGAATCTATTTTCCAAATAAAAAACTTTATTTTCTGCTGAAATAAAAGTGAGGAGCGGGGGGGGGGAATTTGCTTCTCATCTTCTGAAATTTAGACATTAATAAAATAAAATTAAGTAAAGTAGGAAATTTCAGAAGAAAAAAAATTGTTTCGTTTCATAACTTCGACGATATTTTTCAAATAGAAAACTTCATTTTCCTCTTAAAAGTATTCCAAAAAAAATTTCCTAATCCTACTCATATCAGATTTGCATCACTATCGATTGTAGCGACACCTGTGCTAATGATCTAGGGCAGTGTTTCCCAAAGTGTGGTACGCGTACCCCCAGGAAACAGTTTAGCGGGGCTACGCGTTCTTATGCGAAATATCTTGCAACAAAGGAAAATTTGAAATTTTTTTATTTAAAAACAAAGCTAGCCATGGAAATTTACGCTTGCGTATTTTTTTATTGGCTATTTTTTGCAGTAACAGTTAAGAATTAGTGGTGTCAACAGCCAGTTGTGATTTTTAACTTTAGTGCAATTTATCTTATAGTAAAAAATACATTCATTTTTTATTAGTGGTACACAGCAGCGTTACGAAAGGTTTAGAAAGGGTACACAAAAGTCATAAGTTTGGGAAACACTGATCTAGGGTGACACGGACAAGATAACAAACTTCTTAAAGATTTTTAATAAATATTTTTCAGCAGATGTATATATTTTAAGAAATTTTGACAACTGTGCAATAACTTAAAATTACCAGCAAAGTTCTCGGGTGATTCAAAAAAATATTAAACACCATTTAAGTGTTCGCCAAATAATGTGGTTTTTAATATTAATCAGAAAGCAAGGGAGAGCAATTCATGTAACTAAAAAACACAATAGTGTACTTTAAAAGTATTCCTGGAAGAATTTCCCAACCCTACTCCCATCATATTTGCATTAATCACTATCGATTGTAGCGACACCTGTGCTAATGATCTAGGGCGACACGGACAAGAATTTTTTTTTAAAAGATGTTTAATAGATTTTTTTTAGCATATGTGTATATTTTTAGAAATTTTGACACCTGTGCAATAACTTAAAATTACCAGCAAAGTTCTCGGGTGATTCAAAAAAATATTAAACAGCATTTAAGTGTCCGCCAAATGATCCCCTCAAATGCAGTTTTTAATATTAATTAGGAAGCAAAGGAGAGCAATGCATATAACTGAAAAACACAATAGTGTACTTTAAAAGTATTCCAGAAAGAATTTCCCAACCCTACTCCCATCATATTTGCATCACTATCGATTGTAGCGACACCTGTGCTATTGATCTAGGGTGACACGGACAAGATAACAAATTTCTTAAAGATTTTTAATAAATATTTTTTAGCTTATGTATATATTTATAGAAATTTTGACACTTGTGCATTAACTGAAAATTAATAACAAAATTCTCGAGAAATTCAAAAAAATATAAAAAATTATTAAAGTGTCCACCAAACGAACCCCTCAAATGCAATATTTATTATTAATTAAAAAGCAAGGGAGAACAATGCATATAACTGAAATAGACAACAGTGTAATTTAAAAGTATTCCAAAGAAAAATTTCCTAACCCTACTCATATCGTAAAGTGAAAAAAATTGAGAATTTTGGAAAAAGAAACTACTTTTTTTCCAATTTAATAGCTATTTTCCAAATTGAAGTAGAAATTCCCCCCCCCACAAGAAAAATGTTTCGATTTTGTTTCAATTTTCTTCTACATATTATGACTTTTAAATTATTAAAAAAATTTAGAACTAAAACTCGAAAAGAGAAGAGGAGCACATCATAAAAAAACATAACAAGTGTTTAGAAAACTGAAATAAGTACCACTGTTTTGCATCCTGAAAAATGCATCCTACACTGAGACTAATAGATATATTTTAAAGAATCTTTTGACTGTGGGTGGTATGAAGGTGTTAAAACCTTCTTACCACCCACAGAGTTGACCCACAGTTATCTGACACTTCAAAAAATAGCCATCTCCTTTTACACCATGGGAAAATGACCGTTTGCTTCTTTAAATAGCCTTAATCATTTTTATGACCCTGGTCTCTTTTGTGCTTTTATGAAATGTCATGTATTTACAGTACCATCTATATGTCCCTTAAGTTGTCTTAAACTAGCAGTTATCTAGATGTTCTAGGAAAATAAATGTAAGCTTTTAAGGCATCTAAGGGGATGATTCTTGTTGACATTTACTTAGGTCATTTTGTCAAGATATTTTTTCTGAGACAAACGTAAAACGTTCCAGTTAAATTCCAGTTTTTAGCTCACTTAATTGCGTAATTTAAATTAGCCATTTTTAATTCAGATATAAATTTTCTGTTAACTTTTATTTTATTAAATTTTTGAAATTAAAATTTAACTTTAATTAAGAGTTATTGAAATTACTTGCAACTAACTTTTTCTCAAACATAAATCGTGATATCAATAATTCCCATTCCGAATAAAATTTTTCTTTGGAGAACAAGAAAACCAAATGTAAATTTATTTGTAAGTAAATGTTTGCATTAACTCATTTAATGCATTTAAATTTTATATTTATATACTGTTCGAATTCTTTTATAAGAATGGTAGCATAAAAATTGCTTTTTTTTTATCTTCGTACATAAAATTTAATTTGTATAGTAAATACTTTAATTGATAATTTTACTGTTTGTTGTGTGCATGGATTTTGTTCTTATTTTATATTTTTCAAATTATTAAGACCTTTAAATTTTTTAAATTGGAACTTTTTAGGGTTTCTAACAACTTTGTTTTCATTAAAAAGTGAAAAGCAATCTTTATTTTACATTAAAAAAAAATCATATTTAATTTAATAAAAAAGCTATGAACATCAGCTTCGAAATCCGTAGCAATTAAAATCAGGGTTCGTTGCCTTAAATCAGCCTGATTTAAATCAACTGTTTTTTTTAAAAAAAGCCATTGAATTAAATCAACTGTTTTTTTTATACATACATATTGATTTAAAAAGTTAAAAAACAGTGTTTTAAATTATTGATGCTTTTATTATTTTCTTTTCTTAGTTTAAAAATTTATTTTAAATGAATTGCTGCATTAATTAATTTTAGTTAACGAAATTACTTTCTTGTTGTGTGTTAAATTCCAACACATTTGAAATTACATTTTTAAAAATCTTTTGATTCTTGAGATTGAAAGTACAGATTAAAGTACACATTTAATGCTGTCTTATTATAGACTTACATAGCTGTAGAAAGTAATTAATAGGCATGAATTTCGAAAAGAAAATGCAAATAATCTTAATTAAAATTCTACCTTTTGATTGAAACAGCATGGAATTGAAATCTACATTATATTTCATTGGTGGAAAATGTATATTTCTAAAGCTTGAGGTTATATTAAAAAGAAATTACCCTAATATGCCAAAAATAGAAAAAAAATGGCTAATGAATTCAGATATTTTTTCCTGATATTGTGTCATTCTTCCCTTTCAAAGTCTATTTGAGGCAGTAGAGTAGTAGAGTTATTAACTGGTAACTGGTATTTTTTCTCATAATATGTTTACAGTATCTTTGACATTATCAGATTTTCCATTAAGAAATTTTGTGAAAAAAAATTCCAATGAGTGCATAGATTTTTTTAAATTTTTTTTTTTTTACCTGATCTTTTGTTAAAATGTGTTAGCAGATTTAATCAATATTAATGTATTCTTAAAGAAATATTTAACAGTGCAGTGCCGATAGTGTGAAATGCAGAATAAACAATAATAAGTAAAAAGAGAAACATTTTTCTTCTCCCCAACCCCTATAGTGGCAGAGGGGACAGGAGGGTGTTGCATGCTCCCAAATGTTGATTTTTTTCCTTTATACACAGGAACCACACCAAACCATGGGAAACTGGTTTACATTATGATTACGGAAGCCAACCTTCCTCCTCTCTGTATTGTTTGTCTAAAGTAAGAACTCCCCTAGCCAATTATCTGGACCCGTGGCTGTGACTATGGTAACGATGTATAATTATTTCAAGTAGGGGTTCATTATTTTAGTCTATTTTTGGCTAGGGTCTACGCGAGAAAGGGAATATTTTTCTTCGCCCTATTGTGTTAGTTCCAGAGAGAAGCAGAGCTACCCTTCCCTGAAATGAGCTATTCTTATTTCGATTACAGCAGACGACTGTGTGGCGAGGGGAGTTCTTACTGTAGACAAACTATATATTCTTTCACGGTGGTGCACTGTATCGGCCCTCCTTAAACTGTTCTACCGTAACACAAAGTGGTGGGGCTACCAAAGTGGGGGGGGGGAGGATCAAAATGTTTTCGCATTATCCTCAGGAATCTTTCCCTGATCGTCATATGTAGTCTGTACAGCAATGTAAATAAAGTACAAAAAACAATTGAAATAAATCTGAATAAAATTGCTTGAAGAAAACTTTCTTCAAAATAACCTTTGGTGTAAAGAGGGTAGGAGAAGCAGATCAATCCGACTTAAAAATCAAAAGTTATTTTTAACTTCTCGTTTCTTATCCATAACCTAAATAAATAATTGCTGTAGGAAGTAAATAATTGTCAAATATTTATTACTAGCTGGATAGTCCTCGGACAGAGTGGGATGAAAAATTAAATAAGCAATAAATCAGTGTTGAACAACATTATGAAATCCTATACAAAACTGAAAGACATAAACTAATAAAACTAGAATAATTTCAATTTCTTTTATTTATTTTTTGCCTTCTCAGGTGGCTTTACGCTATTAGATTAAATTATCTGCCAAGAAATAATTCAATAAATGATTACTTAACATGTTGAGAGCTCCGTCAGCCATCGGTGGCTGACACTGGACTTTCCATTTAGGCCGCATCAACCACCGGTGGTTGACATTAAAATTACATTTAGGCTGCCACCGCTTGCTGACCTTTCACATAGGCCCGCGAAAAACAGCTGGCTGACAGCGTAGAACATGATATAGAACAGGGGCTTCCAACTTACATGAGGCCGGGGGCCACTATTAAAAACACAAATCAAATGGCGGGCTGCAACTTTATCAAAATTTTATGTAGGACTCTTACATGTTTGTAGGAACATTAAATATTACTGTCAGATTTTTACCAAGTTGTACAAAACAAAAGTATTGAATTACAAATTAAAATTTTCAAAAATATTTAATTGCATATTAAAAAATTCGGGCTACAATAACTTTAATGTGCACCCATGTATTAAACAATTAATGTGCAACAGATATCTAATTGTTAAGATATAAAACTTTAAAAAGTTTGGTATTAAAACTTACATAGTAGCACACAAAATGTTCAATGAGAAAAATGAGGTTTGTCTGCTGCAACTACCAGAGAATAGATAATTAAATTTTAAATTTACAAATATTTGTGTAAATATTTTCATCCAAAATGAGTGGTTATCAAAAAGTTAAATCGGAGAATTTCTTCGAGAAAATTTCTGATACACACATGCTAAATTATATTCACAAGATACAAAAAAATGAAATAAAAAAGAGCAACATCCACGATTATTTTTAAATTTGAACAAATATTTTCTTGGATGCAAAACCTGAGGAAAAAAAATTTTTGCACCGTTGGTGTGCTAAATTTCACAGATGCGAAGAAATTAGGTTTTTATTAACAAGAAAAGTATTTTAAACTCATATAGATTTTTTACGAAAATTGTCCGGAAAAAAAAAATGACAACTGATATATTTCAGTTCGCGGGCCGCAAAAAAAGACTTCGCGGGACGGATGCTGCCCCCGGGCCACCAGTTGGAAACCACTGATATAGAACTATAAAATTTACACTCCTTTATGGAATTACAGAAAATTTATTCAAAATTTACTTGTGATTCTTGGTTTAATAAATTCAATTGAGTAGATCCACCACTACATAATTCGTAGGCTTACCACTTTTGTCAGATGATAAACCTTCTAAGCAAAATCAGTTTAATAATTACAAATTTAGTTTATTTACAGTGTCCTAATGGGCAAGCCATGTAAAATTAGCTTGTTAATGTTTTTTTTTTCCAATGGCAGGCACTGAATTTGAATCTTTGCCTATACTATGCCAGAATTGTTGCTCATTTCGCGTTACCCAGTGGGCACCTGTGAGCCAAAGTCACGGAGGCGAGCAACATTGCCCACGCCACACTGCCACAAACCCGTTTATAGGATGGGCCACATTCACACATCATTCACACACACAACAGAGGACAGCACAAAGAGAGAGAGAAACATCCATGTCCAGAGCGGGATTCGAACCCACAGCCTGAGGCTTCGCAGTCAGGCACGCTAACCGCTCGGCCACCTGGCCGGCAGCTTATTAATGTAGTAGTTTCTTTTCATCTCGCTATAGCTCTTTCATAACCGTCGTGGAACCAACTCTGTAGCTTTGTCATCAATCCAGAAGACAAGGGAACTCCAGGATCAAGTATTGGGACTAATTTTGCCTTCGTGGAAAACTTTTTGGTGGAACTAACCAGCATTAGCGTTACATGGAGAGGAAATCCTCCCACTTCAAGGGGACCCATGATCCAGTGAGGATATTTTTACCGGGTGTGGATACGAACCCATGTTACTTCATTGGGAGCACTCTATTTCCTGTGTCACTACGGTTCCCACAGTGACAATATGTAAAATATTCCTGAGAATGATCCCAAGAGAGGGTGCCCGGTAACGTGACCGTGAAGTGGAGTACTTTAAGGTCGAACAGTTAAACGAGAACCGCGTAACCTTCGCAGACGTTTTCCCGCTGCTTGTGAAACTATGTCTTACTATCAGTCTACTGTGGTACAGGCTAATTTATGTACAAAGTGTTCCGTAATAATCACACTTAAATGTTGTCCAGAAATAAAGTAAGTACTATTTAAAAATTGTTCATTTAGCCCAGTGTTTCCCAAAGTGTGATACCTCCAGGGGAACAGTTTAGCGGGGTACGCGTTATTATGCGAAATATCTTGCAACAAATGAAAATTTCAAAGAAAAATTTTTTTAAAAATAAAGCTAACCATGAAAATTCACTATTGCGTATTTTTCTATTGGCTATATTTTGCAGAGTAAGTGGTGCCAAATATCAGTTGCGAACTTTTGCGCAAATTTTTTAGAGTAAAAGATGCATAAATTTTTTTATTAGTGGTACACAGCGTTACGAAAAATTTAGAAAGGGTACACAAAAGTTTGGGAAACACTGATGTGTGTGTCCAAATAAAAAGGCAGCTCTCTGAAGTCACAAAGACTCCTAAAATGCGCCTATTCCTACATTTCCTTCATAAAAACAGTCTATATGAAGAAGAAAAAAATCTTTTTTCCTCGATGCAATTCATTAAAAAATAAAAACACGTCACTTTCGGATTTGTTTTGCTTTGACAACCTTGAAATAAGTGATTTTTATGATAAGAGATACCAAAATCACATTCAAAATGATATGAGAACTTAAATTTTTTTTTTAACTTGAACTCAAAATCGAAGAAATTATACAATATTTATCAAAATAAGATCTAAGCAAAACAAAAAAAAAAAAAAAAAAAAAAAAAAAAATGGCCTGGATTTGACCGAAATCTGTTTTTAGAAAACTTTCTAAAGAAAGATGGTTGCGGACTAGTTCCAGGGATTAATTATCAAACTTAATAGCCACAAAATTAATTTCCAGAATTTGGAGAAATCGCTACCGTGAGAAATTAAAATCCTGAGTGGTAGATGACTGAGCATGGGTAAGAATCTCTTTGTCGCCAGACTAACCGTTTCGTGGTTTTTCTCTCCATGTAACGCAAACGCGGATTAGTTCCATCAAAAAGTCCTCCGCGCAGGCAAATTTCTCAGTCCAGGAGTTCCCTTGTCTTCTGGATTGGGTTCAAAAATCAAAGCCTACGGAGTTGAACATTGGTAGTAATAAACTCAAAATTTAGTCAGCTGTTCAATGACAGTTGTAAGATAAAATCATTTCACTTTATTTATGTTATAACCATCGTTGAACAGCAGACCCAAATTTTTGTGTTTACGACTGCAAATGTCCAACTCTGTCGCCTCATAATTTTGAGCCCAATCCAGAAGACAAGGGAACTCCGGGATCAAGTATAGTGAGAAATTTGCCTTCGTGGAGGACTTTTTGATGGAACTAACCCTTATTTGCGTTACATGGGGAGGAAGACCACGAGAACCTCTACACTTAGCCTGACGGCAAGGGGACTCTAACCCTATAGTTCTAAATGTTCTGTATAATTAACAATATTTGTTACTGAAAAAACTATTAAAAAATAAGAAAAATTTGGGAGTCCTTTACAAGCTCGAGTTGGGGTTCTGGGAACGAATACATCAGTAATCAGTAAAATCAGTACATCAGTAATCCTGTAAATCAATTCCTGTTAACAAATAATAATAAAATAAGTTTTTTTAAAAACCACTTTATTTAGGTAGACTAAAAAGGTGAAAGTTTTAAATTTGTATAACACTTTAAATGAAAAACGGTGAGTGTATCACATTAAAAACAAAAAAAAAAAAAAAGAAAAGCGACGATGAGTTGCTTAAGGTCAGTGGTCGGCAAAGTGCTGCTCCGGAGCCGCATGTGGCTCTTTGGCTCCTTAAGTGCGGCTCTGGCACAAATGTCCACGGAAGGCGCAATAATATTTTCATTTTTAAAAAAAACTTGTTAAGAAAAAAAATTACATCTTATTTTGATAAATTAAAATTCTTCTATAAATCGAGAACATGTATAATTTTTTGTTTAAATTAAAAGATAGATAGGTAATTAAAATTTTATATTGTAGTAAAAATTGGTAACGAACATCGAGTTAAAGTTTATTAGTTTTCGTAAACGTAAACACAAACCATGTACGAGCTACAGACTGAAATTGTTCGTATGTTTTCGGGGTACTCCGGTGTGATACAAAGGTACCACAAGCATGCGCGCATACTTTTTCTAAAGGAGTGGGGGTACAAATTGGCATCACAACACAAGTGGTCTGCTTTGAATGACCTGGAGAAGGAAGACTTGATCATATTCAACGCTTGGAATAGTATTCTTGACTCTTACGATCAGCTGAAAAAGCTTGCGTTTGCTGTTCTTTACCTTTTCGATTCTACTACATATATATGAGAAACAATCTTTTTCAAGCATGAACATTATCAAGAGTAAACTGAGAAGTCCTCTTATTGATGAGAACTTGGAATCATGCCTAAAATTAAAAACAACAGCATACAAACCTGACTTACTCAAACTTTCCAAGGAGATGCAAGCACATTGTTCGCATTAATAAATATTTATTAAGTATGAAATTTAGTTTTATTTAGTGTACTACTTATTTAGTGTAATAAAAGTTTACTAAATAAGCAGATTTGGCTCCCAATTTGTTTTAAAAATTATTGTAATGTTCATATTTGGCTCTTTGGCTAAAAAGTTTGCCGACCACTGCTTAAGGTGATAGAAGTTTATGGCAAAAAAGAATTTATACAACATGGCGGCGAAAATTATTTTAAATCGAATTCTAAAGCATTATTTGTGGTACAGCTGAAACACATTTTGAGAAGTTTTACTTCAGAAATTCCGTGGGAATTGGATGGTTAGATATTATCTTGACAAAGAAAAAAAAATTATTTGCTAATCAGTTTTCTTTCACTTTTATTTTGTGAAACCACATTTTCATCCTCGGCGACTATTTTTATTTAAGCATCAAGCTTTGTTCCATTTCAAAACGGGGTCTACTTTTTTTTATAAAAGGGTAATACAATGTGCCTCATTTGTTAGCAGATGTTTTACTTACGTATCAAATTTTAATGCTGTAGTCAGGAGTCTATAGAAAGATGTTAAAAAAAATCGTTTTCATTCTGAAACAAAATTTTTCTTTTAATTTTTTTTCTTCTATGAAACAGTTTTAAAACGATTTTACAACTCTAAGGAACAAATACTTTTCTTTGACATTACATTTATATTTAAATCACAGTTCTTTAAATTTCTTGCTTAAAAAGAGAATCAATTAAAAGTAATCAAAAAAATAACACAAATAGCACCACATACACTTTTAGAACTTCGAAATCAGAGGGAAAGGTAAAAAATCTTCGATTGTGGAATGAATACTTGGAAAACGCTGATTTCTCGAAGTTATTTTGAAAGAAATATACTTTCTTTGAAAATGTTTGTTTTTAATGATTAACTTGTATCATATGAAATTGATTGTTAATCTGAAAATTAAGGTGGGATCTGAAATCTAAACCAGAAACGACACTTTTAAGAGCAATGGATCTTCTGGGGCCATCTCTTCACAAACACGCTGTTGACTCTTTAAATTACAAATTAATGATTGATTTATACATATTTTAAGTATTAATTCTTAGTCGAAATTAAAAGTAACAAAAACATTTTTCTATCTAACATCTATGATAAAGTACAGCAACAAAAAAGTATCACTCGGAGTAAGTTTTGTTCGAATGATCGATTTTTAAAAACCGAACCTAATGGTGTAAAGGAGTAAACTCAAATATGCTAATTAATTAGTGTTAATTATTAAATTACGAAATCAGACAAAAAAAACAAACTTTCCTTAAATAAATGAAACTTCTTTTTGACCAAAGTGGCCGAAATTGTCGAAAATAGGGTCCCAAAAATTTAATCTTACGTTTGGGTCCCTTAAAAATTATTTTACTTTTTGTGCATTTTGTTATTTCGTGGACTTTTCAAGCAAACCAAAACATTTTGTACACAATTGTAAAATTTGTTTTTCCAAGGAAAAATAATTTCTTTAATATTATTTTTTTATGATTATTTCGTTTAGTAACTGTCAAAAATATTTTAAATTTTAGGGTGTGTAAATTTTTGCATCCTTTTAACCCTCTGATTCCGATCGAGTCCTAGAATTTGTGTCCCTTCATTACGGGAGTTTTCTGAAAGCAGTTTCTATGATTGAACTCGTCCAAAACTATCTTCCTGTGAGGGGTTGAGGAGGGGTCATCGTTTTCTCGCAGTTGAGTATTCAAAATCACTCATGCGGCAAAGGAGGAGAATTGTTGACAAATTAGAACATTTACGTGAAATATAAGTTTTCCGAAAATTAAAGTTTAGCACCTTATTGGCGATTTTCAAGTAGAGGAGTAATAAATTATACTTTAATTTTTTTCTTTCTTTTATTTATTTCGTTCTTTTTTCCTTTTTTTCTATTCTTTCGAAATTTTAAATAAGAGAGGAAGACTCTTTTGATAAGTGCCGAATATTCAAATTATCTCATCCGTTTAATTTTTGTATAAGTACAGCGATTTATTAATTTTATTTAATGTAACATGGTTTATGAAATCTAATATGATTGTGTTATCTTTAAATTTATTTCTTAAATAATGAAATTAATACTAAATGGTTCCGAGTTATATTTTAGTAAATTTAAGAGTATTAGCTTTTAAAATAAATCAATAATATGAAACGGCTTCTGAAACATATCTTTCATTTTATTAAGTGTCCTGACGGAAAAAAAAAATTAAGATGCATGCAATATAATTGTTCACGACTTGCTTCTTAATTCAATTCAACAGTGTTCAAATTGACAGGATTTGCAATCATAATTACTTTGTAATAACGTTACTGAAGAATACAGTTGAATAAAAATATAAAAATTATAATAGTAATTATTATTCTTGTATGGTCATAAATCAATCATTCATATTTAGCGGGATTGATATAATTAAAAGTATTTCTTTAGAATAAATTATTTTTTTAGATTGTCATAATTATAAGGAGTAAAATCTACTTACTGAAGTTAAAAAAGTTTTTTTTATAATTTCGACAGTAATTTATACTGAAATATAAAACATTTTAAGCATATTTATTTTGTGCGTTTTTTATTTTATTTTTCTCTGCATCTATATTTATATGGATCTATATTTATATACACCTATAACTATCAATTTATGAGTTTGTGTTTCGTATTAATTAGGACTGTTAGTGCATTTTAAAATTTGGACAGAAGATGAAAGAAACTGATCTACCACTCATCTTAAAAATTCTCTAAAAAATTTGATTACATCGTTCAAGAGTTTGAAAAATAGAATTTACTCATTGGTTTTACAGATACCTTTGCTATAAATTAAACAATAATTCAACAATTTTAAATATATGTATTTTTATAATATATATATTTTAAAGATAAAACATCAGTAATGTTTGCTAGCTTATAGCTCTATTTAATTATAAAAAGAGTTTATTGCACGATATTTTCAAGTGTTATCTTTTAATGTCAGATAAACCCAATGATGAACAAAACTATGGTTGACTGCGTCTCGAAATTAGTAAGTATTCCGAAATCGCATGTTTATTTTGTTCAAAGTTATACTTTTAAAATATTTTTCTATAATACAAAATAATTTAAAATCAATATAAGTGGAACAAAAAAAAAAGATTATGTTCTGAAAGTCACAATAAATGAAGAGAACTACGTAGTATGTTTAGGAGAAACGTAAAAAATCGTCTTAATATTATTGATACCAGTTATAATTAGTCAACTTTATTAATAGATACTTATTAAAATAAAAAAGAATAAACTATGTATTAAAAAGTACAATGGATGGAGAAAAGGTTCTTCTATTTTGGGGAACCGTATGACGCTTAAATAATTTTGGTGATTTAATTTTAGTATGAACCAATTACGATTAATTTTATTTAGTAATATGCCCAACTAACATTATGCAATTGATACACCGCTAATCTAGATATAGTTGAAATAGTTTTTTGGTCTCTTGAAAGGAATAAGTAAGTATGCTTTGTTGATTGTGTTAAATTTTATTTTAACTATCATTATAAGTTGGCATCGAACAACAGAATATATATATATATATATATATATATATATATATATATATATATATATATATATATATATATATATATATATATATATATATATATATATATATATATATATATATATATATATATATATATATATATATATATATATATATATATATATATATATATATATATATATATTGGGTTTTTAAGAAACTTATAATATTGTTTCAGGAAATTCTAGTATTTTCTTTTAGGACATTTAATTTTTCCTAATTTTTTGTTAAAATGTATTTTTTATCATAAAAAAATTGAAAATAATGTGACTATAATATTTTTTGTAAACATTGCTCATTGACCTCACCCCTTTTGTTAGAAAAATGAGATCTCAAACTTCCTTCTTCTTCCTTTCGTAATACTTAATACTTTCGTAATTACTTCGCTTACGTAATACTTAAACAGAATATTTAGCCTTAGTCGTTACATTTAAAGCTAAGTTACATTAGCGGTTGATTTATAATCTAAGATTCAATTTTGATTAACAAAAAAAGCTGTCTTTAGTTACTAGGTTGATTTTCCAATAAATCTTTAAGTATGTAGAAAAGAAGGAAATGTGCAACGTGTTTTTCTACAATAGAGTGTGACAAAAGGTGTCATGTTATAGTGCTGCCTTTTCAGGAACACGGCTGGAATTCACCGTTTAGCTTGGGTAAAAGAGAACCGCTAAATATTCCCTGCTTCTGTTCTCAGAAAAGTTGAATGGGCTCTTCATTCCATCTGTCTCTCTCTCTCCTGTCATATAGTCTAAGAGCAACTCAGTTTTAGAATTATCAGTTTCTTACCGAAACAGAGATAATATGATAGATAAAAAAATTAAAATAATCTAAATATAAATAAAAAAAAATAGAAAGATGATTGGGAGAATAAAAGAAGAATCGGAAATTTAGCAATTTTTCTCGAATAGGAAAGATGGAAACGAATTTTAAAAAATCGTTTCGGTGCTAAATATCTTCAATAAATTTTGACGCTTTATTGAGAATTGTTACAATACAAAATAAGTTTATTAAATCTAATATTCAATTCCCTATATTATAATGCCATCAGGAGAAAAAGAAGTGCCATTAGGAAAACATTTGTTTGGAGTGGAGGGTCTGACCACAAGGGGGGCACAGGCTACTCTATATAAAACATAAAAAGACATGTTCATTTTATTTTATTTTATTTATTATTCACACTTATATATTTTTTGAAAAGGAAAGCTAACATCTTTCCAGAAATATAAAATGTTTTGAACATTTGGTGGAAATTTGACAATTGAAACATGTATAAGGCGTAACTTCTCTTTATATATATGATCATAGAAAATAAAAATAGTTTAAAAATAATTAGACTTTAAATTTAAAAAAAAAACTGAAAACAAATTTTGAAAGTAAAATAACCTAAAAGTCCAAGTCACAGGGAAACATTTTTTCCAAGATTTGCGATGTTAATATTAAAAATAAAATATTATGTTCATAAATTTGGCATTATGTTTATAAATATTATGTTTAAAATGGGGCATCGAGGCAGATAAAGTTTTAAAAAATGTACGTATTTTAGAATCAAATACATAGTTAATGAAGCTCACGAGTTGTGTTTTGTCAGTGATGGCATGATCGCGGCAATATGGTCACTCTTGCGCACAAACCACCTTTACTTCCTAGACAAGCTGCTACTTGGTACTCATCCCTCCAAAACTGGGTGGGTTTCCAGTCACCAGCTCGGATCAATAATATTACTATCATTAAAAATATTGCATTTTATTTTTTATTTCAAATCTAAAAAAATTAAAATGCTTTATTTGCTGAAAATTGTCAATTTTTAGATAATAGCGCATTTCGTTTTTATTATAGCAAAAGTTTATTACATAAAGCTGGTTAAATTTATTACATGAAGTTCCCCGGTATTAGAAATGTCATTTATTGCTACAGTAAATTTAAAATACTTACTGAGATGCGGAGAAAATTTAGTGCTTTCGTATTTATCTTGATTCGTCCCTGTCTATATTGATTAATTATTTTTTTTATTAATTACAGATTCTACAGTCCGGGTAAAATAGAAATCCTTTTGTCCTAAGAGTTTTCTTAAAGCGAATGAAAATTACCTGAACTCACAACTTATATTTTAAGAATCATTTTATGATTAAGATGAATATGGTGTAATACTTTTTTTGTGTGGTTATTTTTTATATGTGGATACATTCCAAATGTTTAAGATTTCACTGTTGATAATTATTTTATTTTGATAATTATTTTATTTTGATAATTATAAAAAGTAAGTTACTAAAACATTAATTTACTTAATTATTTCAAACCAGACCATATGTTATAATAAGGTCGTGTAAGTTTTACCCGAAATTTAATTGGGAAAAACTTCAATCTTTCTTTCAACATAACAAAATTCCGTTTTTTTCCCCTATGAAATATGTAATAATCAAAGTAATATGTTCGCTAATACTTAATGAGTTAGCACACGATTTCACTGTAAATGCAGAAGTATTTCCCTTTCTGTGATGCCGATAGCACACAAAGGGGAGTGGTGGATAGTCGGTTATAAGTGTCAAGAGCTATATTTTGTAGTATATTATTATCCTTTCAAGAACGTGTATTGTGTAGTTATTACAATACTTATTTACTTGTTGACAGCCTGTTTAAAAATAATGATTCCGGTGAATTCTATAATATGATACAGGAAATGCTTTCGTATTGCAAGGAATTAGTTACTTTCTTCCATTCGCCATGCTTTTTCTTTCTAGTAATATTCTCTTGAAGTGCTTACTACAAGAACTCAAGAACAATAGATGGTTTATTTTTAATTTTATGTATTAATTTATTTTCAAATTCAATGTAATTGCAAAAAATATTTAATTCTTACGGAAACAGGGGAAGTAAGATGCAACAAATAACTAACGAGTTTTGTTTTCAAAATATTTAGGAAAATTCTAAAATTAATGAATTTATTTTCATGTTGATTTTTATTCCTTATATCTTGGTCTTACGATATAAAAGTCCATTCATTCTGAAAACAAAAGCACAAAAAACAACAACAAAAAACAGGTTTTTTCCTTTTAAATATTATACTTATACCTAATAATATGAATTGTGTGAATAAATAATGAAGCAGAAACAATTTTTTTCATAGTTTTATATTTTCATTTTGATTTAATCCGTAATCGTTATAAATATTATGATTTGATAATGACAAAAATGCTCTATATTTACCCATTTGTAACATCACTGATTGCTAACTTTAAAGTCAGTTTCGGTGGTTAATGTAATTTGTTGTTAAAAGTTCTTTTTCCCTTAAAAAAATCCTTTTTAATATATGTATTGGAGTTGTAACTGTTGTTTTCACAATTAAATTAAGCTGTTTTTACAGTAGGATGTTTTTTCCCAAATAATGAAAAATAATAATTAAGTAAATAACTAAAAAATAATAATTTACTACAAATTTGTGCAATCCATGTCCTGATTTCTTTTAAAAACTAAATTTAAGGATTATAAAATCAATCAATAAAATCAATCTGCTCAGTTTATATTACACTTATAATAAATTTTAAATATATTTCTTTATATAGTACTGATGCAAATGAATCCGCATTTGATTTAATTTTTTACCAAAAATAGTAATAATAATCACAGAATAACATGGAAATTACTTCGTTTTCTCTTTTAGTGCAAAAATAGTACTGTTGTAGCATGAATAATAGTACTGTTATTGTTCTCGTAACAAAATATTTCAAATCTCAACCATGCTCTTAGTATACACTCAGTACTTCAAATTATTTGTAATCGCGATAGTATGATGGTCAATCTGAATTCAAATTATGCTTCCTGTTCATTCGGTATTGTTACTATTGATGCATATTTTTCAAGAACTAAATAATTTCCACTGAGCTTTTAAAATTTGACTAATCAGGAATTCAAGCTGATCCAGACCAGATAAATTTTTAAATCACATTAAATTATCTATAAAAAGACCAAATTTGCGAAAGGCTAACTTTTAATTGTGTAATAATATGAATATATTATATAATAAATAATAAATCATATTAAATTGTATGACTAAGTCTGTAATTATATGATTATATCAAGTTATTTATACTTTTTCTGGTACCCTGAGATGCTTACCGTGATTTAGCAAGCCTTGAATTTTAAAATTTTATGTCAAAAACATCTAACTTATAGTTAAAGAACAAGTTTTTTTCCCCCTTCTATAGTGATTAGAAAGATTAGTCGAGAAGCTTTTTCGTATCAAATATTCGTGGATTTTAACTATTCTGGTTCTAAACAACTTTTATTTGATTCTGATTTTAAATAACTCTTATTAATTCTTCGCTGAAGGTTCGTTTGAAAAAAGGCAGGTAAAATAATTTAAAAAATAACATCCCTTGTTCCGTTTAAATTTTTTGCTTTTAGTAAATCCGTAAATATAATATTAATAAATTTATTACATGCATTGAAAGAAAATAAATATAATATAAATATGAAGTAAAATAAAATGAAACTTTTATTAATATTTCGCGCCATATCTATTAATCATTATTTTTGTATTTCTATTAAACGAAAAAATCTTGAAAATTACAAAATTGTGTAAAGTTCTTATAATCAGATTTTTTGTTTAATATTTTGATGAATAAATCCTCGATTAATAAAAATTAAAAGAATCACTTATCTGATAAAATGGAAAGAAAATGAAGAAAAAATTTATTATTCAAAGAATCTTTATTATACTCTTTGCCGAAAAACTATAAAAAGTTTTATAACAATTGAAATCTGTAAAAATTTAGGTAACTAAAACAATATAAAAGCACTGAATTTTTTTTTTTTTTTAATATTATTATCAATTTTTTTTACTTTATTTATTTATTTATTTTTAATGATAACAAAATGCAGATAAAAAAAATAAAACATTATTTGAAGTAGATTATTATCGAATAATCATAATCTTAGATTACGTATTTTTAATAATGTTATTTAAGAAAAAAAAACATTGCTTAAGAAAAATCTTCTTGGTTGTGCTTTTCAAAATAGTTTTCAATGTAAGTAAAATGATAGTATTGGCGTTTTTCTTGAAGGCCAAATTTCAAAGCAAAAAGCAACCCATTCAGAAGAAACTTAGGGGAAGGATAATAGTTTGAGTAATTGAGGTAAACTGCCAACCCTTCTCTTTGTTCGTCCTCCCCTTAACTGACCCCCATTTCTTTCCCCACCCAAGAATCTCTTTTTCTACTCTCCCTACCCCAAAAAAACCAGACCGTCACGAAACGACACTTGCCGTAGTTTGCTTGTAAATGTCTTTTCATGACGCTTCGGATGCAAGGGGTTAAAGCATGTAACTTTAAATGATAAAATTTGAACGAAATCGGTTAAGCAGTTTCTGAGTTATCCAATTTAAGAAAGCCGTAAATTTAAAATTTGATTTGTGAACTGCTCTGCAGATATCATTCTAATTTTGCATTTTGTCATTTAAAATAATGTATTTTGCAATTCAAATTTTGCCATAAATAATAGAAAGTAATAAATAAAAATGAGATAAATAATAATGAAAGTAGTAAATAATAGAAAATAACAAATAATCATTGAAAAGTATTTTTTTTTTATTCTTCTTATTCTATCTTTTTCTTATTAATTATTTTCAATTTAACGAGCTTCATAGGTTAAGTGCAAGATTTTTTTTTTAAAATTGCTTTGCAATAAGTGTTAGCAATTAAAATAAGGCATTTATATTTTGCCAATTTTTAATCGTTAAAATGAAAACGGGTCTTTGTGGTTCGCTATCGATGTTAAACTAAGTCTGATAGTTTAAAAATTTCTTTTATCTTCATTTTTCGTTTGAATTTATGAGTTCGTTATCAAAAGTTTTTAAAAAGAATTACAATAATATTTTTGAATTAAATTCCTCGTTTAATTTATATCACACGTCTGTTGCGGCAAAAAAAAAAAAAAAAAAAAAAAAAAAAAATTAAATTTCCTTCAAGCTCTTCTTTTTAGTGTTCTGCTTTTTTTTTTTTTTTTTCTTGCCTCACGCCTTAAAGAAAGATGAGAGCTCAGCGTTATTTTGTTTATATAATGCAAATACCGAGAAAGGAAACTTATAATAATTTCCTTTTAAGAATACTGCAATTCCTTGAAAAGTATTAACTCTATATTTTGGAGTATTAATTGTTAATTCCATGCAGTAGATGGAGTAAAAAAAAGTTTTAATAAAAAAAACCCCAAAAAGCACATTATATCTGTAGAGCGTCGTCTCTGGAGCGGCTTCTTGGTTTGCACAAGTCTTGACCAAACTGATTTTCTGGTTAGTTTAAGATATGATCATAATAAATAATTATAAAATTAATCAAATATTATCATTTTGAGTAGCGATGGCTCAGGGGAACAATCCCGGGCGATGGCTGGCCTATACGAACTCCGCATCAAGCTTGCTCCGACCACAGTGCTGACATGAAATGTTCTCAGTGATAGACATGGATTGGATGATAACATGGGTTGGAGTCCCCTTGCGTCAGACTAACCGTGGGGGGTTCTCGTGGTCTTCCTCCCCATGTAACACAAATGCGGGTTAGTCCTCCACGAAAGCAAATTTCTCTTAATACTTGAGTTCCCTTGTCTTCTGGATTGGGTTCAAAATTACAAGGCTACGGAGTTGAACATCGGAATTTTGTCATAAACCCGAAATTGGGTCGGCTGTTCAACGACCCAATTTCGAACAATATATATATATACGAACAATATATAGAACGAACAATATATATATATATATATATATATAAGATATATAGTTAGAATTCCTTCGCCCTTTGGCTCCGTGGGGAGATATTCGCGGTTTCCCTCACCATATAACGCAAACGCTAAATTTCTACATCAAAAATTTCGTCTAGTTTACCCCATTGCTAGATCTGGGAATGTCCTAGTCTTCCGAGCTGGGTTCGACATTACAAAACTAAGAGTTGAACATTGATTGACGGAAACCCAAACATGGGTTCATTTTTAAATACTCAACTTTTTCAGATCTTAAATTTCACTGTGATAACAATAAGTTATATTTTTACCATAACGGTAATTTATATCTGTTGTTGATTTTAAAAAAATCTGTTGAATTCGTAATTGCATGAACGATAGAAATACAGGAATCAAATTTTATACAATGAAATGTTTTATAAAATATATAGCAATGCGAAAATTGTTCTGTATATTTAAAACTGTCATATTAATATGTAACAGAAATACATGTTGTATGCTGCGAGATCTGTTTTTTTTTTTTCTTTTCTTTTTTTTTCTTTTGCAATATTTTAGTCAAGTTAAACAGCTAAATTAGTTCAATTTGTTAATTTTAAAAACAAATAAGGTTTTGAAAATTTGGTTATTTGGTGATTTTTAATCAATATTAGTTTAGCTCGTGAGCATAATACAGGATGTTTATAAAGTCCCAGACCCATTTTGATGTTTAATAACTCATAAAATAATAAAGATAGATTAAAATTAATAACATTAATGGTTAGATAGACTCAAAAAGTTTCATGATCCTTGTCAATGAACTTCCACGTGTGCCCCCTTCGTCGTACGGAGAATATCAAGTCGATAGTCAATTTCACGCCAGGTAGCGGAAAGCATGTCGGCATCCATTTCTATGAACCACCATAAAATCTGTGCTTTCTCTTGTGATGTATGAATTCTCCTTAATATCCGCTCGAATAAAACATCACATAGAAAAGTACTACATAGAACAAACACATCAAAAGTAAATATAACATTGCAATAGTTGCCAAAAACAAATGAGAGAAAAATGCAATTAATAAGCAGACGATATTTAGACTGGAAAATGAAATTAACCACGCGCGCAGACGACATTTACAAAAGTAAAGATATTCAAACCTGAAAAGGAAAATACATGAGTTATTCCATCAATAAATGCCATAAGTTTGTTTATATCTTCGTTATTTTATGAGTTATTAAACATCAAAATGGGTCCGGGACTTTATAAACACCCTGTATTATGCATGAAGAAAAAAAATTGGAATTTTTTGTGCAAAAATTATTTTTAACTCTTTTATTAAATTATTCATTTTTTATAGGCCCTGAAAAGATTGCTATACTTTTTGTAACATCTGGTTTAAAATCATTTAAATTTTATATTCGTTTTTAGCTATGCATATTTTTTCTTCTCACGGCAGATGAAATTTCTTTTGCAGGTGCAATTAAGCCTTGTGTTTTACTGTTTCAGTAATCAACTAATCAGGTTACATCTACATTAAAGGCGGCTGAAACTCCGATTTGTTTAATTTTGCTCCTTGAGGTCGTTTTACTTTTTGATTGGTTATAGAAAGAATTGATATTTAATTCGTCGCCAAACGGCCGCCAATATTGCATATGACAATATTTTTTTCGATTTCTCTTCACTATTTTATAGTTACTTGATTTGCTAGAGTTTATCTCGTAATAATCCAGTTTTCTTGCGATTAGTTTGAATATTTCTCGTTATAATCCAGTTTACTTGTTATTTGCCGGCTAATAATTTTGCTGTCTGTTGATTTTCCTTTTTAATAAAAGCCAATACAGGTAATTAAATGACTACATTTATACTCATTTTAATTTTAATTATTGATTGTCCAGATTCATTCTCTCGAAATTTTGAAAATTAATCCACGTAGCTGCCAACTCTACTGGATTTTGCCAGTTTCCCTTGGTTTTTGTACATTTTTTAAATTACCTAAAATTGAATAAGTTTTCTAAAAAAAAATCCCCATTGAAATAGGATTTTTGTATTGCTTGCTTCAATATTTAAATAGGTATTACTAACACAAAATAAAGCGAACCTCATTTATTGAAATAAATTCGAAACTTTTTTGTTCTAAAATGTTCAGTTTATTTTTATTCAGAACTCTCATTTTTAATTAATTTAAAAAAATCTTTTAACAATCTTTAATGAATCAAATAAATAATAAAATTCGAAATTATGAGAGAATTGCGATTGTTTGAATTGTTATGTATAATGTCAATCATAACTGGAAAATATTGCTGTCTTTCTATTTTGATAACTATAAAAATCCCTAAATTTCAATATGCGTAAAATATTTAGTTCATTGTGCAACAATTATTATGAATTACTACTTTCGTAAGATCTGGATTTTTTCCTATCCATGTTGGCAGCTACGAATGCACTCAATTTTGATAAGGATTAATTCCTGATCAGGTTTCTGCTTAGAAGAAATTTGGGTCCGTTAATGAACCCTTCACAAAATATCTTTCCATAAAAACGAACCTTTCACAAATTTGTTTATCTTAATTATTGTTTTGTTAATCGAATAAAACCTTCCCGGGAGGGGGGGGGGAAGAAAGACTGTTCGAGATAAACTAAGTTTCCCTAATAAGTTTAAAATTCCAATTGTAGTTCTCTAAGAAAATATTTCTACTTTTACAAACATCGTGTGCTCATTTTTATTAATATTAAATCATACTTTTTTTGTAAATAAATAATTGATGATCAATTTATATTTATTCATAAAATTAATTAATTAAATATTATATAAATATTAATGAATTTCTGTTAATTTTTTAAATAAAATATTATAAATTTAAGAAATGTTAAAGTTTACTTAATGCGTGACACATTAAAAGTGATACATTACTAAGTTGTGTTATTTAAAATATGTCAATTGAAATTGTTAAAAATGTGAGTGATTTTGTTTCCATTATTCGTCCGCAATGAATATTCTGTGTATAGGCTAAATACTAGGGGTGCACAACCTTTTTAAGTGATGGGCCACTTGCACAGCAGGTTGACTAACGAAGGGCCGCATATATATTTAGACATGCTAACGGCAAATGTAGTAATATGTATTTAAACATTAGGGTTCTAATTTTTTTTTATCAATAAAATTAGTAACATATTTGTAGAAAATTAAAGTGTTCAATTATTAGAACTCAGTCAAAAATGAAAAAACTAATACTTTTTTAAAAATAATTTCCATTTTTATCTTATCAAAAATAGATTTATTGTAATAAGTAAATAAACATGGAAACAAGAAAATAAATGTTGTTTTTATAATCATATCACGTAATGCAAAAATTATTCATTTTTAAAATAAATTAATATAAAAAAGACTGCAATGCTCACGAATGAAAGTAGATAAAAAGTGTTGTATATATTAAGTAATATAAATTCAAAATGTACTTTATTATTTCGTTTTAATGATTATTTGATTTTTTTTTTTATATAGTAAACGTTTTCTTTTTTTGTTACGGTAAAAGATCATTCAAGCAAAAAAAAAAAAAAAAATTGAATAAAAATTACAAATAGCGAGCAGTTTAAAAATTCGCGTTTTCCTTTTCCACCACTTTGTGAATTCCTCAACTTGCAATAGCATTGCATTTAAATTAGGGATGTAACGATATTTGGCCTTTTTGTCAAAAATTCAGTTGGTCAAGTGATCAACCAAATAAACAGCAGAATTTTTCTTTCTAAGTCATTCTTTTTTTTTTTTTTTTTTTTTTTTGAATTTGTAAAGAGTAATATAAAATCGTATTTTTAACTATATTATACTACTGTTTACTATGAGAAATAGTTTTTACACAAATTTGTTACTTTTGAAAATCCATGTTTCTGCAGATGGCTGGCAAATTTATCTTCTAGAACAGAGGAGTTTCCAACTTACATGAGGCCGCAATTAAACAATTAACAAGCAACTTTATCAAAATTTTATATAGGACTCTTTTATGTTAGAGGGAACATTAAATATTATCATGTTATATTCGTTATGCACTGATATCATTTGCATGCAAACTAAGCATTGAAACGTTATTTTGACCCATTAAATAATCCCAACGATCATTGAGAGCTCTATTTTCACTATCAATCTAGCATTTCTTTTCACTTATTATAATTATCTAGTATAAAATAAAAATTAATTGAATTATTAGAAAACCTAAATTTCTTTTAAGAAAAATCTATTTTCGACCAAAAATAACAATGAAAAAATTAGCTTCTTCCGCCACGTGAGAGTTCCATCCAAAAGTCCTCCGCGAAGGCAAATTTCCCCCAATACTTAATACAAGAGTTCCCTAGTCTTCTGAATTGAATTCAAAACTACGGAGTTGAACAATATTAATCCAACTTAAATGGGTCAGCTGTTCAATGAGGGTTATACATGGTGCGTAGTGTGTTTGAAAGGTGCTTATTTTCGAATTTTGTCTTTTAACAGCCTTCAGAAGTGTTTTTTTCATTGGGTGTTTATATAAAGTGCTTAATTTTACCTTTTTGTTATTTTTTTTTCTTCTTTAAAATGCCAATTTTCGCCACTTATTATACAAAAGCATGTTTTTCACATTGTTCTATTCAATGTTTTCACACTTCATTCAACCACAATCCATTTCGGCACACCGTCGGCCCAATAGTGTATGAAAGTGCCAATCATTTTACATGTTTGATGAGAGTTCGGTGAGGTTACTGTCTCTGATATCGAACCGAAAAATCTCTTGATCTTTTTATAATGGTTAATATAATCAAGAAAGGAGTAGTTCTTGCTCGGTATGATCATGATCACGTATAGTATTGAAAATTATTTTACGTTTGATAATGTATATATTCAGGGTGCGTAGCGTTTTTAAAAAGGGCTTAAAGGTGCTTATTTTTTTATTTACTTTTCTCAAAAGCCCTTAAAGGTGCTTTTTTTTTATTCAGGATTTGTAAAAAGTACTTAATTTTCTATCTTTTAAAAAGAGATTTTTTTGTTTGCTGTGTCCATTGTCATTCTAAATTACAAAAAAAAAATTCAAGATTTTCCCAATTTTCTTTGCAATATTTATCAAAAACTAGTTATTTTATCATGATTATGTAAAGTTTTTGAAAATGTTATGAATTTTATGTTTATAAAATATGAACTTTAAACAATAGAAAAGATAATTTTTATTGCTGCATAGATCCTAAATATGAATTTTTTTTTTTGGAAAAATGATTAAAAAAAATTTTTGAGTGCTTAAAATGTACTAAAAAGGTGCTTATTTTTTTTGTTAAAAGATTTGGCTATGCACCCTGTTATAATATAAAATTTTAGATTTTATCTGTTCCGAAATAATTTGTTTATACTGATCTAAAATTTCCGGTATTTTTATTTAATTTCTTTTCTTTGGTATAAAAGTGCCATTTTGCAACTTCATCATTGGAGTTCGTTTCGGATCTCAATTTTTTCCTTCCACAGTATTAATTCTCCCCACAAAGATTTCTCCACATTTTTTTATCAATTGATTTTCATCATTTAAGAAGAAATTCTAAGTTTCCTTAAATTTAAATTCCAAATGTAGTATTTTAGGAAAATATTTCTACTTTTACATAAATCGTGTGCACATTCTTATTGATATTAAATGATAATTATTTTTGCAAATAAATGATTGATGAATTTCTATTTATTCATAAAATTAATTACTAAAATATTATGTAAATATAAATGAATTTCTGTCAATTTTTTAAATAAAATATTATAAATTTAAGAATTGTTTAAGTTTACTTAATGCGTTACGCATTAGAAGTGATACATAACTAAGTCGTGTTATTTAAAATACGTCAATTGAAATTATTAAAAATGTGAGTGATTGTGCTTCCATTATTCGTCCGAAATGAATATTCTGTGTTGAGCAGTATAGGCTAAATACCAAATATTTGCATCTCTAATTTTGTAGAAGCAATTGTTGAGCAGAATCTTATACCTATTTACAATTTAAAACCTTTTTGAAAAGGTTTTCAGCAATTTTTGCAATAACAGGACCCTATTTGCGCAAAATCTCAAAAGCAGAACCCTGGTCGAAAGAATGTGACTTAGCGCTTATTTTATATTCAGAAATTATGAGTAGTTTTTTTACAATTTTACGAAAGTTCATTTTCTGAAAGACACCTTTATTTTTTTCATTCGAAAACTCTTTCTTAAAATAAACTCAAGTTCTATTAAAATACCAAAAGAGTATAGTCAAACATGCAATGCTCACAACTTAGATCCGTTATCTAATTAATATGCGAAGATAGAGGCAAAATATGAATTAATGAAGCACACATCTTCCTTTTTTTTTTTTTTCCTTATCAGCAATTTTCCAGAACATGCCACTCCCTATCCAACAATTCCAATTTTCAAATGAATATTCATTTACTTTAGTTTTGAACTTCTGGTTTATTTAATTTGAAATAAAATCTGTTGATAATAAACGTTGAATCGACTTAATTGATGGGGTAAACTTTTCTCTTTTGTTTGAAAGAATTCTTTTCTCAACTTTTATACGGTGGTTAAAATAGATTCCTTTCAGTTTTGTATCAATTCATTATTCAACCAGAGCGGATATTCAGCAAATAATATATAGAACAACCTCTTTTTTTTTTTTTTTTTTTTTTTTTTTTTTTGCCGACCAGTCTGTGTAGGGGGCAGGGAACTGTCCTTGCATCAGAAAGGTTCTGGGTTCGAATCCCGGGCAAGGCATGGATGTTTCTTTCCCTCTATCTGTGTTCTATGTCCTTTCTCCTTTGTGTGTGAATGTGTGAATGTGACCCGCCCTATAAACGGGTTGTGGTAGTGTGACGTGGGCGACGCTGTTCCACCGCCGTGGCTTCGCCACAGGTGCCCACTGGGTAACGAAAAGAGAATTAGCAGTTCTGGCACTTTCTGTGGCCAATGGACAATAGCTCCAAGTGCCCGCCATTAAAAAAAAAAAAAAAAAAAAAAAAAAAAAAACCTTTTTTTTTTTTTTTTTTTTAGTTTCTTTTTTTTTTTAGACGAAACATTTAGCTGAAATTATAGAAAAATAGATCAAAAAAATATAGTATACAGTCCCTGGCCAAATTATTAGACTCACTAGTTAGACTCACTAGTTAAAATCTTCATTTTCAAGTGATACTAAACAGCTTTATTGTTTTTAACCGACTGAAATCGGTTTTCTCTTGATTACGTGTATCAATTTGATAAATTAAACAATATATTACATAAATATAGAATATTTATTTTATCGGGTATTATATTAGTATATTTTAATAATTAGATTAAATTATCAAGCGCACTGTAATATTTTAATTATGGCATGTTTCGCACTAGTTTATGTACACTTTCATATTTAAACATGAATGTAATGGGTTTTTATTCAAGAGATTTTTTATGTACTTTGCATTCATTAGGCCACTGAACTGAAGTATTCTTTTTAAATTACCTGTTTTCTCCGAAAGGCCCATAAAAATTTTTCAATAATTTCTTATCTTCCGTCATGTGATTGACTTTTTCTAAATCACCAAAATGCGACTCTCGAAATTGTATTTGAAAATTATATCCAATATAGCTGCCAACTCTACTGGATTTTGCCAGTTTCCCCCGGTCTACTGGTTTAATTAAAATTCTCCTGGTTTTTGAACATTTTAGAAAATTATCTAAAATTCAGAAAAAGTTTCTTGAGAAAAAAAAATCCCTATTGAAATAGGATTTCTGTACAGATTATTGCTTGAATATTAAAATGAGTATTACTAATACATAATGAAGCGAACCTCATTTATTAAAATCAGTTCAAAGCTTTCGTAGTTGTTTCGTAATTCATTTACGTCGCACTAGAGCTGCACAATGGGCTATTGGCGACGGTCTGAGAAACATCCTTCAGGATGATCCGAAGACATCATGCCATCACAATTTTGATCCTCTGCAGAGGGGGTGGCACCCCCTCTTCGGTAGCCCAACGACCTGCACGCGAAGTCAAGCACTTTACGGTAGAATAGTTACACGAGGACCCATACCGCACACCCTCGGTCCCTACGCATACTGATCAGGGTTTGTTGATTGAAATCAGCTTGATTTAAATCACGATTTAAATCTTGATTTAAATCAACTGTTTTTTTTTTAAAAAAGTCATTGAATTAAATCAACTGTTTTTTTTTATACATATATATAGATTTAAAAAGTTAAAAAACAGTGTTTTAAATTATTGATGGTTTTTATTATTTTCTTTTCTTAATTTAAAAATCTATTTTAAATGAATTGCTGCATAATTTGTTTTACTTAACGAAATTACTTTCTTTCTTGATGTGTGTTAAATTCCAGCACATTTGAAATTACATTTTTAAAAATCTTTTGATTCTTGAGATTGAAAGTACAGATTAAAGTACACATTTAATGCTGCCTTTTTATAGACTTGCATAGCTGTAGAAAGTAATTAATAATCATGAATTTTCTTCACAAAAAAAATATTGTTAGTTAAAATTCACCCTTTTGATTGAAAAAGCATGGAATTAAAATCTACATTATATTTTATTGGTGGAAAATGTATATTTTTAAAGCATGAGGTTATCTTAAAAGGAAGTTACCCTAATATGCCGAAAATAGGGTTTAAATTCTCTATTTCATCTAGTCTTCAAATTTCAATCATGCATTTGTTTCAAAATGGTTGCTATGCACTCAAAGCTATGTATTATAATGAAAAATTGTTTTACGTAGTTAGAGTTTCTGAAATAGTGTTATAATATAGCTTTAATATAAATTTAATTTTGATTAAACATTTATAAAGTTTTTTTTAATCATAAATCAAAGTTCCTACTGTGTATTAGAATAAAAATCAAAAAAATCAGATTTAAATTTAAAAAAAATTTGAATCACAAAAATCTGATTTTTTTATTTTTTTTTAAAAACAAGTCACGAGCTCTGATCCAAGTGGTCATCCACCACTTCTGGACTTTTTTTTTTTTTTTTTTTTGTTATAAAATGATAAGTTCATTTTTATTCAAAACTCTCTTTTTAAAAAAATCAAAAAAAAAAAAGAATCTTTTAACTATTTTTGATGAATTCGAAATTATGAGAAAATAATAATTGTTATCATTGTTATGTTCTTAGGAAAGAGTTAAAGATGTTGTGTTCTGCAGATTACTGCCTCCACTTTGTACCGCCCCCCTACCGATCAGTTGGCACACAAACCAAAAAGGTAGGTTGTTTTTTTTTTTTTTTTACCACAATCAATTTGTATCAAATTATAATTTCATACTTTAAAACTACTCCGACTGGCCTGTGTAGGGGGCAGGGAACTGTCCGTATATAAGAAAGGTTCTGGGTTCGAATCCCGGACAAGGCATGAATGTACTTTCCTTCTCTGTTCTATCTGTCCTCACTGTGGGAGCGACGTAGGCCCACTTAATATTTTGCCCCTGCAAGAAAGGCGAACAAAATCGCCCTGTATATGCCTGAATTGACGGATGTTAACACAGGTGGGCATTGGAAAAAAAAAGAGAAATTACAGCTACAGTGGACTCCCAAAATCTAGAAAATCTCTCGAAAAATCTATTTTCTAATTTTGAGCATTCTACATTAATTAAATAAAAAAAAAGCATATTAATTATTAAAATCATAAGATTTGACAAAATTAAGAGCTTTCTTATTACAAAAACTTGTCTATTGTGAGTGTCTTGTGCAGTGTTTCTCGAAACAAAAGTTTCGCATCTAACTGGAAATAGTTCCATGCGCTATCATTTTGATGACTATTCCATGAAGCATTTTTGACACACTCTCTAGATCAGTGTCTCCCAAAATGTGGTACGCGTTCCCCCTGGGGTGCGGGAACAGTTTAGCGGGGGTGTACATTCTTATGCGCGCAATATCTTGCAACAAACGGAAATTTCAAAAATTTTTATTGAAGAACAAAGCTAGCCATGAAAATGTACGATTACGTATTTTTCTATTGGCTATTTTTTGCAGAGTTAACAGTTAATAATTAGGGGTATCAACAACCAGTTGTGATTTTTAACTTTTGTGCAATTTGTATAAAAAATACATTCATTTTTTTATGAGTGGTACATAGCATTACGAAAAATTTAGAAAGGGTACACAAAAGTCATAAGTTTGGCAGGGGTCTGTCCAGACATTTTGTGAAAGGTCCGTTTTTGTAAAATTGTAAAAAAATTACTCGTAATTTGTGAATATAAAATAAACTTTAAGTCACATTCTTTCAACCAGGGTCCGCTTTTGTGAATTTGTGCAAATAGGGTCCATTATTGCAAAAACATTTTTCAAGGAGTTTTTAAATTGTAAAGACATACAAGGTTATGTTCACCACTGTAAAATTATAATTAAAAAAATTAAAATTTCAAAAATAAACAATTGTTGCTTCTGAATTAGAGATGCAACATATAAATGTTTGGTATTCAGCCTATATTGCTGAAAGCAGAATATTCATTTCGGACGAATAAAGGAAGAAGCTTCTGAGGAAGACAAAACTCAGTTCTTTTGCATTTGTCTTTCTCCCCCCCCCCCTTCCTGGGAAGATTAACGAAACAGTAATGAAGATAAACGAATTTGTGAAGATTCCGATTAAAAGATAAACAAATTTGTGAAGGGCCCGTTTTTAAGTTAAAATATTTTGCGAAGGGTCCGTTAAGGGACCGAAATTTCTTCTAAACAAACCCCTGTTTGGGAAACACTGCTCTAGATCAATTAAAAAAAAAAAAAAACATGTAGAGAAAAAGTATCAAAATAAGCTGCAACAGCAGATTTTACAGTCATTTCAATGTTCCAAAACGTTTATGAAAAAACAATTTTCATGTTTTTTTTTTTGTTGCCGAAACTTGCTTTTTTAGCTCTGATGGAAATTGGTAGAAAAACGTGTTAATTTTTTCCCTACAATTTGAAGATATGAAAATAGAGTAGAAATTAACAAATAATTTTTAAATTTAAGGAAAAATTTAGCTTATTTAATCTTCCAAATAAATAAAAAGGAAAATAAAATTTTTCAAGTTATAACATGAATTATGTATAAAATTGTTCTTTCTCTCTCTAAATCTAAACAATCTCTACAAGTTACAGCACAATGTAAAAGTATTTTTCAAGAAAAACTTATTAAAGAATCCACCGAAGCCTTAAAGCACACTTACTGTGGTGTATGGCGATGCGTAGCCTAATATTAATTTTTAATTAATATTTAATTTTAAGTAGATTTGTTATTATATTTTGCAATGTCGGTGACGCGTGTCAGTAACGAAGCGATAGAGTGTTACATTTATAAGAAAACTTTTTCATGGGGCGTAGCTTTTTTTAAAAAGTGCTTCTTCTCATTGGCACGACAGCCCACGATGGGCCTTCTCAATAAGCCTATGCCAAGACATTCTTCCCTTAGCCAAGGTTCTCCAGTTTATTATCTTTAAAACTTGTAGGTCCTTTTCAAGGCAGTTAAATCTTAGGTTTGGCCGTCCTCTTTTTCTTGTACCTGTTGGCCTGTCACTGAAAACAGTTTTGGTTGTCCTGCTATCCTCTATTCTTATAATGTGGCCATTTAATCCTTTGTATTTTGATAAATGTAATGACATCAGGTTCTTTCATATGCTTTGTAAAGTTCCGTGTTTGATCTTCTAAACCAGGTACCGTTTTTACTTATTTCACCAAAAAATTCTTCGCAGTATTTTTCTCTCAAATCTAGCTATCATATTTTCATCTCCACGGGTCATTGTCCAGGTCTCATATGCGTATGTAAACACTGATTGTATAAGACATTTATAGAGCAACACTTAATTTTCTTTTTATTAGGCTTGACTTAAGATATTTTCTTAGACCATAAAAACACTTATCGGCCATCGTGATTCTCGTCTGTATTTCTTGTGTAGTGTCGTTTTTGTTGTTAATAAAAAAAAGTGCTTAAAGGTGCTTATTTTCGTTTTTTAAAAGCCCTCAAAGGTGCTTTTCTCATTGGGTGCTTTTTAGAAGTGCTTAATTTTACTTTTTCGAAAATGTGATTTTTTCTTCACTATGTCTATTTTCGCCACGTTGGATGCAAAAGCGTGCTATTCAAAGTTTTCGCAACTCCTTCCAACCACAATCCATTTTGACCGGACCATAGCGTATAAAAACGCTAATCATTTTTGATGAAATGTCCGCATGTGCGTCTTCTGAGCAGAAGTCGGTGAGATTTTAGCACTCTTGTGTGCAATTTTGTTGTATTTTGCAAAATATTCTCAATTTCTGTCTTCATTTTCTACCCTCTGAAATCGAACCGAAAAATCTCTCTATCTTTTTTATGGTGGATAATATAATCAAGAAAAGAGTTCTTTGTCAGAAACTAGTTATTTTATCATGATCATGTAAGGTCTTTGAAATTATTTTACACTTTGATAATGTATATAATGCTTTAAAATACTTTTTGAGTGCTTAGAATGTATTTAAAAGATGCTTATTTTTTGTTGATTTTTTTGAGTAAGTTAACATAAAATGATAAAAGTATTTAAACTAAAATAACAAATTTTGGTCTTATTTGTCTCTTTATTTAAAAAAAGTATTGCAAAATTCCTTATAAGAAGATGTTTGTTGTTTGAAACATGGATAGTTCTCTCGACTTAATTAACATTTATGTATAATAAAAAAAATTGATAATCAAAAAGAGAATTATTCTCTTTTTATTTTCAGAAATTAAAATGAAATACATACGATTATAATAAATAGCCACACCTTTGACAACCTATAAGAATTAGTTAATAGTAGGTCCTATTATCAATAATAAAGCCTATAATAACCTAGTTAATATTTTTCTGAATAATAAATACACTGTAATAAATATAAAATTTCCTGAATAAATATGAATGTCCGAACAATTTTTCCTATATGATAAAATAATTTTCTAAATAATAAAAAAATAAAAATATTCTTCGGCGTATAAATTATATTTAAAAACGGAATTTATTAAAAGATAATTTTACTTTTGATGAAATTTTTTTTTATAACATGAAATGTGCTTTTATATATTTTTAAGTGTGTGCAACTAAAATATATAATTAAATTCGCTTAAAATATTTAAAAAAAATTACTTCGAAGCATCAGTATGAATTACAGAGCGAAAATAAAAAGCAATTGGTCTACAAAATATTGGCTTGAAAAAAATGCGCCGAATCCGATGCAAGTGCTTCATCGAAAAAGCAGTAAAATATCAGAATGTTTATATCCATATGAAATTTAATTGTAATGAAAATACCTACAAATGTTAACTACATTATAATCTATTAATTTAAATAAAAAAAATAATAGCTATTTTTCTAGTTAAAAACCAATTTAATTCATAGCATAACCTGACTTACATACAAATTGCAAATAAATGTAAAAAAATAAAAATTTTATTTGTGAAATGTAAAAGGTCCTCCTTTTATGAATTTTTTTTCACATCCATATGCACAACAGTATTCGACTATTTTTATTGTTCAAAACTTCAGGAAAAATCGTCCCGGAATCACGTGTAGGGTATCTGCGCACCTGGAAAGTCGTGAATTTCGATATTGAACAAAATTTGTCATGAAATGTCTTGATATTAGCTATTTTTTTAAAAAAAGATCATGGAAAGCCACGGATTTAGATCGCCGAAAAATCTAATTTTTAAAATAGAATTACCCCCCCCCTCTCCCACCCATCAATTTAATGGTACTCCGAATGTCTGAATTTGTAATAAAATCCCCACTCACAGTCATACTTTATTAAAATATAAAATGTTTTTATCTTGTTCTTTAAAAATCATGGCGTTCTTTAGAAAACTGAAAGAAAAACATCATTTCTAGAGCGAATTATCTTTTAAACTACTGTGATTTCAGAATTTTATTTTATTTTATCTTATTTTATTATTCTTATTATTTTATTTTATCAATTTAAAATTCTAGCTGAATTAAGCCAATTGTTGGCGAATTTTTTATTCCGAAATGAGAACAGAAAAATCAGGAGTATTTCTTTCCTTTCCGATGAACTAGAAAATTATCTTTAGAATATAATTCTGCTGAAAAAAAAATTATTTGCTTTTGTATTTTCTTCAGCTATTTTATTGCTTCAACTCTTTCTTTACTCGTGTTTTTTAATTTTGAAATCTCTAAATATGAAGATACAGAGTATAACAGTTTTGGTTTTACCTATCATTTCAACGAATGTTAATATGATGCTTTTTTTAAATGTATTGTTGTGTTTTGTCGGAGAAAATAGTAACATCCTTAAGTCATGAAAAATTCTTGGAATTAGTAATAGAAAATCATGAGAAGTCGTCGACTTGAAAATCTAAAATTTAGCAGATATCCTGCACGTGACAACGTTCTTTGCGTCAAGGAAAGGGGGAGTGGTTCTCTGCGTAAATCACTCCCCGTTTCCTTTTTTTCGCCCCGCCCAGTCCTCAAGAATATTAGGTTTCAACCTATGGCTTTGATTTAGATGACATTTTACGGAATGCTTCTTTGAATTGCTTCACTTTTTCTTTGAAGTGCATTTAACAATAAAAGAAGAAGAAAAAAATGCTTGACTCTCCTTTTTTAAACATTATTTATATTGCGAATATTTTTTTTATTTAGGAATTGAAACCTGTTAAAGAAGAATAAATAAGTTACCTAAAGAAAACTTTCAAAATTCGTTTAGAAAGGAAAAAAAAAAATTTTTTTGAAAAAAATTAAAAGAGGAACATCGTATATCTCTTTGTCATTTTATAGCATTGTGCATCGGAAAAATTTACTATGATAATAAGGAGATCAGCAGACTGCGTAGCGCTTTTAACAAGCACTTAAAGGTGCTTATTTTCAATTTTCGTTTCTTAAAAGTCCTTAAATGTGCTTTTCTTATTAGGTATTTTTAACTTATCGAAACTAAATGAGATTTTTTTCTTTACCGTGTCGTTTTTCGCCAAAGCGGGGTTTTCACATTGTTCTATTCAAAGTTTTCACGATGCAATCAATACCTTCAGAGGCATGATTAGTTACGGGAACATGGAGGACTTTGTGACTCGACAGATTTAACGTGCATCAGTCACCATTTACTACACGGGAAGTCTTCGTCAGACGTGGATCGAACCCTTGCTCTCTTGGACATGGGCCACAGTGCCGTACAAACCAGGCAATCCCGACCCTCGTTCCTAACTGTTATGACTCACACTTATAAAAATGTCTTATGAGTGTTATTACTCTATGTTTGCAATGATCTAGAAACGATTGTAAAATCTATCTACTACCGTTAGTTTTCGATTCCATCATTAAAGATCCGAAAACGAGTGAATAAAAGATAAAAATAAAAGAATAAATTATAAAACAAATGATCGTCATAAAAAAATTAAAAAAAAAAAAAAAAAACAGAATCCTTAAAAAGAGATCATCCACGAGTTTAAAATTTGCATGATTATTTTAATTGTTAAAAAATGTTAAGTGAATAAAATATAAATTGTTTTTTTTTTTTTTTTAGATCAAAGAGGTGGCTTCACGAAAGAGGGTAAGTCATGTTTTGTTTTTATTAAAATAGTCGATATTATATATACACACAGGGGTCTGTCTAGGAGAAATTTGGGTCCGTTAATTATTCACAAAATTATTTTTCTTTTAATCGGACCCTTCACAAATTTGTTTATCTTCTTCATTGTTTTGTTAATTGAATAAACCCTTCCCAGGGCAGAAAACAAGAAAGATAGATGTAGACGATTTTTCCATTATTCGTCCGAAATGAATATTCTGCGTTCAGCAGTATAGACTAAATACCAAATATTTGTATGTTGCATCTCTAATTTAGTAGCAGCAATTGCTGTTTATTTTTGAAAATGTAATTTTTTTTAAAATTATAATCCTAGTGTTGAGCATATAATCTTGTATGTCTTTACAATTTAAAACCTCCTTGAAAATTTTTTTTGCAGTAACAGGACCCTATTTGCACAAATTCACAAACGGTCGAAAGAATGTGAATTAACGTTTATTTTATATTCACAAATTACATTTGAATTTGAGCCGAATAATTTCTTAATCATTTTATGGTGGCTAATATAATCGAGAAAAAAAAATCTTTGTCAGAAACTTATTTTGTCATAATCATGTTACATGATTAAAGTTATAGTTAGTCTTTAAAGTTATTTTGCATTTTGTTAATGTATATAGCATTAAAAATATATTTTGAGTGCTTAGAAAGTCCTTAAAAGGTGCTTATTTTTTGTTGAAAGATTTGGCTACGCATCGTACTTAAAATTTTATTTTTGCAATAAAAAACCATTTTTTAATTTATACAGTAATATAAAGAGCAAAATTAAATAGTCAAAATTTTTTTCCATTTTTCTGAAATGTTTGTCATTCTTTTTATTTCTCTAAGAAGTGTGCTTTTATTTACTTTTTTTTTTTATACTTACAGGCCGCCGAGAGTTCAGCTGGCCAATGTCCAAAGTAAGTAAAATTTTTCTCGACCTATAATTATTACACTATGTTGTATTTTATAAACAAGCAAAACGACGCACAACGATAATAGAAAAATAATCCCATATAAAAAATTTATTCTTATTTCGTTATTATTTTAAACTGCGTAATTTTTAACGATAAAAACATATTTGAAGCTAAATTATGAACTAGTTTGGAGAATCAGAAAGAGTAAAATTATTTAAAAAAATAATTTTTTTCCTTAACACTCAAATTTTTTCGATCGTCGCTAAATAAAACACTAAAAAGAACATTATTAAAATGTTTTTATCTCCGAAGGATTAGATTATCTTCGGATAATCCGGAATTTTGATACCAAATTTGTTCTGGATACTATTTTGGGTCCATTTTTTTAAAAAGGAATATTTTTGGTGGAAAAAAAATCTTTCTGAAGAATGAGAAAACTATTTTTGAGCGAATTTCTTAACGAATGCAAAAAATTTAGTTACTACAGGGTTCCCACGGTCCTTAAAAACTACTTAATTTTTATTTTGGAAAATAAGGGCCCTTAAAAGTACTTAATTTTGATACAAGGTTTTTAAAAGTCCTTAATTGTCAGCCTCACTGCATTTGATAGGAACATTTTTTTAAAAAATGTCAGTCTTTTATCATCAACCTTGTATCGAGGGTAAAGCATTTTAAAGAGACCAAAATTAATGTGTGTTTGTGGGGGGGGGGGGCTACAGGCAAGGGAAAAAAAGCATGTCTTTTCATTAATATATTGGTTATTTCATTAATATATTCTGCCTTTTGCCTAGAATGATACTCTATGAGGAGAGTGAAGCATTCTAAAGATAAAGAATAGTGTGGACAAAGGGGATACTGCACAGGGAACAGATAGTGTTTTCTTTAACGGGGGGGGGGGGGCAGTTATAAGGTACCTCAATGGAAGACTCACTCTAAACACACTTCAAAATTGACAGAATTTAAGAAATTCAGTTATACTAGTAATGCATCTGCTTATAAGAATTAGTCCCGCAGTGGAGACTGATCGTTAAGACACGGTTCTCATCAGATCACCGAAGTCAAGCATCACTGGCTGCGGTCAGTGTGCGGGTGGGTGACCCACTTGGATCAGTCTGCGTAGGGACCGAGGGTGTGCGGTATTGGTCCTCGTTAACAGGGGTCTGTCCAGACATTTTGTGAAAGGTCCGTTTTTCGTGAAATTGTGAAAAAATTACTCACATTCTTTCAACCAGGGTCCGCTTTTATGAATTTAAGCAAATAGGGTCCGTTATTGCAAAAAAAAAATTTTTTCAAGGAGTTTTTAAATTGTATAGACATACAAGATTATGCTCAACACTGTAAAATTGTAATTAAAAAAATTAAATTTTAAAAAATAAACAACAATTGCTCCTTCTAAACTAGAGATGCAACATACAAATATTTGGTATTTAGCCTATACTGCTGAACGTAGAATATTAATTTCGGACGAACAATGGAAGAATTGTCTGCCGAAGACTAAACTTAATTCGTTTACATCCATCATTCTTGTTTTCTGCCCTGGGAAGGGTTTATTCGATTAACAAAATAATAATGAAGATAAAAAAAATTGTGAAGGGTCCGATTAAAAGAAAACTTCATTTTGTGAAGGGTCCGTTTTTAAGTTAAAATATTTTGTGAAAGGGCCGTTTTTAAGTTAAAATATTTTGTGAAGGGTCCGTTTTTATGAAAAGATATTTTGTGAAGGGTCCGTTAACGGACCCAAATTTCTTCTAAACAGACCCCTGGTTAAACTGTGCTACCGTAAAGTGCTCGACTTTGCGTGCAGGTCGTTGGGCTACCGAAGCGGGGGTGCCATCCCCTTTGCAGAGGATCAAAATTTTCTTGGCATGTCTTCGGATCATCCTGAGGGATGTTTCCCAGACCGTCGCCATTAGCCCATTGTGCAGCTCTAGTGCGACGTAAATCAACAACAACAACAGCTTATAAGAATTAAGTAAAATGCTAATAAAAGAAGTATAAGAAAAAAATTTTGAACTAGAATCCATAACAATTACTATTTCCTAAAATCTTGATGAATTAATTAAATTTGTATAATTTTTCAATGTGTAACAAGTAACTGTAAATTTATAAGAAAGCAGCAACATTTTTTTAAAATTCATGATTGTACTGAAAATAAACAGATCTGTTAGAAACAGGATTTGAAAACCTCTGCCAACCTAGGTTTTTCATCTAAAACCTGGAGTTTATTGGGTTTTTGATGAGAACCTCAAGTTTTTTCAAAAATATTTTTAAAAAAATTTCCTGAGTATTAAATAAAATAGCATGATTTTCTTCTAACAAGAAAGTTAAATATTCGGTAACTATTTATAATATATTATGTCGCAATGTAAAAAAAAAAAAATTTTTTTTAAATTTTAGATTGTTACGGTATTATTTTTATTTTTTAAGGATAAGCAGATTGTTATATAAAAATTTAAATCTGCTCAACGAAAAGATTCTTAGATTTTAATAATCATTTTATTCAGTTAACATTGCAACTTATTATACTGTTTTTAATTTTTATTCAATTTTTGGTTGTTTTAAAATTAGTTCATGTTTTTTGCCAGAATGTTTAGTAACATAATGTAACGTTAATTCCTAATAACAGGTTTGGCTGGAAATAATTTTGTGTGAAGTTCATCATAAAAGTAAATACAACACATTTGCTGGTCTAATAGCGAAATTTAACAAAGCTTGTAATAATTTTTTCAATGTTTTTGCTAAATTTCTTTAGTTACTCTTTTTTTTTTATATACATGAAAAAAATTGCAAATCTTAATTTCTGCACTTAATTTTACTATTCAATTTCAATGAAATCATTAAAAAGGGAATACAGATTAATTTCATAGATGATGTTAACTTTTAACAATCGGAAAATGTTTTAGAAAAAAACCCGACCCAGGTTTGCAAAAGCTGCCTAGTTTTATCACTAACTAGTTTTTATCACTAACTAGTTTTTTTTTTATCATGATTATGCAAAGTTTTTGAATTTTATTGATTTTATGTTGATAAATTAAGAACTTTAAACGATAGGAAAAAAAAATTTTTTTGTTACTTCACAGGTCCTAATTTTTTAATTTTTTTTTTTTTGGAAAGTGATTAAAAAATTTTTTTGGATGCTTAAAAAGGTGCGCATTTTTTGTTGAAAAATCTGGCTCCGCACCCTGATTAAAAATTTGACAGTCGCTTTCTTACTTCATGGGTATTGTCACCCTTTAAACTACACCCCTGATTTCCAAGCACAATTTTTACATCAATATTTTTTGTCTTTTAAGATTTATGGCAGCTGGACCCTCAAGGATGAGACAACCATCCTCATCAAGTGATGAATCCGAAGAGGTGAGTTTATTTTTCTGAATTATGATCTGTCACTTTTAATATTTTCTGTTTTGCATAGCATCTTTTTTGTAGATTTATCTTGAAATCCTGTGGCAGAATTTTTTCGAGCTATCTGCGACAAAACTCTCTAGCACTAATATCTTTCTGAAAGGTACTTTTAATAATAACAAACATATATGCATTGTATCCGCGCGCCTGGAAAGACATGGATTTCGGTATTGAACAAAATTCTACATGATTTTAACTGTTTTTTTTTATTTTTAAAAAAACCATGGAAAGAGGTTGACGAAAAAACTAATTTTTAAAATGGAATGTTCCCCCCCCCCGTTCTCTATTTCACAGTGTTCCGATGTTCTGAATATCTGAATTTGTAACAAAATCCCCACTCATAGTCATATTTTATTAAAATATAAACTGTTTTTATCCTGTTCTTTGAAAATTATTGTGTTCTTTCCAAAAATGAAAGAAAGAATATCATTTCTGGAGCGAATTATCTTTTAAACTTCCCTGATTTCAGAATTTTTTTTACCTGCTTACTATTTTATTTTATAAATTTAAAATTCAAGTTTAGGCTTTTTATATGACGCTTACTTTAACGAAGAAATAAAACAGGTTTAAATAACTGACAATATTTAGTTATTAGCTTTTGTATTTTTATACCTATTTTATTGCTTCAACTCTTTCTTTATTCTCTTTCTTTACTCTGTTTTTTAAGTTCAAAATCAATAAATATGAAAATGCAGAGTATAACAGTATTGGTAATACCTATCGTTTCAATTAACGTTAATACAATCAGGGATCTGTTTTGAAGAAATTTGGGTCCGTTAACGGATCCTTCATAAGATATTTTAACTTAAAAACGGAATCTTCACAAGAGCCACTCGAAAGACATTTGCGTATTATTGTAAATGGGCGGGAAAAATTGACTGATGTTTCAGATATTAATAGATATTTTCAAATCTACTGGCAATCGACGTATACTGCTCTAATATTTTGTTAATTATGTTTTTCTGTTTTAATTCTAAGGCTAAGTTTGATCTCATTTCATATATATTATTTACCTTAACCTCTTCGAAGTCAAAAAAAAAAAAAAAATCAAAAATTCCAATGTAGTATTCTAAGAAAATATTTCTACTTCTACAAACATCGTGTGTGCATTCTTATTGATATTAAATGATATTTTTTTGTAAATAAATAACTGAGCAATGTATTATTGATAAAATTAATTGATGATATATTATGTAAATAAAAATTAACTTATATAAATTTTTTAAAGAAACTATTATAAATTTAAGAATTGTTCAAGTTTTCTTAATGTTATTATATATCACATTAGAAGTAATACGTAACTAAGTTACGTTATTTAAACTTTGTCAATTGAAATTATTGAAAATGCGAGTGATTTTGTTTCTATTATTCATCTAAATGAATATTCTGCGTTCAGCAGTATAGGCTAAATACCAAATATTTCTATGTTGCTAAATATTTGTGTAAATATTTTCTAATTTAGTAGCAGCAATAGCTATTTATTTTTGAAAATGTAACTTTTATAATTTTACAGTGTTGAGCATAATCTTGTATGTCTTTACAATTTAAAAACTCCTTGAAAAAGTTTTTTGCAATAACAGGACCCTATTTGCACAAATTCACAAAAGCAGGATCCAGGATGAAAGAATGTGACTTAACGTTTATTTTCTATTCACAAATTACGAGTAATTTTTTCACAATTTTACAAAAACGGACCTTTCACAAAATATCTGGACAGACCCCTCAGGGATGAGATTCTTCCGCGGATTCGCGGATTTCCGCTTTTTCTCAGAATTTTTCATTTTTCCCGCTAATTTCCGCTGAAATTTTTTTTTTGCACAAGTTAAAATATTTTATGAGGAATTTAATTTTCCGCGGAGCGAAATTATTGAGGTCCTCATTCCTTCCTCTGAAGTTTCTCTAAAAATCATTTCCTTGGGATAAAACTGGTTGACCTTTATACAGGGATGAGATTTTTTTCGCTTTTTTATTTATAAAAATCCCGTTTTTTTTTAAAAAAAAATTCAGTCGTTGAAGTCAAATTATTATATTTATTTACGATTTTCAAAGAAAAACAGAAAATTCAAACTACGTCCTAGCTGCTAATCCTTCCGCATATTTACTTATATTAGCTATTTTCTCCGATTTCACGCACAGAAAATAAGATTTTCTGTATTTTTTATCCGTCGGCGGGATAGCTCGTATTTTCGTAATTTAGACGTCGCTGCTTCGTGTATTCTGGAGAGAAAGCAAACAAAAAAAGCGAAAAAAAATAGAGGTGGATATGTGGTGAAAATATTTATTTGCTCATTCAATTAATCTTGTAAATTTTTATTTATTGTGTAAACAAAAAACAATTCAAAGAAGCCTTTTAGAAATCCCAAGTCCAGACTCTGCAAATATCTCGATTTTTATTCACGCAATTTTAATATCAATCATCGATTTTCGTATTTACCTGATTTAAAAGTTGCGCATTGCAATTCTTATTTACGCTTTTTAAATATCGTACATTATGACTCTTATTTACGAGATTTAAAAATCTAATATCGTGTTTTGTATTTTTGCATTTTTAAAATCGCGATTTTATTATCAAACATCGATTTTCGTATTTACCTGATTTAAAAGTTGAACGTTATTGCGATTCTTATTCGGACCATTTAAATATTGTACATTGCGATTCTTATTTACGAGATTTAAAAAACCAATATCGCGATTTGTATTTACGAGCTTTTAAAACCCTATGTAGCTACGCGAGCTTAAAATCCAATGTCGTGATTCGTTTTTGCGGTTGTAATATCGCGCGATTTAAAAATTATGCATCTTGATCTAAAAATTACGCATCATGATTTGTATTTTCGAATTTTTTAAATTCGATGTAGAGTTTCATATTCACGTGATTTAAAAGCCTCATATCGGGATTTATAATCACATGGATTACAAGTTTAAGCAAAAATTTGACAAAAAAAAGTGCGATTTATCTATCTATCCATATATATATATATATATATATATATATATATATATATATATATATATATATATATATATATATATATATATATATATATATATATATATATATTCTTGGATTTCCTCTTTTTTACTTTCTGACTACTCTCACCCCAGGCTGGTGAAAACACCCTGTTTAAGTAAAATATGCGTTGAGCAATGAATTAAAAATTCTTATTCTTTGTGTTTGTAATACATTAAAATTGGTAATTTTTTTTGTTTGTTTATTTCCTTCCTAACAACCATATTTCATACATTCGATCAAGAAACATGAAGTCCCGTCATTTGACAGGCTATAGTAGAAATAGGCATAGATTAAGTGTTGGCATGTTTAGTGTTAAGTTTTTTAAAAAGTCATTGTTTGATTATAAAATATTCTTTTATGACTCTAAGGAACATGCATTTATTTACTTTTTTGATGATTTCAGGAGTCAAGTTCAGCTGGCCTTAGTCTCACCTGGTAAGTTAACTTTTTCTCACTTATGACTATCCCAGATAGCAAAATAAGGTTTATTTTCACTCGTTTTAGGGGGTGTGGCTAATCGAGCAATTTTAAATATTAATTACTAAATAACTAGTTAACTAGGGTGCGTAGCATTTTTGAAAAGTGCTTAAAGGTGTTTATTTTCGTTTTTTAAAAGCCTTTATAGAAGCTTTTTTTCATGGGTGTTTTTAAAAAGTACTTAATTTTCCCTATTCTAAAATAGGTTTTTTTTTTTCTTTACCATATCAATTTTTGCCTCGAATTACGCAAAAAGAGTGGTTTTCACAGAGTTCTATTTAACGTTTTCATTCAACCACAATCCATTTCGGCCTATCGTCAGTCCGTAGCGTATGAAAGCATTTTATGAAATACTTGCGAGAATACTGAGCTGGATTCATGAGCATCACTGCTGCGATAATCTTCTTAAATAATTGTTAAGTTAATTATTTATAATTTTGAATGAATTTTTCTTTACATCATTTTTGTAAAGTAATTATTAATTTGAAAAATTGAAAGATTCACTCACTATTGAATAGGTTTGAAATTGTGCATAAATTGTTTTTACGGTGGCTAATATGACAGCGAAAAGAATTCTTTGTCAAAAACAAGTTATTTTATCATGATCATGTAACTTGGAAAACTATTTTGCATTTTGTAAACACTTCCTTTATATGAAGAATTGTGAATTTAAGAAATTACTCCGTATGCCCTATTAAGGGCAGATCAGTTATTTTATTTTATTTCTATGAAGAACTTTCAACAATGCAAAGGAAAAATAATTATTAGTGCGCATATCCTAGTTATAATATTTTTTAAAGCTCTTAAAAATATTTTTTGAGTGATTAAAATTCACTTAAAAGGTGCTTTGTTGAAAAATTTGGCTGCGCATCCTGTTATACCCATTGAAATGAAATTTTTTGTCTATCCTCACAAAATATGGTTTAAAGTTTCATTTTAAAAAATTAAAAAATGCCGCGCAGGTTTAAATGATAAATTTTTTTTACACATTCCTTGTAAATTTTCCTATATTTCCTTTGATCTTAAGTTTGGTCATTTCAGAGGAAAAAAATTCCAAGCGACATTCAAAAAAAGAAAAAAAAAAAAAAAAAAGAAAAAGTGAAATTTCAGTTTAATATTCCTTAAAATGCGACTCAAGTACCTCCTCTCATTTAGCTTTTAAATTTATTCCCACCTTCATCACAAAATATAAAAACAGGGTTCGTAACGTTTTTAAAGTGCTTGATTTTCTATTTTTTTTTTTTTTTAAAGAGATTACAAAAAAATGCCTGATTCTCACAATTTTCCTTGCTATAATTATCAGAAACTAGTTATTTTTCTCATGATTATGCAAGGTTTTTGAATTTTATTGATTTTAAGCTGATAAATTAAGAACTTTAAACGATAAAAAGAATTTTTTATTACTGCACAGATCCTGATTATTATTATTATTTATTTTTTTGGAAAGTGATGTAAAATATTTTTTGAGTGCTTGAAAAAGTGCTCATATTTTGTTTAAAAATCTGGCTACGCACCCTGATTAAAAATTGACATCAGCTCTGTAACTTTATGGGTATTATTGTGGGTTCGTAAAAAGTGCTTGATTTTTTATCTATTGAAAAGAAATTTTTTTTCTTTGCGCGTCGATTGTCGTTCTAAATTACAGAAAGAAAAAATATATAAATGAATAAATAATGAATGATTTTCACAATTTTCACTGCATTAATTATCAGAAACTAGTTATTTTTATCGTGATTATGCATAGTTTTTGAATTTTATTGATTTTATGTTTATAAATTAAGAAATTTAAACGATAGAAAAAAAAAATTATTGCTGCACAGATCCTAATTATGATTTTCGTTTGAAAAGTGATTTAAAATATTTTTTGAGTGCTTAAGAAGGTGCTTATATTTTGTTTAAATATCTGGCTGCGCACCCTGACTAAGAGTTTTAATTGTCCTTGAATATCTTTGGTCTAAAGATGTTCAGTTAATTTGTTAAGAAATTGCCAGTTATTTTGTAACTTCATGGGTATTGTCACTCACTGAACTGTTGGGCATGCACAATTTTTACATTTATATTTTTTGTCTTTTAAGGATTCCGGCAGCTGGATTGTCTTCTAGGAAACGTGAGCACGAGCCCTCCGACGATTCCGACGAGGTGAGTCATATTTTCTGTTTCGATCTTTGAGTCCTTTTCATTTGTAAGGATTGAAATTTTTGGAAATAATATACAGTAACCTGGCCGTATTATTAGACCACTCTAAGATTCTATGTAAAATCTTAATTATCACGTGATACTTTATACAGCTTTATTGTTTTTATGCCGGTTTGCACTTCTTTACGCTCGTGTATTAATTGGTTAACATTTGTAATGCAATACGTTTAAAAATAAATACAAATAGGAAGTCTATAAAAAATCTGAATTATCAGGGAATTTTTTAATACTAGAAAAACCTGGAAAAGTCAGGGAAATTTGGATAAAAACCTGGAAAAATCAGGGAATTTCAAAGAAAAGTTGGAATTTTTCTTTTAATTTAAATTATTTTACCATCCGTTCTATCCACTTTTATTTAGACGTAAATTTATCGTAAAAAAGTTGAAATGTCATCAACTCAGCAATACTTTTCTTGCATAAAAATTTTCTTCATTATTACCCTACTAAACTAGAATGCCATTTCAAACTCTATTATGTTGGGAAATGAATGGAGAAATCTTTGACCTCTTTGGAGATTATGGGACTACTATGCAGTTTAAGAAAGGCAAAAATGTGGAAGAAAGGATTAGGATATTTGCTTTTGTTTATAAAAGTAGCATTTTTTTAAAAAATCTACTTTTAGTCTGTGGGCTGAATTCATTAATTGTTAAAGTTTGTTCCGATGCTTTGGGGGTATTCTTTTCTTTTAACAAAATTATTCAAAATGTTTTAGTATTCTTAACTTTATAAAATTCTCCAAAAAATAATTGGTTATAATTAAGAGATTTTTTCTTGCAGTCATTTTCTGAAAGTTTTTGCACAATGAATCATTTTTCTCAGCAAAGCCAACCAATCGCTAATAGCAAAATTGTTACAATTGTTGCATTGATGCTGATTTTCTGGATTTCATGATAACTTTTATTTTGATATTTCGGAAATTGTTTCTCCTCTAAACCTAAAAAGCTGACAAAAACTAAGGAATGTATGGAAAACATGTTAAATGATATATAAACTTTGAATGGGAAAAAAAATATTTATATTTGTTTATTAGAAAGAAGATAAACAAAACTTTGTTCCTTTGTTCTGCACTGTACAGGGACAGGTTTCAAGTTGAACAACCAGATGACCAATATTTCAAACTTAATATTAAGTAAACTAAGTATCCTTTCCAAGGTAAAAAACTGAAGATTTAGAAATAATGATTTTTATATTATAAATATCAGTTTTCAATAAGTCATAGGCTGTTAAATGAAGGGCAACATCATTTGAAATTTTCATCCATTGTAAGATAATCTGTAACAAAGTACAGTTTTTTTTTTTTTTTGAAAAATTCACACTAATAATAGAAAATGAAAGAATACTAATTAAAGTAAACTATAACAAAACAGGTTCTCTGACACAAATATGTAGAAACGTTTCTCATTTTGATTTACAAAAAAAAATTCTCAAGATACACTTTTGATCTATTGCATGTAACACCAAAATACATAATTAATTGTACTGTAGCACTAGGATTTAATATAATCAAATTATGTTTTCTGTTTAAAGCAAGATTTTAATAATAATAAATATTTTTATTTTAAATAAATTTATTTTTACACACCACTCAGTCAGACACCACTGCTTTTCATTACATTTGTTTTTATTTATTTTCATCTCTTATTTCACTTTTTCTATATGAAATGAAGTAAAATATGAAGAGAAGCAATATAAATATTCCTTAAGGTTAATTTACAACAATATATTTCACCTCAGTAACCTAATATAATTTTTGAAACTATGCTGTACTTAAAGTTATTTATATTATAGCTTAAAATTGGTCAATGAAGTTTTATCATATTTTTTTTAAATTTAATTTTATTTATTTATTTGAGGTATACATCTCAGTTTCAATTTTATCTTTAATTTTATTTCAGCAGTTTACTCAGTTTTAATTCCATGATTTTTAAAATGATTAAATTTAAGAAAATATTGCTTAAATGTGAGTTTTATTTATTTTAATATATTACATTGATGTTAATATATTACACTGTTGTTAATATACGTTAAATGAGTTACATTTGAATTTCAATCACTCATTTTAACACCATAGTTAAAATGAGTGATTTTTCAACTAACTTTTATAAAATGGAAAATGTTATAAAACATATTAATCTGACCATTACAACAGGAAATAGAAGACAATTTAAATTTAAAGAAGCTATTTATTTAAAAAATAATATTTGTATCATTAATATTAAAATTAAAGTAATTTTCAGTCAATATAATGGTTATCATTAACTTAAATTTCTATCCAATTTGAGAAATTTACGTCTGACACTGAAGTAAAACATTTCAAATGAATTATGTATCATATTTCAAAAACAACTGCATAGAATTTTTTATTCAAATGTCAGCTTCAAAATTCAGTCAGGTTTACATTTAAATTATAAACAAATTCACACCGTTTAGACAATTTGTAAATTAGTAATCATTTTTTGCTTTCGCGCGATTCACATCCGACAGCAACAATTTAATCCATTTAATTTGAACTTATAATAATCAGTTTTTATAAAAAAAAAAAATTTTTTTTTCGTTAGGCTATGATATACTAAATATTTAAAGTAAAAATTTGATGATTATAAACTTTTTTTTTTAAGATAGTTTTTCTAAGAAATTAATGTTCATTTTTTTCCGACACCATGAAATTGCCCAGATGTAAAAACAAAACCAATTAACTCATCTAAACTAGGAAACCATGTTAGATTGGAATTCTTAATATTTTCTAATTTCCATTAAGAAAGTGAAAAAAAAGAATAAAAGTTAAAGAATTTTATCTAGTTTTTTTTCTATAGAATATGCAACAGGCAATTGACAATTTTTCCTTTACAAATACTGAATATGTCTTAAAATAATAGTGGTAATTTGATACAAACAACATTATTTAAACATTTGACTAATGTTATTGGTTTAAAGAAAATTATTTCAATGAATTCGATAAAGAGCACTGTTTGTATAAAATACAGTATAAAATGGCTCTATATTGAAATGTAAATAAATATAAAAATTTATTGGTTTCTAATCACCTGGAATTATTTTCATCTGCTTGATTAAAATATGTTAAACAGTACTCATCCAAGGTTGTTTTGGGTCATTGCTATTTGTTACATTTTGTGCAAAAACTATTTAAAACTTTAAAAAAAATTTAAATTAAAATTTAAAAATTTATTCATTAAAAGCGTTATTTTCTGCAAGTTAAACATATTGTTTCCTCCACATTTATTCCGGATGATATATTAAAAAAATAACATTTTAAATGAAATATTACACTATTATATTGACTAATACACTAATATTGTCACTTTTCTTGTACCTATACTACACTTAAGCAGGTAAAAAAAAACATGCAGACCTGGAAATTTTAAGAATTTTGCTGGAAAAATCAGGGAAATTTGAAACCTGGTTTGAGTGGCCACCCTGAATAGAAAATTGTCTTATTTATTTATTTTTTTTTTCATTTTTGTTTGTTTGTTCCTTAATATACAGTGAAATTCTTTCAAACTATTTTTTTATTGTATATAAAAATAAGAAAACTTTTTTGGCATTTTTTCCTAATTTTTTTAAAAAAAGAAAGAAAAATAGCAACAGTTGTTTTATTCCAGGATTTTTAAAAGTATTAAATTTAAGGAAATATTGTTTAAATGTAGTTCTATTTACATTGTTATTATTATTTGTTGCACAGTTAAAATTAAAATGAGTGATTTTTCAACTAACTGTTACAAGATAAAAAACATATATATTATAAATGAAAAACATATACATTATAAAACATATTGATCCATTCATTCCAACAGGAAATAGGAGACAATTTAAATTTAAAGAAGCTATTTAATTGAAAAATAATGTTAATAGTTTTAAGTTTAAAATAAAAGTAATTTTCAGTCATTATAATGGTTATCATGAACTTAAATTTATATCCAACTTGAAAAATTTAAACCTGACTCTGAAGTAAAAAAATTTGAAATAAATTATTTATCATCTTTTACAAGCTAAGAATTGCATAAAATTTTTTATTCAAATATCAACTTCAAAATTCTGTCAAGTTTACATTTAAATTACAAACAAATTCCCACAGTTTGGACAATTTGTATATGAGTAATAATTTCTTGCTTTCTTGCAATTTACATCCGACACCAACAATTTTATGCATTTTAATTTGAACTTATAAACAGTTTTTATTAAGCAAATTGTTTTTCGATAGATTATGATGCACTAAATATTTAGTATAAAAATTTTGATGATTATAAACTTATGTTTTATAAGATAGTTTTTTTTAAAAAGAAATTTATGTTCATATTTTAGGCCCGACATCATGGAATTACCCAGTTGTAAAAAAAAACAAAAAAATTAACTAATCTAAACTAAGAAAACCATGTGGTTAGATTGTAATTCTTTAAATATTCTAATTTCAAATAAGAAAAAAAGAAAGAGTAAAACTTAAAGAATTTTACCTAGTTTTTTTCTATAGAATATGCAACAAGAAATTTGACAATTTAGCATTCGCAGACACTGAATATCTCATGAAAAATAATGCTAATTCATAACAAACAACATTATCTAAACATTTGATATTGGACATTAATTTCAAGAAAATTATATTAATGAATTTTATCAAGAGCACTCTTTGGATAAAACACATTATAAAATGGCTCTAAATGTAATAAATATAACTATAAATGTAAATAAATATACAAATTTATCGATGTATAATCACCTGGAATTTTTTTCTTTTGCTTAATGAAAATATATTAAACAGTATTTTTCCAAGGTTTTTTTGTCACTCTGAATTTGCTATTTTGATATTCATTTTGTGCAAAAACTACTTAACTCTTTTAAAAAAAATTATTCATTAAAAGCATTACTTTCTGCAAATTAAACATATTGTTTCCTCTATATCTATTCAAGTTGATATATTAAAAAAAATAATAACATTTTAAGTGAAATACCTTATATATTGAAACTTTTCTTGTACCCACCTACACTTTAAAAGAAAAAAAAAACACGCTGACCTGGAAATTTTAAGATTTTTATTGGAAAAATTAGGGAAAATTTCTAACCTGATTTGAGTGGCCACCCTGAATATACTAATATAATACCTGATATAATAAGTATTCTATATTTACATAATATGTTGTTTAATTTATCCAATGGTCGAATTTATATTATATATAGTTTAATTTAACCAATACGATTCGCGCAAGTGCAAGCCGATTTCAGTCCCGTAAAAAGAATGAAATTGCATAATATTACCTGATAATTAAGATTTTGCTTAGAGTCTTAGAGTGCGTTTAATAACGTGGCCAGTGACTGTACATATCCAAGTCAAAATGTTTTGTTATCCGTTGATATAGACCCACATAAGCTTGATGCAAACCATCAATCAATCAATCATTCCATTATCAAAAATTATAATTTTGATGGCATAAGTAACCATCATCCCAATATAGAAATTCGGACTGATTTATGATGGCCCAACATAAAAAAAAATTGTTTTAATAGTATATGCCCGAGAACCAACAAAAATGTCATGAAAATGTACAGTTGCAGTGATTGTTGGTCCATGAAAATCATACCTTTCTTGATGTTTAACCAACATAGTATTAAAGTAGCCATCATGGAATGTAGAAAGTTTGCTGGCATATCATAATTCAATAATACATAATGGAAAATATTGGATCATAAATCGCTCTGAAACCGAAATGTTTGGATAAAACTTTCAAGAATTGTTGTGGGTGATCGCAAAATATGTTCACAAGAGCTTTTAAACATTTTACCAAGAGCTTTTTTCATCAAATAGCATGGTGCGTAGCGTTTTTAAAAAGTGCTTAAAGGTGCCTATTTTCGTTTTTTTTTAAGAGCCCTTCCTTTAAGGTGCTTTATTCGTTGGGTGTTTTTAAAAAGTGCTTCATTTTCCCTTTTCGAAAATGAGGTTATTGTTCTATTCAACGCTTTCACGATTCATTCAACCACAATCTATTTCGGCCTATCGTCGCTCCATAGCCTATAAAATCGGCAATCATTTTACACGTTTGAGGAAGTACTTGCGAGTCCGCGTGTGCGTATAGTGAGCTGGGTTCGGTGAGATTCTAGCACTCTCATGTGCAACTCTGCTGCATTTTGCAAAATATTCTCAATTTCGAGCTTCATTTTTCCACCCTCTGAAATCGAACGGTAAAATCTCTCGATCATCTTTAATGGCTTATGATACAATCAAGAAAAGTGTTCTTTGTCGAAAACTAGTTATTTTATCATGATCAGCGTCAAGTTTTAGAAAATTATTTTGCACTAGTGGGCTGCGCCCCCTGCTCGCTAACGCTCGCCAACCCCCGAAAATTGCTACGCAATGTTATATGGTTTGCTCCCCAAACCAAGCTCGCTTCGCTCGCTACTAACTTAGGTACATTGCAAATGCACAAAATTCTAAGAATTCAAAACAATCATTCAAATCCATATAACAACTTTTTTTTCTAAAAAAAATTACATCTTTTTAGTAAATACTAAGTCATTAAAATAAATTTGAATTCAAATAAATGACATGTAATTCGTTAAATCTATTAGAAATGTGCTATAGTATAAAATCTTAAGATAAAATTTCTAAAACTGATATCTCTTTAAAAAGATTAAAATTTCGGCTATAATTAAGTCTATTAAAAATTGAAATAAGTGAATTGCAATGGAAAAACCTGCATAAACAAATAAATTCTAGTAAAACAAATAAATTCGTGATATAAATCAAAAATTGTCAAATAAATTCGTAATACATAAATTCGTGAAAAAAAAAAACGCTTTCGACAAAAAACCAAAATAGAGATCTATCGACAAAGACTTCTGCCTAGATTATGCTCTCCCTGGTTATTTCAGTTTCCGTTTTTAAAAGCGCTATATGTTGAGCCATCTTAGCTAGATTTGGCATGTGACATTTTTAGCGGTAATCATTGGTCTATTTTCTAGCGTTGCCATTCGGGGAGTTGTAATGAGGCTTTTTTTTATCGCCGTGTAAGAGAAATATATATATAGATTTTGTTAATGTATGTAGTGTTTAAAAATATTTTTTGAGTACTTAAAAAGTTCTTCAAAGGTGCTTATTTTTTATTGAAAGATTTGGCTAAGCACCCTGAATGAACTAAATGTTTACTGAATTAGATTTTAATTTTCTTATTAGAATGCAGGAATTATCTTATTAGAATGCACACCCGAAATTCATTAATGTATTTTAAACCTTTATTATTTATTTCATTTTTATTTTATATTTATCATTTCTATTTTATTATCCAGCTTGTTACGTGTACTGATATACTTTTTTAAACTGAAGTTTCTAAAATATGCATTATCTTGTGATACCTTTAATTCCTAAACAATTTATTCAATTTATAAAAAATGCGATTTTGTTATATAAATTCTTTGTAAAACAACTAATGCTAGTATTTTTTTTAAAGACGCAATCGTCAAATTTTTACAAAAAAATGTCTTATTATTAAGCTTTTATTAAGCTTTCTTAAAGGTGCTTATTTTGATTTGAATTTTCTTTTTTTATTCGGGTTTTTTTTCAAAAATGGCTTAATTTTCTATCATTTAAAAAGAGATTTATTTTCTTAACTGTGTTGAATGTCGTTCTATGTTACAAAAATGCACGATTTTCTCAAGTTTAACTGCGATATTTATTAGAAACTATTTATTTTATCATCAGTATGTAAAGTTTTCGAAAATGTTTTTGAATTTTATTAATTTTATGTTTTTAAATTAAGAACCTTTAATGATAGGAAATAAATTTTTTTAATTACAATTCCTAATTATTAATTTTTTTTCTTGGAAAGTGATTCAAATATTTTTTGAGTGCTTGAAAAGTACTTAAAAGGTGCTTATTTTTTGTTAAAAACCTAGCTACGCACCCTGTCATGACTTCTGGATTGTATTCAAAATTACAAGACCACGGAGCATAGTCCCAGAATTGGGTCTACTGTTCAACAAGGGTTATTATATACACCCTATGAAAATGTAAAAACTGCGTGTGAAAAACGTGATCCCAATTAATGATCCGGTACTTGAAATAATTGCGTACTTCTATTAATGGCTGACTACATACAGTTCCTAGCCAAATTATTCGACGCGCTATATATTATTTATAGTCTATGCGCATTTATATTTGACGCATTTATATTCTTATTTGTATAGACGCATTTATATTCTATGTTGATATATTCTATGTTATATTCTATGATTTCCACTTGTTTACGTTCGTGGATCAATGGGTTAAATTAGGCGATATATAAATATAGAATATTTATTATACCAGGTATTATATTAGTATGTTATAATAATTATATCAAATTATTAGACTTACTGTAGTGTTTTAATAAGGACATGGTTAATAGGCAATACTTTTATATTTAAACATACATATAATCAGTGCTTGGCCATGGCCTGGAGCCCCCAATGATAAGGGGCCCCGCCCCCTTAAAATGGATTTTTTGAAAATAAATGTAAAAAAATTAAGAAAAACAATGATTTAAAAAAAAATGAATTTCAAATATATATTAATAAAATACGATAATTTTTTTACGTAATGTTAATCATATTTATTTAATACTTATTTTAGTTATTATTTATAAGTATTATTATATATAAATACTTCTATATTTGAATAAATAAAAAATATACGAGAAAAAAATTTAATTTAACGGACCCCGCGTACGCCTAATTCGGCCTTGCATGTACTGAACTTCTATGCAAGAGATTTTTCGTATTCTTCCTATTTGTATTTATTTTTAACATTTTGCATTACATTGTTAACCAATTCAAAGAAGAACGCAAACAACAAACCGGTTTCAGTCTCTTAAAAACAGTAAAAGCTGTTTAGTATCACCTGAAGATTAAGATTTTGTCAGGGGTCTGTCCAGACATTTTGTGAAAGGTCCGTTTTTCGTGAAATTGTGAAAAAATCACATTCTTTCAACCAGGGCCCGCTTTTATGAATTTGTGCAAATAGGATCCGTTATTGCGAGAAAAAAACTTTTTCAAGGAGTTTTTAAACTGTAAACACATATAAGATTATGCTCAACGCTGTAAAATTATAATTAAAAAAATTAAATTTTAAAAAATAAACAGCAATTGCTGCTTCTAAATTAGAGATGCAACATGCAAATATTTGGTATTTAGCCTATACTGCTGAACGCAGAATATTAATTATATTAATATTAATTTCGGACGAATAATGGAAGAATCGTCTGCCGAAGACAAAACTTAATTCGTTTACATCCATCTTTCTTGTTTTCTGTCCGGGAAAGGGTTTATTCGATTAACAAAATAATAATGAAGATAAACAAATTTGTGAAGTGTCCGATTAAAAGAAAAATCATTTTGTGAAGGGTCCGTTTTTATGAAAAGATATTTTGTGAAGGGTCCGTTAACGGACCCAAATTTCTTCTAAACAGACCCCTGTTTACGTAGAAATTTATAGTGCGTCTAATAATTTGGTAAGGGACTGTACAGAGAGAGAGAGATAAGAAATGAACTAGACAAAGTAGTTATAGTCGCCATTTTTTCTTTCAACTGTCGTCGGACTTAGCGTGTCAAGTCACCAAGCTCTAATCTGGATAGTATTCAGTAATTGAATTCAATATTTTTTTCTCTTGATTATTAATAAAAAAAATTTCTTTTATCTTTAGGAGTCGTCGTCTCATAAGAGGAGGAGGAAGGCAGAAGATAAAGAAGTAAGTAATAACCTTCTCGAATACAACAGTTTTACTATATAAATGATTATTTTTTTATGCCTGTGTTTTTCCTGAGATAAGCTCGATATTCTGAAAGGGTACACAAAAGTCATGAATTTGGGAAACACTGTAGTACAGGGTGCGTAGCGTTTTTAAAAAGTGCTTAAAGGTGCTTTTTTCTTTGAGTGTTTTTAAAAAGGGCTTCATTTTCCCTCTTCCAAAATGAGATTTTTTTCTTTCTTTTCCATGTTGACTTTCGCCACGAATTATGCAAAATTGCATTGAAATTATGCGAATTACATTGTAAGAGCAGTTTGAAATTTTGGTCTTATTCATACAAAACTGAAAAATGAACTAGGAGCACAGAGGGATATAAATTTTTTTTTCTTTTTAAATTCACTTGATTTGTGGAAAAGAGTTAAATTAAAATATATGAAAACTGATTTTACGTATAAAGAATTAGATGATTGTTAAGTGTTTTCCTATAAGATAATTGTTTTTGTATTTTTATTTCCAATAATTAGACAAATTAATGAACCGGATAAGTTGTAATTTGAGACATTTTTATTTATAATTATTTAATATTTTCTGCACCAAAATTTGGACTTTTAACAGTAATTTTCAGAACAAAAAGAGTTTTACGTTAAAATAATTCAAGACCATAATTGCAACACTTGTAATTTTACATATATATATTTATTTAAAATTTCTTCATATTTATAATAGCCAATAATAATCTAATCTTTAGGCCAAAATTTTGGGTTTTTGACAATTTGACGGTTAAAACCGTCAAGTGTCAAAATTTGCCAATCCTGCCTAATTATGATCTTTTTTTTTTTTTTAATAAAGTGCTTAAAAGGTGCTTATTTTTTGTTGAAAAATTTGGCTACGCACCTTGTAGTAACAAAATGTTTCCGAAAGTGTTTCGACTCTTGTTTCGTTCTTTATTTAACAGGTTGCTTAGTGTTTTTAAAAAGTGCTTATTTTTGATTTGCGTTTTTCAAAAGTTCTTAAAGGTGCGTTTTTTTATTCTGGGATTGTAAAAAGTGCTTAATTTTTTCATCTTTTAAGGAGAGATTTTTGCCTTGCCGTATCGATTGTCGTTCTAAATCACACAAAGAAAAAAAAAACATGCATGTTACAATTTTATCTGCGATATTTATCAGAAACTAGATTTGTTATCATGATTATGTAAAGTTGTTGAATATGTTTTTTAATTTTATTGATTTTATGATCGAAACGAATCGTATTTACAGAAATCACTTCAAAACTTTTATTTAATTCTAAAATGTTCAGTTCACCGCTCTTTTTTTAAATTGATTGAAAATATCTTTTAACTATGTTGATGAATTAAATGCCTATTAATATTCGAAATTATGAATAAACATAATACATAACCTGGAGTCTGTTTAGAAGAAATTTGGGTCCGCTAACACTTTACACAATAGCTTTTCATATAAACGGACCTTCACAAGATATTTTAATTAAAAAACCAGGGGTCTGTCCAGACATTTTGTGAAAGGTCCGTTTTTGTAAAATTTTGAAAAAAATACTCGTAATTTGTGATAATAAAATAAACGTTAAGTCACATTCTTTCAACCAGGATCCGCTTTTGTGAATTTGTGCAAATAGGGTCCGTTATTGCAAAAAAAAAAATTTCTAAGGAGTTTTTAATTTGTAAAGACATACAAGATTATGCTCAACATTGTAAAATTATAATTAAAAAAATTAAATTTTTAAAAATAAACAGCAATTGCAGCGACTAAATTAGCGACACCATATAAATATTTGGTATTTAGCCTATACCGCTGAACGCAGAATATTCATTTCAGAGGAATAAAGGAAAAAGGAAGAAGCGTCTGCCGAAGACAAAATTTACTTCGTTTACGATTTATTCGATTGACAAAACAATTATAAAGACAAAAAAAAATTTGTGAAGGGTCCGATTAAAAGATAAATTATTTTGTGAAGGGTCCGTTTTCGAGTTAAAATATTTTGTGAAGAATCCGTTAACGGACCCAAATTTCTTCTATACAGACCCCTGAAAACGGACCCTTCACAAAATAATTTATCTTTTAATCGGACCCTTCACAATTTTTTTTTTTATCTTCATTATTGTTTTGTTAATCGAATAAACCCATCCCAGGAAGGAGGGGGGGGGGAGAGAAAGACAAATGCAAACGCACTAAGTTTTGTCTTCAGCAGAAGCTTATCTCTTCATTCGTCCGAAATGAATATTCTGCGTTCAGCAGTATGGGCTAATAAACACCAAGTATTTGTATGTTGCATCTCTAATTTAGTAGCAGCAATTGCTGTTTACTTTTTAAAATTTAATTTTTTTAATTATAACTTTACAGTGTTGATCATAATCTTGTACGTGTTTACAATTAAAAGACTCCTTCAAAAAGTTTTTTGCAATAATGGACACCATTTGCGCTAATTCACAAAAGCGGACCCTGGTTGAAAGAATGTGAATTAACGTATATTATAACGTTAACGCTTATTCACAAATTACGAGTAATTTTTTCACAATTTTACAAAAACGGACCTTTTACAAAATGTTTGGACAGACCCCTGATAACATTTCAAGTTATGTTTAATGTGAAGTCATAACTGGAAAATAAGGCAGTTTTTCTATTTTGATGACTATAAAAATCCCTAAAATTCCCTATGTATAGAATATTTGGTACATTATGCATAAATTATTATGAAATTTATATTATTTTGTAAATTCTACTGGATATTTTCTTATCCATGTAGGCAAGTGTGTGTTTATTTTTTGTTGAAAAATCTAACTATGCATCCCTTTCCCCCCCCCCCTAAACTTATTCCCCATTCTTTACATATACGTAGAGAATGCAAGATGCAATAATGTGTTAAATCTCTTTAGATTCGTCTGCAACGAGTGGAACGGTTTCTTAACCAGAGGGAGGAAGGTGAGGATGATTCAAGTTCTGATTCATCTTCTGATTCAAGTTCTGATTCATCTTCTGATTCAAGCTCTGGTTCAGCTTCTGATTCAGCTTCTGAGTCAGTTTCTGATTCAGCTACTGAGTCAGTTTCTGATTCAGCCACTGAGTCAGTTTCTGATTCAGCCACTGAGTCAGTCTCTGATTCAGCCACTGAGTCAGTTTCTGATTCAGCCACTGAGTCAGTTTCTGATTCAGCCACTGAGTCAGTTTCTGATTCAGCCACTGAGTCAGTTTCTGATTCAGCCACTGAGTCAGTTTCTGATTCAGCCACTGAGTCAGTTTCTGATTCAGCCACTGAGTCAGTTTCTGAATCAGTTGCTGAATCAGTTGCTGAATCAGTTTCTGAATCAGTTGCTGAATTAGTTGCTGAATTAGTCTCTGAGTCAGTTGCTGAATCAGTTCCTGAATTAGTTGCTGAATCAGTTCTTGAATCAGTTCCTTCACCGGTTGCTGCATCACCTCCAACTCCACCTCCCGTCCGGTCCCGAAGTAAGTTGTTTATTTGTTTATTTATTTTAATCTAAAGGCTATCCAAGGTCTCTCTAACCCATGATAACTTAGGATATTTTACGTCTGCCCTGCGGTTGGTGGAAACTAGAGGAGAAATTTTCGTATCCTAATCTATGGCAGAATAATCGCCAAGTGACCCGTTAGAAACTTTAAAAATACCTCACAGAAAGTCAACCAATACAGAGAAATTTGAGACTGCAGGTAAACAGGAGATAGTCGTAAAATACTGCGTTAAAAAACAGGAGACTTGGCACGAATGCTTTGTGGTATGCATAAACATCGCTCGACCACTCCTTCCTGTCTTCAGTATCAGGACTTGGCTATACCCCTACGTTTTGATAGTCAAAAATACAAAATACAGTGGGACCTCTATTTAACGAAGTTGCTAAATCCCGATAAAAAGTTCATTATATGCTATCTGTTTAGAAGAAATTTGGGTCCGTTGACGGACACTTCCCAAAATATCTTTTCATAAAAACGGACCCTTAAAAAAATATTTTAACTTAAAAACGGACCCTTCAAAGAATAATTTATCTTATAATCGGACCCTTCACATATTTGTTTGCCTTCATTGTTGTTTTGTTAATCGAATAAACCCTTCCTAGGAAGGGGGGGGGGGGAGAAGGACAGATGTAAGCTAACTAAGTTTTGTCTTCGGCAGACGCTTCTTCCTTTATTCGTCCGAAATGAATTTTCTGCGTATAGGCTAAATACCAAATATTTAGATGTTGCATCGCTAATTTAGCAGCTGCAATTGCTGTTTATTTTTGAAAATTTAATTTTTTAAATTATAATTTTACAGTGTTGAGCATAATCTTGTATGTCTTTACAATTTAAAAACTCCTTGAAAAAGTTTTTTTTACAATAACGGACCCTATTTGCACAAATTCGCAAAAGCGGACCCTGGTTGAAAGAATGTGACTTAACGTTTATTTTATGTTCACAAATTACGAGTAATTTTTTCACAATTTTACAAAAACGGACCCCTGATATGGAAAATTAGTTAAATTCACCACTTACTTGATTGACACAAAACAGGTTTTAAATTCATTAACGTTAGCAATTACAACCTCCATCTTGTAATTTATTATATATTATCACATTGTTTCAAATGATTTTAACATTCTATCATTATGAAGATTTGGTGATATCTTCATCATTTTCGTCTTCCTCACAATTTATTGCCGTAGTATTCTTATTTTTCACACTGTCCCAAAATATCCGATTCAGTTAATGTTTGTATGGTTGCAGCTTCAGAAAATCAATAAAAAAAAATAATTCATCAGTACATTATCATTCATTTCGTGGTTTTTTCTTAGCAGTACCCTTATGAAATTCTTCTGAAGGAATGTCAACCTCTACACTTAACAAATTCGTCTCTCTGACTAAGAATTCAGCTTTAGCAAAACTGCTACAATTGTACGATCTGTGACACTATTGTACCATTTGAAATTTCTGTTATGCTTTATCGTAAATTGATTTTTGGCATCCCCAAATAAAATGCGTTCAACAAGTTTGAAATGTTCTGATATATTCTAGGAAATAGGGAAAGTGAATCTCAAAGAAAAATTCTTTAAATAGAAAAACCACTTCACTGTTTTGAAGTCATTTTACGAAGAAATTTCCAAAATGTTCTTGGTTCTTCGAAGAAGAAAGAAAATCGCAAAATGGAAGTTCGTTAAATAGTCTGACAGTACCAGCTACCAGAGTTGCCACAGGTGACTAAAAGGCCACTATTTGTTACTATTTTCGATCTGAGACTACTAAGGCAACTTTTTTTGCATGAAAAGCCTAAGAAAGCAACTATTTTCAGGAAACGGAGATTATAGGGAGACTTCTGTTGTTTTTTTTAGCATAACTTGGGTTGACAACCTGCGGCCCGCGGTATTTTTTGAACACAATGGAAGTTCAAAAAATTTTGATCTTCCATTTTCACTTATTAATTCAAATTCGATTTATCACAAAAACGATTAAAAAAATTCGATTTATCACTTTTTAATTTGCTCAATTTGCACAGATTCCATTGTAAGTCTATTTTGTTCCTCGATCGCCTTTTCAACAGTTATTGCTACGAATATTCTGCATGATTTTAAAAAACCCAATTTTTAATATGATATTTCGATGCGAGAATTTCGAATTTGAATAATCACTTTTCACAATATATATGTGTATATATATATATATATATATATATATATATATATATATATATATATATATATATATATATATATATATATATATATATATATATATATATATATTTGCTAGATCAATTATTGTTTACACCGAAATGTTTTTAGAAAAAGTATATTTTTTTAATGAAAAAGCATTTTTTTGAATGATTTCTTGTAATTAAAAGTATTTAATTTTCTGCAAATATACAAATTTTTTTGATATAAAAATTTAGTGCTAGAACACTAACGTTTGTATAAAAAGTATCATATTTGCCACCAACATGACCAGGGGTCTGTTTAGAAGAAATTTGGGTCCGTTAACGGACCCTTCACAAAATATCTTTTCATAAAAACGGACCCTTCACAAAATATTTTAACTTAAAAACGGACCCTTCACAAAATATTTTAACTTAAAAACGGACCCTTCACAAAATGATTTTTCTTTTAATCGGACCCTTCACAAATTTTTTTATCTTCATTATTATTTTGTTCTTTCCAGGGCAGAAAACAAGAAAGATGGATGTAAACGAATTAAGTTTTGTCTTCGGCAGACGATTCTTCCATTATTCGTCCGAAATTAATATTCTGCGTTCAGCAGTATAGGCTAAATACCAAATATTTGTATGTTGCATCTCTAATTTAGAAGGAGCAATTGTTGTTTATTTTTTAAAATTTAATTTTTTTAATTACAATTTTACAGTGTTGAGCATAATCTTGTATGTCTGTACAATTTAAAAACTCCTTGAAAAATTTTTTTTTTTTGCAATAACGGACCCTATTTGCACAAATTTATAAAAGCGGACCCTGGTTGTAAGAATGTGAGTAATTTTTTCACAATTTCACGAAAAACGGACCTTTCACAAAATGTCTGGACAGACCCCTGATGACTGAATGCATCATGGTATATGACAATTAAGTCATTTAATAAAATTTTAATCACATTTTTGTTCTTACTTAGGCAACTATTTTCATAGTTTCGGCAACTATTTTCATGCTTTAGGCCAGTGGTGTGCAAACTTTTTTCGACTGCGACCCCTTTTGTAGAGAGAAAATTTTCGGCGACCCCTAGAGATAAATGTTCACAAATACGATGTATATTTCGCGCATTTCTTTCGTTTCATCGTATAAAAACATCATCATATTTAACTCATATTAATTTTTATTTATAATTTTAAGAAAATACTTTTTGTATAACTCAAAAATCAGTAATTGCCCTTTAATGAGATGTATGTGGCTGCAAGTTTCTGATTATCTCATCGATGTTTGGATGTATGTTACTAATTGCAATTCGCATACCATCTTCAGGGTTTAAACGCGAGCGGTATTTAGTTTTTATTGAAACTAGTTTGCTAAATCCAGTTTCACATAAATACATTGATGCAAATTGTATTAACACTCTGATGGCATTCTTGCATAAAACGGGATATTGTTTTTCCACGGATAGCCAGATGGAGAACACATTACGCGTTACGGTCAAAGAAAGAGTGGACAGCATGAAATTGCAATTAAACAGTTAGTGGCGGAGCTTCACTCTTTATATGTACACTGTATAGCATGCAGGGATAATGCATTTCATAAAAATTTGGCGACCCCCAAAAAACTTCTGGCGACCCCCACAGGGGTCGCGACCCCTAGTTTGCGCACCACTGCTTTAGGCTACTAAAAGCAACTATTTTGTTCATTTTTCTTCTGTAGAAACCCTGCAGTACGCTTTTGCACAAATGATTTATATTCCAAGCATTTCTTAAAAATTCTAAAATGAATTTTTTTTTTTTTACAGAACCAAGGAGCACTCGGTTGCAGATGCTGTTAGGAGACTCTGCCCCACCCTGCACCCCAGACGACGGGGGTCCTGTTTCATCGCGGCTGCGTGAACATCCCCCCGTCAACTACCATGAAACAAGACTTCGCCCCCTCAGGAGGAGGAGGAGGTAAGTCTTTTTTCTTAAAAAAAAAACTTCAAAACTTCAATTAGCTCAAGAATTTTTATTTATTTATTTATTTTCACATTAGTGACTTTTAACTAAAGAACAATTAACTAATAAAGCAAAAATCTGTAGCCTGCAATTAAATGGTTAGGGTTTTAGTGGCCTTGTGCAAAGCATTATTTCTCATAAAACTTTTTTTTGTTAACATTTCTATGCATAACTTTTTCTTTCTTTTTTTATCATGCCCATTTTTTTAAAAATTGCTTTGTATAAAACCTTGCAATGAGTGAATGGCGCCGCTGGCGAGGTCTTGACGACCCGTAAGTCGACTGAATCTTGACCGCTGGCGCGGCCTAATCGGGCCCGCAAGTCTGAATGAAAGGGCGTGGCTTAAAAGCCCGCAAGTTAAATGATGTATGCATGTGGTGTGAAAGTTGAATGTTGTTGTCAGGTTTTTTACAGCATTTTTTTCTCTTTTTTCTTCTAAATTTTAATAAATCATAGAATGTTTAGGTTAATTAATTCGCAATAATTAAAGAATAATATTAAGCTTTTTACTATTACTGGAATTAAGAATTTTAGTTCAGTTTTATTGTTAAATAATATTAAATATTTATGTCTTTCTTTCTTTTTTTTTTCTTTTTTTTTGAAACGGGAGAAGAATTTAAAAAATTCCATTGTTGAATCTATATTTTTTAAACATAACGTAATTTTAACAACCATGTTTAAATGCTTTGCCCAGGGGGACTTAAATCCTAACCATTTAACTGCAGGGTACAATTTTTTGCCTTGTAAGTTAATTGTTTGTTTGTTATAAGTCATTAATGTGGGAAATAATTTAATACAGGAAATATTTATTTAACGTTAATAGAGGGAATTTAAAAAAAAATCACTTAAAATAACAGGGAATTTTGATTTTTTGTTTACAAGCTAGGAAAATACAGGGAATTTTGTTTCTTATTTTTGTCTTTTAAAAAATCGAGACCACTCAGCGTAATCTATGGAATATTTAAGGATGATCTTTCAGCTATACCAAACTATTTAATTTACTACAGCATTGTTTAAGTATGTTCAGCTGTTTTTCCAGGAATTAAAACTAATAAATACAGATAGCTCAACATGGCAAAGTAATTTTTGTTTCCTCTTAATAAATTGAGTATAATATGTACAGAGAAAGGTTAAAAGCTGCTGATCTTATTAAAATTGCTAGATAAGACTGAAAAGGAATATTCACACAGTTTTCTGATGTCTCAGATAATCAACTTTTTGAAAAGTGTTTAAAGGTGCTTATTTTTTATTTACGTTTTTTAATAACCCTTAAAAGTGCTTATCTTTGAAAAATATATATTTTTTTTTCTTTGTCGTATCGATTGTCGTTCTAAATTACAAAAAATGCACGATTTTCACAATTTTCCCTGCAATATTTATCAGAAACTAGTTTTTTTTATATCCTGATTATGTAAAGTTTTTAACTCTATTGATTTATGTTTATAAATTAAGAATTTTAAATGATAAAAAAGAAAATTTATTACTGCACAGATCTTAATAATGATATTTTTATTTATTTATTTATTTATTTATTTTTTTGGAGAGTGATTAAAAATACCTTTGAGAGTTTAAAAACTACTTAAAGGTAGATTTTCTGTTAAAAAAAATCTGATTACGTACGCTGGAAATTTTTTTTTACTAGAGTCATTCGAGGTCCACATTAAGTTGAACAGCCTAATTTTCTTGAAATACATTCCTTTTGGAGGAAAAAAACTTTTCGGTTCAAATAAAATAGTTTTTTAATTAAATATGTAATATTTTCTTTATTCTAATATTATGGGCTATATTCTCGCAATTTGTAGGGGGGAAATAGACTAATTATTTCCTTTTTTGCATTTTGTGAACAATCATCTCATTTAAAAAAAAAATGATGAAATCCTTAGCGGACACTTTAAAAAAGGGTTACTAAATGCTCACTTTCATTTCGTTGTTATAATAAATAATATCATACTATAAATATCGGATATTAAAACTATGTGGAAATAAATTTTTTTAATCCTGATTATGTAAAGTTTTTAATTTTATTGATTTTATGTTTTTATTATAAGATTTATAATAATAATAAGCTAATATAAGATTTTATTAAGAACTTTAAATGATAGATTTTTTTTTCTTTCAAAAAGTGCATTACAAAATTTAGAACGAAATTTTCAGCAGAAAAGGAAACCAGATTTCTTACTTCATTAATCTTTATTTTTCATTGTTCTCAAATGAGGATAGAAAAAGCATTTTTATTTTTCCACTCGGAGGCGCGAGAAAGGCATCTTTTGAATATAATTCGGAGGAAAAGATAAAATCTTTAGAAAATTTCTGCAGAAAAAAAAAAAACTTTTTACTTCCCAAAAGAAATATCTTTCTGCAAGAACTCTGTAACGTTCTGCAACAATGTCCCCACGATTGTGCCACCTGGTCAGGAGGTAAGATTTAAAAAGGAAAAATGTTTATGCAAAAAAAAAATTCTAACTTATGTTATTGATTTTATTTAAAACAAAAAAAAAATGTTTCCAACATTGTTACTTTATTTTTTTGTTAAGCCAGCTGTTTTAATTTTATTTTGATAAGAAAGCATATAAAAACATGCTAGTTTTATTATTATTTTTTTTTAAATATATGATTCAGGTATCTTTTTTATTTTAAAGCACTAACTAAAAGTGTCTATAGCATTATAGAGGCAAATTGACATTTATAATAATGTATTCATAGGATTATATGCTGAATAATAATAAGCTGAAAACCTCAAGTGTTTTGGCATAATAATCTGAGGCAAGTTTTTATATTAAGTGAGATTAAAAATCGAATGAATGGGTCTTTTTTAATTAAATAGTTAATTTTCTATTCAGTTTGCTTCAAATTTTAAAAATGGAAAGAGCAACAGTGCTCTAAGGTTGAGTGCAGTTCATATTTAGAAGATGTTGAAAAACTATAATTTAAAACTGATACAAAGAAAAAAACTTTGCTTATTATTTTACGCATACTCATTTTCTGAGTTTAAAAGTCTCAGTAATATATTTCAGTACGTCTTAAAATTCTTTTCAGAAACAGTCATGTAAATTAACACATTCATCTTGCTTGTTCAAATAAACAAACAAACAATGCATTACATTAGAAAAGGAATGTGATGCTTTACAAAAAGAAATATACATATATGTATGCATATACATATAATTTTTTTCTTATCTAATTTCTTTTAAACTTTCTTTGGAGGAGATTTCAAAGTATCTCTTGATCAGTTTTATTATAAAAGTATCTGAGTCGACGTATTTCGTCGTTATCGATGAATGTGATAATTTATAAATCTGAATTTCTTCAGAATTATTTTTTTCTTATTCTCAATATTCTAAATTTTCTTCGAGATATTTGTAAATGTTTTGTACTTAGCTTCAGAGAGTAAAATCAATATGCATTGCATATTTTTTTCAACAAAAATTACTTTTCATAATCTCATTTTTATATATAAATAACTTGCAAACAAATAATGAACGAGAAATTATTTTGAACTTTACCATGTTAAATTACTATTACATTTTTAAGAGTGCAAATTGTTTTTATTTATGAATTTGTATAAAATGTAAAGCCCTTTATTTGCCTTGGAATGGCTTGTTAAAACTGGAGAAGTTTTGAAGAACTGAATTCGAATGAATAATTGAACTCTAATGAAGAATTGAACAGAAGCGCACATTCCAGAATTTTCTATATCGTGTGGTGAAATAAGAATGGAGTCTTCCTTGGGTCTTTGAAAATAAATTCTGAGAAAAATTAAGGCTCTGTGAATGAAAATAACTTATGGCAGACATTTTGTTGTTGAGCAGCTCACTGTTAAACAGAGCCCTATCGTTCAAATTGTTAAATCATGAGATGGCTTGGACACTCGTAAAGCTCACAATCCGGCAAAGAAACTGGCTTTATTCACAAAACCTCTAGCTCTAGAAAAGGAGGATCGAGTTGGTCTTGGTGTGAGAAATCTGAAAGCCTTTGATAGACTGTGACCATCGCTGACTATGACGGCGTCTTTGAGACAGTGTGGTGTCCAAGGAACCGTGTTCCTCATCGGTACTTTCCCTTTTGAAGAAATGAGAACTTGAGACAGTGTGGTGTCCAAGGAACCGTGTTCCTCATCGGTACTTTCCCTTTTGAAGAAATGAGAACTTGAGACAGTGTGGTGTCCAAGGAACCGTGTTCCTCATCGGTACTTTCCCTTTTGAAGAAATGAGAACTTGAGACAGTGTGGTGTCCAAGGAACCGTGTTCCTCATCGATACTTTCCCTTTTGAAGAGATGAGAACTTGAGACAGTGTGGTGTCCAAGGAACCGTGTTCCTCAACGAAATGAGAACTTGAGACAGTGTGGTGTCGAAGGTGTTCCTCATCGATACTTTCCATTTTGAATAAATGAGAGCTTGATATCTCCAGGGAAAGTGTTGTGGCAAAACCTCTGTTCTCTGGGAAAGAAGGTGACAGGAAGAATTAGGTGTGAGAAAACGGACGCCTTGGACCATTGCTGTGTATCTGACTGGGACGGCCTTGGCCTCGTTGAGACTGTGATTCCTCATCGATTCTTTCCATTTTAAAGTTTCATGGACAATTGAATTCATTCTTACTGAACACTGTTGTGTGTTTGAACTTGTGATGTCCATTGCTCTTCAGCTCCTGGTCTGATTCTCATTTGCCTAATATGAAGGACAACAAAATAAGAAGAGAGTCTAAACAAGAGGATGCAGAATATTATCTTTGCCTATTGGAATTACTTGAATGACTATTCAATATTGGATCGAATTGAAGCATCACCTGTGTAATATGGAAGGTGCCCATCTCAAGAACTGACTCATGGTATTGGAGCATGGATGGTGTCCATCTCAACAACTGATCCGTGATTTTTTTCTTCTCCTCTTCGTATGACAACTCAGTGGACATTGTTATTTTACCATGCACTTTGATTTCTGCTGAAAAGCAGTATTATTCTCGTTTATTGTAATCTTGTTCTCTTTGTCAAAACGTGATATGATTGTACATAAAATTACAGTTTGCATAAATTAAAAAAAAAATGAAAAAAGAAATTGAAAAGTGAAAAAAATTGAAATAAAAAAAATATATATATATATTAAAAAAAAAAAAAAAAAAAAAAAAAAAAAAAAAAAAAAAAAAAACAGAAATAGAAAAAAAAGTTTAAAAAAAAAAAAAAAAAATTTGAAAGTAAAAAAAAAAAAAAAAAAAAAAGAAATTTAACAAAAAAATGCAAACTGAATATTGTTTCATTTTCCTAATTATCTTATATTTAATTTTATTTTGTCTTACCTACAAACTACTAATTGTTCAGTTTTTATATGAATCATATTCTTGTGCCATGAAAAACTGTGTGTGTTTGCAAGTTATTGATATTTTTAGCATTTTTTTTACTCTCATTTCAAAGTTGAATTAATAGTTTGCAGATAGCAAAGCAACAATTCTTAATTTTTTTAAATTCATTTCATTAATTCAAAATAATTTGTTTTTTTTTTCCTTCTGTATAAAATTTACTTTTTTCTTCTTCTGTATAAAATTTACTCTTTTTAGATCTATTAATTCAATACATTTTGAGCAAATGTTCCATATAATATAATGAATAAATGCTACATAAGTACAAATTGAAGAAGATAGCAAAAAAGAATGTTTTTATTACATTCTTCATTACCATTAAAAAAAATTCTGAATTATTGTTAATATTTTGAAATTCAATATCAAATATTGCTTAATAAGTTAGATAAAATGAGATATTAACCCTTAACTGTCCTAAAATATTTCAAGTTTATTTTCTTCAAAGTCCGTAACTTAGGACAGAAAATTTTAATAGTGAATATTTATTAAAGTATTACTAATAATTATTATCATGATAAAATTTCAATATTAATTATATATAAGTTATTATAATTTCATAACTAATTGAAAATATGAAAATGATAAAAAGTGGTAAAGCTTATGAAATAACTTTTACTACCATATTCACTTCATAGGGCTTGGTTGCCATTGATTCGTTAAGGGTTAATTCTGAAATATATTTATTTAATTCACTCAATAAATTTAATATTTTAGTCAATTTGTATCTGTTTATCAAAAAATTAAATATAAATATTTATTAAATTTTCACCGAATTATCAGTTTTTTATTTATCATCTTAAATCATTTAAGGTTTGTACTGAAATATATTTCTTAAATCATATATTTTAACGTCAGAAAATTTATTTTTAAATCAAGGTTTGTGAATACTAAAAAAATGTCTATGAATCTCATATGACTTATATTAACCCTTGTTAATCTAATCTTCATACTTTCTATCAATTAAAAAAAAAAAGTTCAAAAATTGTTAAAATCTTTGAATCAGTTTTAAAAATGTTTTTTCAACATTTGTAGTTAGCTTAATCAGCTAGAATATTTGTTGGTAGTTGGTTAAAATGTAACTAAATGGTTAGCTAAATTAAATATTAGTTTACTCGTTGGGAAAGCTTTAACTTTTATTATTCAGTTTTGATCCTAAATAAATGAATACTAAATATTTTTAAAATCAATATTTTTCTTAAAAATGTTTTCACTTTTAAAATAGGAAAATAAAAACATTAATAATCCATTGAAACAATTTAGTGAAATTCCGCAATTGTGTTTCGCTAAACTTTACTTATTTTTATTACTCTTAAAATAAAGAAAATATCAGACGAAATCATAAAACTGAAAGTTTTTTTTTTCAAAAAAATATTTAATTTTAAAATTAAAATGTCAAATATATATCAAATGTAAAATCAATTTTAAAGAAATGGAGAAAACAATTTGGAAACACGTTTTTTTTTTATAACAGCTAAAAAATAGTTACATGAATAGTGCATATAAAGTGGCAGAAAACAATTTACGAACGATTCTATTTCAACGATGATTTCTTTCAAAAGCTTTCAAAGTAGATAAAAACAATGTTTTTTTCAAATTAAATTTTAAAAAGATTTATATATTCCTGTAACTAGAAAAGCGTGAAATATTTTTTTCGTACATTTATTTTAAGCTTTCAATTTTTTTACTTCAGTTGATTTAATTCTAAAATTCAGGATTAAAGTAAAAATTTGAAAAATTCTTCGTAACTTTATCTAATAACACGTGTCATTTCTATCAAAAGCTACCAAAATTACTGACTGAAATTATACAACAATCAATGGGATCATAAAAAGACAGGTTAGAGTAGTGAGATCGAAAACTTTTGTTAACTAATCCTACTGAATCCTACTTGAATTGAAGGCTGTTCAACAAACAATTATAACTTCATTGTGTTATAAAGAAGGAAAATTAGTTGTTATTTAGTTTCTTTGGCTAAAGGTACTTTTTTTCTTCTCTTTTTTTTCCTCGAATCAATTTTTCTTAAAGAGCTGTGCATCGGACCCCAGTTCATTTAATCCTTTGTAGGTGCCAGACGGAAAAAAAATGCCAACAGGAGCCAAGACAGACCTCAGATTCCCGGTTCAACAGAAGTTGCATTTTACCTCCTCCTTATCACTTCGTTGACGCAGAACCTATTACTTAATTTTTGAACTAAGCACTTCATTATAGAGTTCAAAACATATTTCAAAATGTTGCTTTTAAGAGCGTTTTGTTTTATTTTTTTATGATAAGAACTAAAACATGATGGGATACACTTTGGATCATTTTCATACGCGATTCAAAAGTTCAAATATTTTAGGGTTAATTTAAAGTTGAGATGAAAAAAAAAAGAATTTTGTTAGAATTGTGTTTTAAAATTATAAATACTTCTGATTTCTTTTTAAAAACAAATTTAGTTTTTAGAACTTATTGCTTACGTTTAATATAAATTTAGAAAAGAACTTAAAATCGCCAATTCAGTGTTATGAAGTATTTTTTCTTATGGAAGTTGCTCTAAAAATTATTTATTTTCGTACTTGTAACTATGTCATAAATCTGGAAGATGTTGACATATTTTTAAATTCTAGTTTGGATTTCATTTACAAAATAAAAAGGTTTTGAAAAATTAAAAAAAAAAAGAAAAAAGTGACTGTCGCAAACTTGTAACCAACATGTCTATTTGAATTTAAGTTCTAAAATTAGAATTTTTTGTTAAAAACTTTTGAAACAGAGGTGCCAACTATTGCATTTTATCTGTCATTTTCACGATTTCATATCTGTCAACTCTACTGGATTTTGCCAGTTTCTCCTGGTCTACTGGTTTAATCAAAACTCTCCTAATTTTTGTACATTTCGAAAAAATCCCTAAAATAGGGTAAGTTTTCTAAAAAAATCCATATTAAAATTTATTTTCTCTCACAAATTATTGCTTGCTTGAATATATAAAGAAGTATTACAAATACATAATGAAACAAGCCTCATTTATTGAAGGAAATCAATTAAAAACTCTTAGTACTAAAATATTCAGTTTATTTTATTTATTCAGAACTAGATTCTTTATAACTTTACAATAATCTATAAACTATTTTTGATAAATTAAAGGCCTATTACTATTCAAAATCATGAGTAAACATATAACATAACATTTCAAGCATATTTAATGGCAATCAAAGCTGGAAAATATTTTTATATTTCGATGACTGAAAATTCCTTATGTGTAAAATATTTAGTACATAATTCCATAAATAAATATTAATTCGTAAAATCTACTGGATTTCTTTTTTTATCTATATTGGCGTATGTAGTATAATTAAAGTATATGGATTTCATTAATGCTAATTGTATATATTATGTATATTTTTGTGTTTTGATGGAAAGTTGGCACCTCTCGTTTTCATTTAAGGTGTTGAATCTTGGGCTATTTGAAGTTTTTAGAATCTGTACATTTATTTCTTTAAATTTGATTATATATATTTTTCAGGGTGCGTAGCGTTTTAAAGAAGTGCTGAAAGATGCTTGTTTTCTATTTTTAAAAGCCTTTAAAAGTGCTTTGATTTTTTCCTTTTCCAAAATGAAATTTTTTCTTTACAATCTTAAAAATTTTTTACATAAGTAATTATTAATTTAGAAAATAGAATGAGCCACTCAATAGTGAAGAATTTTAAAATTGAACATAAATTGTTTTTTATGATGGCTGATAGAGAATGAGCCACTCAATAGTGAAGAAATTTAAAATTGCGCATAAATTGTTTTTTATGATGGCTGTTCTATCTCTTTTATCATGATCGAGTAAATTCTGAAAAGTATTTTACATTTTTTAAATATATATTTGAAGAACTTGCGTCAATAGGAAGAAAACATTTATTAGTGCACACATACCAATTTTGATATTTTTTTAAACTGCTTGAAAATATTTGTTGAGTGCTTAGAAGGTGCTTATTTTTGTTAAAAAATTTGGCTACGCACCCTGTTTTTTTGAATTTGTAAAATTAATATTAGTGATGTAAATAGTAATGATATTATTGTGAAGTAAAATGTTTGTTAAAATGCATCTTTATTAGTTATTCTAGTACTCATCATCATTATTGGCTCGACAGCCTAAGGTGGGCCTTGGCCTTCTCATGAAGTTTCTTCCAGGCTAACCTTTTTCCTGCAAGTGTTCTCCAGTTTTTAGTTTTTAAGACGAAAAGTTCTTCTTCTAGGCCATCTATCCATCTCAAATTCGGCCTACACTGTTTCATGTGCCAACTGATCTGGCATTGAAAACTCTTTTTGTGGTACGGTCTTCGTTCATTCTGATAACATGGCCTGCCCATTTCATTCTTTGTAGTTTAATACTCAAGTAGTAGTATTGGTGCACGTGAGCATAATTTTTCCAGCCTTTTTTAATATCATTAAAAAAGGTGTTTTCATTTTAAATAATCATAAAAGTAATGAAATAAATGTTTCATTTGAAATGCTTCAATAGAAAGTTATTCGTATGCATATTTCCCAATATTTGAAGTCCTGAAAAGAAATATGTTTCAGTTATTCTTAAATATTTTCTTTACGAAGCCTGTGGAAATAACGTTAAATACCAATTTAACGTTTTTTTTTTTATGTAGAATTGATTTCCTTTACATTTCATCAACGTCAATTTTGAAGCAAGACTCGAAGGTATAAAGTGACTATGATGGTGTCGATCGCCATTACTGATATTTTATCGGTAGTTGAAGTATCATTGGCGGTTACATAAACATCTTAATTTGGATGTAATAAAATGATAATAGTCTCAGAGAAATTCAAAAATAATAAACAAAAGAAATCTCTTGAAGGGAGATAACATTCTCCACATTGAGAAATTGTGATTGGTAATAATATTTAACGGTAAGGACTGGGGAGAGGGGCAAAAGGACACCCTCCCAGAAGCCACAAATTGAAAGGAAATAAATTTGTTCCCAACGGACAGTTAGGAGCATGGAGAGATCCAAGGTTGACTAATTATGTGGCATCACAGTGACGTATGTACTAAAAAATAAAATAAGATTAAAATAACATTGCCTGTTTAAAATGCATAATACTTAAAAATAAATGTTAAATTATTTTTTAAAAAAATGCTGTAAGATATTTGACTTTTTTTGCAAAGGAAAAGGAATATAATTGAGTATAAAATAATCCTAATAGTAATTGAGAAATTTTGTAATGCTTTCCTAAGAATATATTTTTTATATCTTATTCAATGATCTGCAAAATATCTTTGCTAATCTTAACCATCAGACTAAAAAAACAACAGATTTCACCTTAATTTGATGGTTGCTGTTAGTCCAACAATAATAATCATAGAATGAATCATAATAGTTAAGCAACATTAATGAAATCAAATTGTTGGTAAACCATCAACATGACTAAACAACATCTTCCATTATATGTTGATAGTTTTTGGTCCGACAATAAAAAAACGGTAGTTTGCTGGTTGACCATCATAATGGTGAACAACATCTTCCATCTTATTTTGATGGTTATTGGTTCAACAACAACAATATAACATGGTGGTTCAACCATCAGACTAGAAAAACAACATGTTCCATCTTAAACGTATATTTTTGTCTTTATCAGAAAGACTCATCTTTTTCGTTACGTCGTCAGGATTTCGGAACAATACGAAATGAAACAAAAGTTTTAGTTTCTGTTATTTTTCATTGAAACATTCATTTTCAATGAAATGAATTATTAATTTTTATTATTTTTCATTTCATTGAAGTTTAAACTTCAGCATGGTGCGAGCATTTTTTTAAGGTGCTTGTTTTCGATTTTCGCTTTCTAAAAACCCTTAAAGGTGCTTTTTCATGGGGTGCTTTAAAAGGTGCTTCATTTTCCCTTTTCGAAAATGAGTTTTTCGTTTCATAGCGCATGAAAGCGTCAATCATTTGACAGGTTTGCTGAGCTGTGTTCGGTGAGATTATTTCACTCTCATGTGCAACTCCGCTGCATTTAACAGGATATTCTCTATTTCATTTTCCACCCTCTGAAATCGAGCCGAATAGTTTCTTAATCATTTTTTGATGGCTAATATAATCAAGAAAAGAATTCTTTGTCAGAAACTAGTTATTTTATCATGATCATGCAAAGTGTTTGATTATTTTGCTTTTTGTTAATGTATATAGTGCTTACAAATATTTTTTGAGTGCTTAAAAAGGTGCCTATTGTTTGTTGAAAGATTTGACTACGCACCCTGTCCAGACAAGCATGGTCCAGACAGACCATGCTTCAAAACACTCTTTCTTAATTTTTCCTCGTAAAGACACGCTGATGCGAGGAAGAACTCCCGAATACTTTGGATAAGTGAAATGAATTTTGTAGTAAAACTTAGACAGATTGATTGGGCAACTCCAAAGAGCTGGGTACATCGACCCGAGGTCTATTGTACCCAAACCTTAAGTCACGAATAGAAGAAAATATTCATAAGGACAAATAAGTTATAAAATAAATGCTGTCCATTCCCCAGCTTGTTAGAACCACTACTGCCCCCACACTGTGTGGCGAGCCTTTGCATAACAGTCGCAAATGAGTCTACAGCCAGTGGTTCTTTTTCCTAATAGGAGAGATAGAGCCGTGATGGCTCTTCCAATCAGGTGAACCGGGTTCGAATCCCAGCTGGACCATACAATTTCCGCATCCAGCTTGCGCTGACTACAGTGCTGGCGTAAAATATCCCGAGTGGTAGACAGATCATGAGTCCCTTTGCCGCCATACTAACCCTGGGAGGTTCTCGTGGTCTTCCTCTCCACGTAACGCAAATGCGGGTTAGCTCCATCAAAAAGTCCACCATGAAGGCAAATTTCTCTTTAAAATTGATCCAGGAGTTCGCTTGCGTCCAGGATAGGGTTCAAAATTACATGGATACGGAGTTGAACCTTAGTAGTCGTGAACCCGAAAAATTGGGCCGGCTGTTCAATGACGGTTAGAAAATTTCAAATAAAATAGGGGTGATAAGCAGAAACGATAGCAAAGTCAGAAGTTGATTCTTTTAACTTAACAGCAACCCAGTGGAGAAACTTGACAAGGGCATTTATAAACCAAGCCAAGATGCAGGCCTTTGAGGAATCATAACGGGCATCCTAAAGAGCAAATTAAAAAAGTTAAAAAAAAAAAAACTCAACGTTGAGGCCACGAATTCTCTCCCACAGGTCCAGGGCTCTTTTTATCTCCATCATTCAGCCTTATAGCCAAAAGACTTAATGGATGGAGATTAATCTGACCAACCCTGATTGATACTGTTACCGTAGATGGTTATAAGAATAGCAACTAACAATCTTGGTTGGATTTAGGAGGAAACTACTTTTTTTAACAGCTATGGCATTGTTCATTTCAAGAATAAATGCTGGTGGATAAGATTGTAGAGTTATGTCTGACCCTGAGTCTTACCACATCTCGTTTATCTTTTATAACTTATTTTTTCCTTCTTTTAAATTAGCAATGAAGGAAGAAGAGAATTGCGACGGAAGTTTTCTTCCGCGGTATGGCGTCCTCTTAATAACACATCTGAAAAGGAAAGAAAGTCCTAATTTTTCACAACCCGATGTAAGAGCTTGTCTATTGTTTAATGAACTTACTTTTTACTTCCTTCAAATTAGTAATGAAGGAAGAGGAGAATTTGCGACGAAAGTATTCTTCCGCGGTATGTCGTCCTCTTAAAAACACATCTTAATAGGAAAATAGGTCCTAATCTTTCTCAACTGGGTGTAAAAGCTGCTCTATAGTTTAATGAACTTACTTTTTCCTTGTTTTGTATTAGTAATGAAGGAGGAGGAAAATTTGCGATGGAAGTCTTATCTGCGGTATGGCGTCCTCTTAATAACGTGTCTGTAAAGAAAGGAAGTCCTAATTTTTCACAACCGGTGTAAGAGCTGCTCTATTGTTTAATGAACTCCTTCTTTTGAATTAGTAATGAAGGAGGAGGAAAATTTGCGATGGAAGTCTTATCTGCGGTATGGCGTCCTCTTAATAACACATCTGAAAAGGAAAGGATGCCCTAATTTTTCACAACCGGGTGTAAGAGCTGCTCTATTGTTTAAAGAACTCCTTCTTTTGAATCAGTAATGAAGTATGAGGAAAATTTGCGATGGAAGTCTTATCTGCGGTATGGCGTCCTCTTAATAACACATCCGAAAAGGAAAGGAGGCCCTAATTTTTCACAACCGGGTGTAAGAGCTGCTCTATTGTTTAAAGAACTCCTTCTTTTGAATCAGTAATGAAGTATGAGGAAAATTTGCGACGGAAGTTTTCTTTCGCGGTATGGCGTCCTCTTAATAACACATCTGAAAAGGAAAGGATGCCCTAATTTTTCACAACCGGTGTAAGAGCTGCTCTATTGTTTTATGAACTCCTTCTTTTGAATTAGTAATGAAGGAAGAGGAAAATTTGCGACGGAAGTTTTCTTTCGCGGTATGGCGTCCTCTTAATAACACATCTGAAAAGGAAAGGATGCCCTAATTTTTCACAACCGGTGTAAGAGCTGCTCTATTGTTTTATGAACTCCTTCTTTTGAATTAGTAATGAAGGAAGAGGAAAATTTGCGACGGAAGTTTTCTTTCGCGGTATGGCGTCCTCTTAATAACACATCTGAAAAGGAAAGGAGGCCCTAATTTTTCACAACCGGGTGTAAGAGCTGCTCTATTGTTTAAAGAACTCCTTCTTTTGAATCAGTAATGAAGTATGAGGAAAATTTGCGACGGAAGTTTTCTTTCGCGGTATGGCGTCCTCTTAATAACACATCTGAAAAGGAAAGGATGCCCTAATTTTTCACAACCGGTGTAAGAGCTGCTCTATTGTTTTATGAACTCCTTCTTTTGAATTAGTAATGAAGGAAGAGGAAAATTTGCGACGGAAGTTTTCTTTCGCGGTATGGCGTCCTCTTAATAACACATCTGAAAAGGAAAGGATGCCCTAATTTTTCACAACCGGTGTAAGAGCTGCTCTATTGTTTTATGAACTCCTTCTTTTGAATTAGTAATGAAGGAAGAGGAAAATTTGCGACGGAAGTTTTCTTTCGCGGTATGGCGTCCTCTTAATAACACATCTGAAAAGGAAAGGATGCCCTAATTTTTCACAACCGGTGTAAGAGCTGCTCTATTGTTTTATGAACTCCTTCTTTTGAATTAGTAACGAAGGAAGAGGAAAATTTGCGACGGAAGTTTTCTTTCGCGGTATGGCGTCCTCTTAATAACACATCTGAAAAGGAAAGGATGCCCTAATTTTTCACAACCGGTGTAAGAGCTGCTCTATTGTTTTATGAACTCCTTCTTTTGAATTAGTAATGAAGGAAGAGGAAAATTTGCGACGGAAGTTTTCTTTCGCGGTATGGCGTCCTCTTAATAACACATCTGAAAAGGAAAGGATGCCCTAATTTTTCACAACCGGTGTAAGAGCTGCTCTATTGTTTTATGAACTCCTTCTTTTGAATTAGTAATGAAGGAAGAGGAAAATTTGCGACGGAAGTTTTCTTTCGCGGTATGGCGTCCTCTTGATAACACATCTGAAAAGGAAAGGATGCCCTAATTTTTCACAAGGGGGGTAAGAGCTGCTGTATTGTTTAATGAACTTCTTTTGAATTAGTAATGAAGGATGAGGAAAATTTGCCATGGAAGTTTTCTTTCGCGGTATGGCGTCCTCTTAATAACACATCGGAAAAGGAATGGATGACCTAATTTTTCACAACCGGGTGTAAGAGCTGCTCTATTGTTTAAAGAACTCCTTCTTTTGAATCAGTAATGAAGTATGAGGAAAATTTGCGACGGAAGTTTTCTTTCGCGGTATGGCGTCCTCTTGATAACACATCTGAAAAGGAAAGGATGCCTTAATTTTTCACAAGGGGGGGTAAGAGCTGCTGTATTGTTTAATGAACTCCTTCTTTTGAATTAGTAATGAAGGATGAGGAAAATTTGCCATGGAAGTTTTCTTTCGCGGTATGGCGTCCTCTTAATAACACATCTGAAAAGGAAAGGATGCCCTAATTTTTCACAACCGGTGTAAGAACTGCTCTATTGTTTAATGAACTCCTTCTTTTGAATTAGTAATGAAGGATGAGGAAAATTTGCGACGGAAGTTTTCTTTCGCGGTATGGCGTCCTCTTAATAACACATCTGAAAAGGAAAGGATGCCCTAATTTTTCACAACCGGTGTAAGAGCTGCTCTATTGTTTTATGAACTCCTTCTTTTGAATTAGTAATGAAGGAAGAGGAAAATTTGCGACGGAAGTTTTCTTTCGCGGTATGGCGTCCTCTTAATAACACATCTGAAAAGGAAAGGATGCCCTAATTTTTCACAACCGGTGTAAGAGCTGCTCTATTGTTTTATGAACTCCTTCTTTTGAATTAGTAATGAAGGATGAGGAAAATTTGCGACGGAAGTTTTCTTTCGCGGTATGGCGTCCTCTTAATAACACATCTGAAAAGGAAAGGATGCCCTAATTTTTCACAACCGGTGTAAGAGCTGCTCTATTGTTTTATGAACTCCTTCTTTTGAATTAGTAATGAAGGAAGAGGAAAATTTGCGACGGAAGTTTTCTTTCGCGGTATGGCGTCCTCTTAATAACACATCTGAAAAGGAAAGGATGCCCTAATTTTTCACAACCGGTGTAAGAGCTGCTCTATTGTTTTATGAACTCCTTCTTTTGAATTAGTAATGAAGGAAGAGGAAAATTTGCGACGGAAGTTTTCTTTCGCGGTATGGCGTCCTCTTAATAACACATCTGAAAAGGAAAGGATGCCCTAATTTTTCACAACCGGTGTAAGAGCTGCTCTATTGTTTTATGAACTCTCCTTCTTTTGAATTAGTAATGAAGGAAGAGGAAAATTTGCGACGGAAGTTTTCTTTCGCGGTATGGCGTCCTCTTAATAACACATCTGAAAAGGAAGGATGCCCTAATTTTTCACAACCGGTGTAAGAGCTGCTCTATTGTTTTATGAACTCCTTCTTTTGAATTAGTAATGAAGGAAGAGGAAAATTTGCGACGGAAGTTTTCTTTCGCGGTATGGCGTCCTCTTAATAACACATCTGAAAAGGAAAGGATGCCCTAATTTTTCACAACCGGTGTAAGAGCTGCTCTATTGTTTTATGAACTCCTTCTTTTGAATTAGTAATGAAGGAAGAGGAAAATTTGCGACGGAAGTTTTCTTTCGCGGTATGGCGTCCTCTTAATAACACATCTGAAAAGGAAAGGATGCCCTAATTTTTCACAACCGGTGTAAGAGCTGCTCTATTGTTTTATGAACTCCTTCTTTTGAATTAGTAATGAAGGAAGAGGAAAATTTGCGACGGAAGTTTTCTTTCGCGGTATGGCGTCCTCTTAATAACACATCTGAAAAGGAAAGGATGCCCTAATTTTTCACAACCGGTGTAAGAGCTGCTCTATTGTTTTATGAACTCCTTCTTTTGAATTAGTAATGAAGGAAGAGGAAAATTTGCGACGGAAGTTTTCTTTCGCGGTATGGCGTCCTCTTAATAACACATCTGAAAAGGAAAGGATGCCCTAATTTTTCACAACCGGTGTAAGAGCTGCTCTATTGTTTTATGAACTCCTTCTTTTGAATTAGTAATGAAGGAAGAGGAAAATTTGCGACGGAAGTTTTCTTTCGCGGTATGGCGTCCTCTTAATAACACATCTGAAAAGGAAAGGATGCCCTAATTTTTCACAACCGGTGTAAGAGCTGCTCTATTGTTTTATGAACTCCTTCTTTTGAATTAGTAATGAAGGAAGAGGAAAATTTGCGACGGAAGTTTTCTTTCGCGGTATGGCGTCCTCTTAATAACACATCTGAAAAGGAAAGGATGCCCTAATTTTTCACAACCGGTGTAAGAGCTGCTCTATTGTTTTATGAACTCCTTCTTTTGAATTAGTAATGAAGGAAGAGGAAAATTTGCGACGGAAGTTTTCTTTCGCGGTATGGCGTCCTCTTAATAACACATCTGAAAAGGAAAGGATGCCCTAATTTTTCACAACCGGTGTAAGAGCTGCTCTATTGTTTTATGAACTCCTTCTTTTGAATTAGTAATGAAGGAAGAGGAAAATTTGCGACGGAAGTTTTCTTTCGCGGTATGGCGTCCTCTTAATAACACATCTGAAAAGGAAAGGATGCCCTAATTTTTCACAACCGGTGTAAGAGCTGCTCTATTGTTTTATGAACTCCTTCTTTTGAATTAGTAATGAAGGAAGAGGAAAATTTGCGACGGAAGTTTTCTTTCGCGGTATGGCGTCCTCTTAATAACACATCTGAAAAGGAAAGGATGCCCTAATTTTTCACAACCGGTGTAAGAGCTGCTCTATTGTTTTATGAACTCCTTCTTTTGAATTAGTAATGAAGGAAGAGGAAAATTTGCGACGGAAGTTTTCTTTCGCGGTATGGCGTCCTCTTAATAACACATCTGAAAAGGAAAGGATGCCCTAATTTTTCACAACCGGTGTAAGAGCTGCTCTATTGTTTTATGAACTCCTTCTTTTGAATTAGTAATGAAGGAAGAGGAAAATTTGCGACGGAAGTTTTCTTTCGCGGTATGGCGTCCTCTTAATAACACATCTGAAAAGGAAAGGATGCCCTAATTTTTCACAACCGGTGTAAGAGCTGCTCTATTGTTTTATGAACTCCTTCTTTTGAATTAGTAATGAAGGAAGAGGAAAATTTGCGACGGAAGTTTTCTTTCGCGGTATGGCGTCCTCTTAATAACACATCTGAAAAGGAAAGGATGCCCTAATTTTTCACAACCGGTGTAAGAGCTGCTCTATTGTTTTATGAACTCCTTCTTTTGAATTAGTAATGAAGGAAGAGGAAAATTTGCGACGGAAGTTTTCTTTCGCGGTATGGCGTCCTCTTAATAACACATCTGAAAAGGAAAGGATGCCCTAATTTTTCACAACCGGTGTAAGAGCTGCTCTATTGTTTTATGAACTCCTTCTTTTGAATTAGTAATGAAGGAAGAGGAAAATTTGCGACGGAAGTTTTCTTTCGCGGTATGGCGTCCTCTTAATAACACATCTGAAAAGGAAAGGATGCCCTAATTTTTCACAACCGGTGTAAGAGCTGCTCTATTGTTTTATGAACTCCTTCTTTTGAATTAGTAATGAAGGAAGAGGAAAATTTGCGACGGAAGTTTTCTTTCGCGGTATGGCGTCCTCTTAATAACACATCTGAAAAGGAAAGGATGCCCTAATTTTTCACAACCGGTGTAAGAGCTGCTCTATTGTTTTATGAACTCCTTCTTTTGAATTAGTAATGAAGGAAGAGGAAAATTTGCGACGGAAGTTTTCTTTCGCGGTATGGCGTCCTCTTAATAACACATCTGAAAAGGAAAGGATGCCCTAATTTTTCACAACCGGTGTAAGAGCTGCTCTATTGTTTTATGAACTCCTTCTTTTGAATTAGTAATGAAGGAAGAGGAAAATTTGCGACGGAAGTTTTCTTTCGCGGTATGGCGTCCTCTTAATAACACATCTGAAAAGGAAAGGATGCCCTAATTTTTCACAACCGGTGTAAGAGCTGCTCTATTGTTTTATGAACTCCTTCTTTTGAATTAGTAATGAAGGAAGAGGAAAATTTGCGACGGAAGTTTTCTTTCGCGGTATGGCGTCCTCTTAATAACACATCTGAAAAGGAAAGGATGCCCTAATTTTTCACAACCGGTGTAAGAGCTGCTCTATTGTTTTATGAACTCCTTCTTTTGAATTAGTAATGAAGGAAGAGGAAAATTTGCGACGGAAGTTTTCTTTCGCGGTATGGCGTCCTCTTAATAACACATCTGAAAAGGAAAGGATGCCCTAATTTTTCACAACCGGTGTAAGAGCTGCTCTATTGTTTTATGAACTCCTTCTTTTGAATTAGTAATGAAGGAAGAGGAAAATTTGCGACGGAAGTTTTCTTTCGCGGTATGGCGTCCTCTTAATAACACATCTGAAAAGGAAAGGATGCCCTAATTTTTCACAACCGGTGTAAGAGCTGCTCTATTGTTTTATGAACTCCTTCTTTTGAATTAGTAATGAAGGAAGAGGAAAATTTGCGACGGAAGTTTTCTTTCGCGGTATGGCGTCCTCTTAATAACACATCTGAAAAGGAAAGGATGCCCTAATTTTTCACAACCGGTGTAAGAGCTGCTCTATTGTTTTATGAACTCCTTCTTTTGAATTAGTAATGAAGGAAGAGGAAAATTTGCGACGGAAGTTTTCTTTCGCGGTATGGCGTCCTCTTAATAACACATCTGAAAAGGAAAGGATGCCCTAATTTTTCACAACCGGTGTAAGAGCTGCTCTATTGTTTTATGAACTCCTTCTTTTGAATTAGTAATGAAGGAAGAGGAAAATTTGCGACGGAAGTTTTCTTTCGCGGTATGGCGTCCTCTTAATAACACATCTGAAAAGGAAAGGATGCCCTAATTTTTCACAACCGGTGTAAGAGCTGCTCTATTGTTTTATGAACTCCTTCTTTTGAATTAGTAATGAAGGAAGAGGAAAATTTGCGACGGAAGTTTTCTTTCGCGGTATGGCGTCCTCTTAATAACACATCTGAAAAGGAAAGGATGCCCTAATTTTTCACAACCGGTGTAAGAGCTGCTCTATTGTTTTATGAACTCCTTCTTTTGAATTAGTAATGAAGGAAGAGGAAAATTTGCGACGGAAGTTTTCTTTCGCGGTATGGCGTCCTCTTAATAACACATCTGAAAAGGAAAGGATGCCCTAATTTTTCACAACCGGTGTAAGAGCTGCTCTATTGTTTTATGAACTCCTTCTTTTGAATTAGTAATGAAGGAAGAGGAAAATTTGCGACGGAAGTTTTCTTTCGCGGTATGGCGTCCTCTTAATAACACATCTGAAAAGGAAAGGATGCCCTAATTTTTCACAACCGGTGTAAGAGCTGCTCTATTGTTTTATGAACTCCTTCTTTTGAATTAGTAATGAAGGAAGAGGAAAATTTGCGACGGAAGTTTTCTTTCGCGGTATGGCGTCCTCTTAATAACACATCTGAAAAGGAAAGGATGCCCTAATTTTTCACAACCGGTGTAAGAGCTGCTCTATTGTTTTATGAACTCCTTCTTTTGAATTAGTAATGAAGGAAGAGGAAAATTTGCGACGGAAGTTTTCTTTCGCGGTATGGCGTCCTCTTAATAACACATCTGAAAAGGAAAGGATGCCCTAATTTTTCACAACCGGTGTAAGAGCTGCTCTATTGTTTTATGAACTCCTTCTTTTGAATTAGTAATGAAGGAAGAGGAAAATTTGCGACGGAAGTTTTCTTTCGCGGTATGGCGTCCTCTTAATAACACATCTGAAAAGGAAAGGATGCCCTAATTTTTCACAACCGGTGTAAGAGCTGCTCTATTGTTTTATGAACTCCTTCTTTTGAATTAGTAATGAAGGAAGAGGAAAATTTGCGACGGAAGTTTTCTTTCGCGGTATGGCGTCCTCTTAATAACACATCTGAAAAGGAAAGGATGCCCTAATTTTTCACAACCGGTGTAAGAGCTGCTCTATTGTTTTATGAACTCCTTCTTTTGAATTAGTAATGAAGGAAGAGGAAAATTTGCGACGGAAGTTTTCTTTCGCGGTATGGCGTCCTCTTAATAACACATCTGAAAAGGAAAGGATGCCTTAATTTTTCACAAGGGGGGGTAAGAGCTGCTGTATTGTTTAATGAACTCCTTCTTTTGAATTAGTAATGAAGGATGAGGAAAATTTGCCATGGAAGTTTTCTTTCGCGGTATGGCGTCCTCTTAATAACACATCTGAAAAGGAAAGGATGCCCTAATTTTTCACAAGGGGGGGTAAGAGCTGCTGTATTGTTTAATGAACTCCTTCTTTTGAATTAGTAATGAAGGAAGAGGAAAATTTGCCATGGAAGTTTTCTTTCGCGGTATGGCGTCCTCTTAATAACACATCTGAAAAGGAAAGGATGCCCTAATTTTTCACAACCGGTGTAAGAGCTGCTCTATTGTTTTATGAACTCCTTCTTTTGAATTAGTAATGAAGGAAGAGGAAAATTTGCGACGGAAGTTTTCTTTCGCGGTATGGCGTCCTCTTAATAACACATCTGAAAAGGAAAGGATGCCCTAATTTTTCACAACCGGTGTAAGAGCTGCTCTATTGTTTTATGAACTCCTTCTTTTGAATTAGTAATGAAGGAAGAGGAAAATTTGCGACGGAAGTTTTCTTTCGCGGTATGGCGTCCTCTTAATAACACATCTGAAAAGGAAAGGATGCCCTAATTTTTCACAACCGGTGTAAGAGCTGCTCTATTGTTTTATGAACTCCTTCTTTTGAATTAGTAATGAAGGAAGAGGAAAATTTGCGACGGAAGTTTTCTTTCGCGGTATGGCGTCCTCTTAATAACACATCTGAAAAGGAAAGGATGCCCTAATTTTTCACAACCGGTGTAAGAGCTGCTCTATTGTTTTATGAACTCCTTCTTTTGAATTAGTAATGAAGGAAGAGGAAAATTTGCGACGGAAGTTTTCTTTCGCGGTATGGCGTCCTCTTAATAACACATCTGAAAAGGAAAGGATGCCCTAATTTTTCACAACCGGTGTAAGAGCTGCTCTATTGTTTTATGAACTCCTTCTTTTGAATTAGTAATGAAGGAAGAGGAAAATTTGCGACGGAAGTTTTCTTTCGCGGTATGGCGTCCTCTTAATAACACATCTGAAAAGGAAAGGATGCCCTAATTTTTCACAACCGGTGTAAGAGCTGCTCTATTGTTTTATGAACTCCTTCTTTTGAATTAGTAATGAAGGAAGAGGAAAATTTGCGACGGAAGTTTTCTTTCGCGGTATGGCGTCCTCTTAATAACACATCTGAAAAGGAAAGGATGCCCTAATTTTTCACAACCGGTGTAAGAGCTGCTCTATTGTTTTATGAACTCCTTCTTTTGAATTAGTAATGAAGGAAGAGGAAAATTTGCGACGGAAGTTTTCTTTCGCGGTATGGCGTCCTCTTAATAACACATCTGAAAAGGAAAGGATGCCCTAATTTTTCACAACCGGTGTAAGAGCTGCTCTATTGTTTTATGAACTCCTTCTTTTGAATTAGTAATGAAGGAAGAGGAAAATTTGCGACGGAAGTTTTCTTTCGCGGTATGGCGTCCTCTTAATAACACATCTGAAAAGGAAAGGATGCCCTAATTTTTCACAACCGGTGTAAGAGCTGCTCTATTGTTTTATGAACTCCTTCTTTTGAATTAGTAATGAAGGAAGATGAAAATTTGCGACGGAAGTTTTCTTTCGCGGTATGGCGTCCTCTTAATAACACATCTGAAAAGGAAAGGATGCCCTAATTTTTCACAACCGGTGTAAGAGCTGCTCTATTGTTTTATGAACTCCTTCTTTTGAATTAGTAATGAAGGAAGAGGAAAATTTGCGACGGAAGTTTTCTTTCGCGGTATGGCGTCCTCTTAATAACACATCTGAAAAGGAAAGGATGCCCTAATTTTTCACAACCGGTGTAAGAGCTGCTCTATTGTTTTATGAACTCCTTCTTTTGAATTAGTAATGAAGGAAGAGGAAAATTTGCGACGGAAGTTTTCTTTCGCGGTATGGCGTCCTCTTAATAACACATCTGAAAAGGAAAGGATGCCCTAATTTTTCACAACCGGTGTAAGAGCTGCTCTATTGTTTTATGAACTCCTTCTTTTGAATTAGTAATGAAGGAAGAGGAAAATTTGCGACGGAAGTTTTCTTTCGCGGTATGGCGTCCTCTTGATAACACATCTGAAAAGGAAAGGATGCCTTAATTTTTCACAAGGGGGGGTAAGAGCTGCTGTATTGTTTAATGAACTCCTTCTTTTGAATTAGTAATGAAGGATGAGGAAAATTTGCCATGGAAGTTTTCTTTCGCGGTATGGCGTCCTCTTAATAACACATCTGAAAAGGAAAGGATGCCCTAATTTTTCACAGCCGGTGTAAGAGCTGCTCTATTGTTTAATGAACCCCTTCTTTTGAATTAGTAATGAAGGATGATGTAACTGATACGTTATTTGTTCTTTCCTTTCTCACCTTTTTTTAATCTTTATTTTTAATGTTTTTTTTCTTCCTTTCTACTAATAACCACTTTGTTGCCTGCAATGCTGTTGTCTGGGGAAGACACTAGAATGTGCAATGGGCGTTGTAGGATGATGATGTCCCACCTCGTTGGAGGTAGGGAGGCCCAGTAACACTTTCAAAGTATCAGGCAGTACAAAACTCTCTTTTGTTATTATTTAAGCTCTAACGTTTCCTCATATTTTTTAAATATTTTTTTTTCTAATATGTAACTGATACGTTATTTGTTCTTTCCTTTCTCACCTTTTTTTAATCTTTATTTTTAATGTTTTTTTTTCTTCTTTTTACTAATAACCACCTTGTTGCTTGCAATGCTGTTGTCTGGGGAAGACACTAGAATGTGCAATGGGCGTTGTAGGATGATGATGTCCCACCTCGTTGGAGGTAGGGAGGCCCAGTAACACTTTCAAAGTATCAGGCAGTACAAAACTCTCTTCTGTTATTATTTAAGCTCTAACGTTTCCTCCTATTCTTTAAATATTTTTTTTCTAATATGTAACTGATACGTTATTTGTTCTTTCCTTTCTCACCTTTTTTTAATCTTTATTTTTAATGTTTTTTTTCTTCCTTTTTACTAATAACCACCTTGTTGCCTGCAATGCTGTTGTCTGGGGAAGACACTAGAATGTGCAATGGGCGTTGTAGGATGATGATGTCCCACCTCGTTTGAGGTAGGGAGGCCCAGTCACACTTTCAAAGTATCAGGCAGTACAAAACTCTCTTCTGTTATTATTTAAGCTCTAACGTTTCCTCATATTCCTTAAATATTTTTTTTCTAATATGTAACTGATACGTTATTTGTTCTTTCCTTTCTCACCTTTTTTTAATCTTTATTTTTAATGTTTTTTTTCCTTCCTTTTTACTAATAACCACCTTGTTGCCTGCAATGCTGTTGTCTGGGGAAGACACTAGAATGTGCAATGGGCGTTGTAGGATGATGATGTCCCACCTCGTTTGAGGTAGGGAGGCCCAGTAACACTTTCAAAGTATCAGGCAGTACAAAACTCTCTTCTGTTATTATTTAAGCTCTAACGTTTCCTCATATTCTTTAAATATTTTTTTTCTAATATGTAACTGATACGTTATTTGTTCTTTCCTTTCTCTCCTTGTTTTAATCTTTATTTTTAATGTTTTTTTTTCTTTCTTTTTACTAATAACCACCTTGTTGCCTGCAATGCTGTTGTCTGGGGAAGACACTGGAATGTGCAATGGGCGTTGTAGGAAGATGATGTCCCACCTCGTTGGAGGTAGGGAGGCCCAGTAACACTTTCAAAGTATCAGGCAGTACAAAACTCTCTTCTGTTATTAATAAGCTCTAACGTTTCCTCATATTCTTTAAATATTTTTTTTCTAATATGTAACTGATACGTTATTTGTTCTTTCCTTTCTCACCTTATTTTAATCTTTATTTTTAATGTTTTTTTTTCTTTCTTTTTACTAATAACCACCTTGTTGCCTGCAATGCTGTTGTCTGGGGAAGACACTGGAATGTGCAATGGGCGTTGTAGGAAGATGATGTCCCACCTCGTTGGAGGTAGGGAGGCCCAGTAACACTTTCAAAGTATCAGGCAGTACAAAACTCTCTTTAGTTATTATTTAAGCTCTAACGTTTCCTCATATTTTTTAAAGATTTTTTTTCTAATATGTAACTGATACGTTATTTGTTCTTTCCTTTCTCACCTTTTTTTAATCTTTATTTTTGATGTTTTTTTTCTTTCTTTTTACTAATAACCACCTTGTTGCTTGCAATGCTGTTGTCTGGGGAAGACACTAGAATGTGCAATGGGCGTTGTAGGATGATGATGTCCCACCTCGTTGGAGGTCGGGAGGCCCAGTAACACTTTCAAAGTATCAGGCAGTACAAAACTCTCTTCTGTTATTATTTAAGCTCTAACGTTTCCTCATATTTTTTAAATATTTTTTTTCTTATATGTAACTGATACGTTATTTGTTCTTTCCTTTCTCACCTTTTTTTAATCTTTATTTTTAATGTTTTTTTTTCTTCCTTTTTACTAATAACCACCTTGTTGCCTGCAATGCTGTTGTCTGGGGAAGACACTAGAATGTGCAATGGGCGTTGTAGGAAGATGATGTCCCACCTCGTTGGAGGTAGGGAGGCCCAGTAACACTTTCAAAGTATCAGGCAGTACAAAACTCTCTTTAGTTATTATTTAAGCTCTAACGTTTCCTCATATTCCTTAAATATTTTTTTTCTAATATGTAACTGATACGTTATTTGTTCTTTCCTTTCTCACCTTTTTTTAATCTTTATTTTTAATGTTTTTTTTTCTTCCTTTTTACTAATAACCACCTTGTTGCTTGCAATGCTGTTGTCTGGGGAAGACACTAGAATGTGCAATGGGCGTTGTAGGATGATGATGTCCCACCTCGTTTGAGGTAGGGAGGCCCAGTAACACTTTCAAAGTATCAGGCAGTATAAAACTCTCTTCTGTTATTATTTAAGCTCTAACGTTTCCTCATATTTTTTAAATATTTTTTTCTAATATGTATCTGATACGTTATTTGTTCTTTCCTTTCTCGCCTTTTTTTAATCTTTATTTTTAATGTTTTTTTTTCTTCCTTTTTACTAATAACCACCTTGTTGCCTGCAATGCTGTTGTCTGGGGAAGAAAATAGAATGTGCAATGGGCGTTGTAGGATGATGATGTCCCACCTCGTTTGAGGTAGGGAGGCCCAGTAACACTTTCAAAGTATCAGGCAGTACAAAACTCTCTTCTGTTATTATTTAAGCTCTAACGTTTCCTCATATTTTTTAAATATTTTTTTTCTAATATGTAACTGATACGTTATTTGTTCTCTCCTTTCTCACCATTTTTTAATCTTTATTTTTAATGTTTTTTTTTCTTCCTTTTTACTAATAACCACCTTGTTGCCTGCAATGCTGTTGTCTGGGGAAGACACTAGAATGTGCAATGGGCGTTGTAGGATGATGATGTCCCACCTCGTTTGAGGTAGGGAGGCCCAGTAACACTTTCAAAGTATCAGGCAGTACAAAACTCTCTTCTGTTATTATTTAAGCTCTAACGTTTCCTCATATTCTTTAAATATTTTTTTTCTAATATGTAACTGATACGTTATTTGTTCTTTCCTTTCTCACCTTTTTTTAATCTTTATTTTTAATGTTTTTTTTTCTTCCTTTTTATTAATAACCACCTTGTTGCCTGCAATGCTGTTGTCTGGGGAAGACACTAGAATGTGCAATGGGCGTTGTAGGATGATGATGTCCCACCTCGTTTGAGGTAGGGAGGCCCAGTCACACTTTCAAAGTATCAGGCAGTACAAAACTCTCTTCTGTTATTATTTAAGCTCTAATGTTTCCTCATATTCCTTAAATATTTTTTTTCTAATATGTAACTGATACGTTATTTGTTCTTTCCTTTCTCACCTTTTTTTAATCTTTATTTTTAATGTTTTTTTTCCTTCCTTTTTACTAATAACCACCTTGTTGCCTGCAATGCTGTTGTCTGGGGAAGACACTAGAATGTGCAATGGGCGTTGTAGGATGATGATGTCCCACCTCGTTTGAGGTAGGGAGGCCCAGTAACACTTTCAAAGTATCAGGCAGTACAAAACTCTCTTCTGTTATTATTTAAGCTCTAACGTTTCCTCATATTCTTTAAATATTTTTTTTCTAATATGTAACTGATACGTTATTTGTTCTTTCCTTTCTCGCCTTTTTTTAATCTTTATTTTTAATGTTTTTTTTTCTTCCTTTTTACTAATAACCACCTTGTTGCCTGCAATGCTGTTGTCTGGGGAAGAAAATAGAATGTGCAATGGGCGTTGTAGGATGATGATGTCCCACCTCGTTTGAGGTAGGGAGGCCCCAGTAACACTTTCAAAGTATCAGGCAGTACAAAACTCTCTTCTGTTATTATTTAAGCTCTAACGTTTCCTCATATTTTTTAAATATTTTTTTTCTAATATGTAACTGATACGTTATTTGTTCTTTCCTTTCTCACCATTTTTTAATCTTTATTTTTAATGTTTTTTTTTCTTCCTTTTTACTAATAACCACCTTGTTGCCTGCAATGCTGTTGTCTGGGGAAGACACTAGAATGTGCAATGGGCGTTGTAGGATGATGATGTCCCACCTCGTTTGAGGTAGGGAGGCCCAGTAACACTTTCAAAGTATCAGGCAGTACAAAACTCTCTTCTGTTATTATTTAAGCTCTAACGTTTCCTCATATTCTTTAAATATTTTTTTTCTAATATGTAACTGATACGTTATTTGTTCTTTCCTTTCTCACCTTTTTTTAATCTTTATTTTTAATGTTTTTTTTTCTTCCTTTTTACTAATAACCACCTTGTTGCCTGCAATGCTGTTGTCTGGGGAAGACACTAGAATGTGCAATGGGCGTTGTAGGATGATGATGTCCCACCTCGTTTGAGGTAGGGAGGCCCAGTCACACTTTCAAAGTATCAGGCAGTACAAAACTCTCTTCTGTTATTATTTAAGCTCTAATGTTTCCTCATATTCCTTAAATATTTTTTTTCTAATATGTAACTGAAACGTTATTTGTTCTTTCCTTTCTCACCTTTTTTTAATCTTTATTTTTAATGTTTTTTTTCCTTCCTTTTTACTAATAACCACCTTGTTGCCTGCAATGCTGTTGTCTGGGGAAGACACTAGAATGTGCAATGGGCGTTGTAGGATGATGATGTCCCACCTCGTTTGAGGTAGGGAGGCCCAGTAACACTTTCAAAGTATCAGGCAGTACAAAACTCTCTTCTGTTATTATTTAAGCTCTAACGTTTCCTCATATTCTTTAAATATTTTTTTTCTAATATGTAACTGATACGTTATTTGTTCTTTCCTTTCTCACCTTATTTTAATCTTTATTTTTAATGTTTTTTTTTTCTTTCTTTTTACTAATAACCACCTTGTTGCCTGCAATGCTGTTGTCTGGGGAAGACACTGGAATGTGCAATGGGCGTTGTAGGAAGATGATGTCCCACCTCGTTGGAGGTAGGGAGGCCCAGTAACACTTTCAAAGTATCAGGCAGTACAAAACTCTCTTCTGTTATTATTTAAGCTCTAACGTTTCCTCATATTCTTTAAATATTTTTTTTCTAATATGTAACTGATACGTTATTTGTTCTTTCCTTTCTCACCTTATTTTAATCTTTATTTTTAATGTTTTTTTTTTTTCTTTTTACTAATAACCACCTTGTTGCCTGCAATGCTGTTGTCTGGGGAAGACACTGGAATGTGCAATGGGCGTTGTAGGAAGATGATGTCCCACCTCGTTGGAGGTAGGGAGGCCCAGTAACACTTTCAAAGTATCAGGCAGTACAAAACTCTCTTTAGTTATTATTTAAGCTCTAACGTTTCCTCATATTTTTTAAAGATTTTTTTTCTAATATGTAACTGATACGTTATTTGTTCTTTCCTTTCTCACCTTTTTTTAATCTTTATTTTTGATGTTTTTTTTCTTTCTTTTTACTAATAACCACCTTGTTGCTTGCAATGCTGTTGTCTGGGGAAGACACTAGAATGTGCAATGGGCGTTGTAGGATGATGATGTCCCACCTCGTTGGAGGTAGGGAGGCCCAGTAACACTTTCAAAGTATCAGGCAGTACAAAACTCTCTTTAGTTATTATTTAAGCTCTAACGTTTCCTCATATTTTTTAAAGATTTTTTTTCTAATATGTAACTGATACGTTATTTGTTCTTTCCTTTCTCACCTTTTTTTAATCTTTATTTTTGATGTTTTTTTTTCTTTCTTTTTACTAATAACCACCTTGTTGCTTGCAATGCTGTTGTCTGGGGAAGACACTAGAATGTGCAATGGGCGTTGTAGGATGATGATGTCCCACCTCGTTGGAGGTAGGGAGGCCCAGTAACACTTTCAAAGTATCAGGCAGTACAAAACTCTCTTCTGTTATTATTTAAGCTCTAACGATTCCTCATATTCCTTAAATATTTTTTTTCTAATATGTAACTGATACGTTATTTGTTCTTTCCTTTCTCACCTTTTTTTAATCTTTATTTTTAATGTTTTTTTTCCTTCCTTTTTACTAATAACCACCTTGTTGCCTGCAATGCTGTTGTCTGGGGAAGACACTAGAATGTGCAATGGGCGTTGTAGGATGATGATGTCCCACCTCGTTTGAGGTAGGGAGGCCCAGTAACACTTTCAAAGTATCAGGCAGTACAAAACTCTCTTCTGTTATTATTTAAGCTCTAACGTTTCCTCATATTCTTTAAATATTTTTTTTCTAATATGTAACTGATACGTTATTTGTTCTTTCCTTTCTCACCTTATTTTAATCTTTATTTTTAATGTTTTTTTTTCTTTCTTTTTACTAATAACCACCTTGTTGCCTGCAATGCTGTTGTCTGGGGAAGACACTGGAATGTGCAATGGGCGTTGTAGGAAGATGATGTCCCACCTCGTTGGAGGTAGGGAGGCCCAGTAACACTTTCAAAGTATCAGGCAGTACAAAACTCTCTTCTGTTATTATTTAAGCTCTAACGTTTCCTCATATTCTTTAAATATTTTTTTTCTAATATGTAACTGATACGTTATTTGTTCTTTCCTTTCTCACCTTATTTTAATCTTTATTTTTAATGTTTTTTTTTCTTTCTTTTTACTAATAACCACCTTGTTGCCTGCAATGCTGTTGTCTGGGGAAGACACTGGAATGTGCAATGGGCGTTGTAGGAAGATGATGTCCCACCTCGTTGGAGGTAGGGAGGCCCAGTAACACTTTCAAAGTATCAGGCAGTACAAAACTCTCTTTAGTTATTATTTAAGCTCTAACGTTTCCTCATATTTTTTAAAGATTTTTTTTCTAATATGTAACTGATACGTTATTTGTTCTTTCCTTTCTCACCTTTTTTTAATCTTTATTTTTGATGTTTTTTTTCTTTCTTTTTACTAATAACCACCTTGTTGCTTGCAATGCTGTTGTCTGGGGAAGACACTAGAATGTGCAATGGGCGTTGTAGGAAGATGATGTCCCACCTCGTTGGAGGTAGGGAGGCCCAGTAACACTTTCAAAGTATCAGGCAGTACAAAACTCTCTTTAGTTATTATTTAAGCTCTAACGTTTCCTCATATTTTTTAAAGATTTTTTTTCTAATATGTAACTGATACGTTATTTGTTCTTTCCTTTCTCACCTTTTTTTAATCTTTATTTTTGATGTTTTTTTTCTTTCTTTTTACTAATAACCACCTTGTTGCTTGCAATGCTGTTGTCTGGGGAAGACACTAGAATGTGCAATGGGCGTTGTAGGATGATGATGTCCCACCTCGTTGGAGGTAGGGAGGCCCAGTAACACTTTCAAAGTATCAGGCAGTACAAAACTCTCTTCTGTTATTATTTAAGCTCTAACGTTTCCTCATATTTTTTAAATTTTTTTTTTCTTATATGTAACTGATACGTTATTTGTTCTTTCCTTTCTCACCTTTTTTTAATCTTTATTTTTAATGTTTTTTTTTCTTCCTTTTTACTAATAACCACCTTGTTGCCTGCAATGCTGTTGTCTGGGGAAGACACTAGAATGTGCAATGGGCGTTGTAGGATGATGATGTCCCACCTCGTTGGAGGTAGGGAGGCCCAGTAACACTTTCAAAGCATCAGGCAGTACAAAACTCTCTTCTGTTATTATTTAAGCTCTAACGTTTCCTCATATTTTTTAAATATTTTTTTTTCTAATATGTAACTGATACGTTATTTGTTCTTTCCTTTCTCACCTTTTTTTAATCTTTATTTTTAATGTTTTTTTTCTTTCTTTTTACTAATAACCACCTTGTTGCCTGCAATGCTGTTGTCTGGGGAAGACACTAGAATGTGCAATGGGCGTTGTAGGATGATGATGTCCCACCTCGTTGGAGGTAGGGAGGCCCAGTAACACTTTCAAAGCATGAGGCAGTACAAAACTCTCTTCTGTTATTATTTAAGCTCTAACGTTTCCTCATATTTTTTAAATATTTTTTTTCTAATATGTATCTGATACGTTATTTGTTCTTTCCTTTCTCACCTTATTTTAATCTTTATTTTTAATGTTTTTTTCTTCTTTCTTTTTACTAATAACCACCTTGTTGCCTGCAATGCTGTTGTCTGGGGAAGACACTGGAATGTGCAATGGGCGTTGTAGGAAGATGATGTCCCACCTCGTTGGAGGTAGGGAGGCCCAGTAACACTTTCAAAGTATCAGGCAGTACAAAACTCTCTTTAGTTATTATTTAAGCTCTAACGTTTCCTCATATTTTTTAAAGATTTTTTTTCTAATATGTAACTGATACGTTATTTGTTCTTTCCTTTCTCACCTTTTTTTAATCTTTATTTTTGATGTTTTTTTTCTTTCTTTTTACTAATAACCACCTTGTTGCTTGCAATGCTGTTGTCTGGGGAAGACACTAGAATGTGCAATGGGCGTTGTAGGATGATGATGTCCCACCTCGTTGGAGGTAGGGAGGCCCAGTAACACTTTCAAAGTATCAGGCAGTACAAAACTCTCTTCTGTTATTCTTCTGTCTCTCGAATTTCAGCCTTTTTATCAAAAACTCCGATTCTCTAAAAGTTTCGTTTTTTTAAATAAATATCCCGTTTTTTTTAAATTCAGTCATTGAAGTAAAATATGTAATTATATTTATTTACGATTTTCAAACATAAACAGAAAATTCAATCTACGCCCTAGCTGCTAACCCTTCCGCATTTTTACTTATTTTAGCTATTTTCTCCGATTTCACGCACAGAAAATAAGATTTTCCGTATTTTTTATCCGTCGGCTGGATAGCTCGTATTTTCGTATTTTTACGTGATTTAAAAGTCTCATATCGGGATTTATATTCACATGGTTTACAAGTTTAAAAACCGCACTTTTTTGTCAAATTTTTGTTTATATATATATATATATATATATATATATATATATATATATATATATATATATATATATATATATATATATATATATATATGGGTCATTCTCACGAAAACTGTCATTTTTCAGTTCATAAAATCCCCAAAAAGTAAAGTGAATAAAAAGCTCTGAAACTTTCTATATTAATAGAAATATGTAATGGCATTATAAAGAAAGTATATATCCTATAAATTATACTTAATATTTAAATTAATTAATTTTTTAAATAATTAATTTATAATTTTTAATTTATAATAATTAATAATTAATTAATTAATTTAATAAATAAATTAATTAGTTTAATAAATCAATTTATTAATTTTTTAATTTATTTTTCAAATTAATTAATAAGTAAATTAATTATTTTCACTATTTAAAAAGTGAGGGACTGACACTAATAGTGAGGGAATGATATTTTATTTTAATACATGTTTTTATCTAAGTTACATCTACCTAAAGTTTGAAAATGATAACATACTAAGTATATCTAATATTTATTATAATTTAGTCTTATATATTTAATAGTTTTTACAGGTTTGGGAAATAAAATTGGCTGGCACGATTGAACAAAAAAAAATTTAATAATATACTCATCTTGAATCATTCCCTCACTTCAGCGTCATTCCCTCACTTTATACACTAGTGAGGGAATGACGAATTCAATAAAATTTAAAAATAACAGTTACGCTTTATTAATTTCTGAAGTCAATCACATACAATTATATTCATACAAGAAAGCAACATATAGTTATCCACTTTTTCGATGAAGTTGTATTTTATTTTACTCTAAAAAACGACATGAGGGAATGACAAATGTAAAAAATTTTACCTGGTTTGATTCATTCAAATTTATTCCACAGCAAAGCTTCTTTAAGTTGAAGATGGAAACATACTGCAATTTTGTTCTATGATGCCAGTTGTTAACTTCTGAAGTTTTTATTAAAATATTTTTATTCTAAGACGATTGCAGGTGATAAGAACATTGTTGTGAGGGAATGACGCGAAACACTGGGGACAAAGTTTAAAATAGTGCTGTGTTAATATTTTTATCAGAAATTAAATTTAAAATTTATTTTCTGAATTCTATATTTCAATATTCTCAAATAAAAAACAAAAATTTGTAAAAAAAAAAAAATTTATTTCAGAAACAATTTTTTTCTTTTTTTAAATCAGCAGTGGGGACAAGTGAGGGAATGACATATTGGTATATTTTTATTACCTAAAATTAATAAAAAATAAAAATTTATAATTTTATTTCTATTCTTTTGTTAGCTTGCATTCTGAAGGACACTTTCCCTGAAAAAAAATTTTTCGTAAGTTGTAAAACAAACATTAAATATACTGGGGACATGAAAATGACTGTTTTTGTGAGAATGACCCATATATATACATATTTTTTTTTTTTTTTTTTTTTTTTTCTTTTTTTGGATTTCCTCTTTTTTACTTTCTGACTACTCTCATCCCTGAGGATGAGGAAAATTTGCGACGGAAGTTTTCTTTCGCGGTATGGCGTCTTCTTAATAACACATCTGAAAAGGAAAGGATGCCCTAATTTTTCACAACCGGGTGTAAGAGCTGCTCTATTGTTTAATGAAATCCATCTTTTGAATCAGTAATGAAGGATGAGGAAAATTTGCGACGGAAGTTTTCTTTCGCGGTATGGCGTCCTCTTAATAACACATCTGAAAAGGAAAGGATGCCCTAAATTTTCACAGCCGGTGTGAGAGCTGCTCTATTGTTTAATGAACTCCTTCTTTTGAATTAGAAATGAAGGAAGACTAAAATTTGCGACGAAAGTTCTCTTCCGCCAGGGGTCTGTTTAGAAGAAATTTGGGTCCGTTAACGGACCCTTCACAAAATATCTTTTCATAAAAACGGACCCTTCACAAAATATTTTAACTTTAAAACGGACCCTTCACAAAATGATTTTTCTTTTTATCGGACCCTTCACAAATTTGTTTATCTTCATTATTATTTTGTTAATCGAATAAACCCTTTCCAGGGCAGAAAACAAGAAAGATGGATGTAAACGAATTAAGTTTTGTCTTCGGCAGACGATTCTATCATTATTCGTCCGAAATGAGTATTCTGCGTTCAGCAGTAGAGGCTAAATACCAAATATTTGTATGTTGCATCTCTAACTTAGAAGCAGCAATTGTTGTTTATTTTTTGAAATTTAATTTTTTTAATTATAATTTTACAGTGTTGAGCATAATCTTGTATGTCTTTACAATTTAAAAACTCCTTGAAAAAGTTTTTTTTTGCAATAACGGACCCTATTTGCACAAATTCATAAAAGCGGACCCTGGTTGAAAGAATGTGTGTAATTTTTTCACAATTTCACTAAAAACGGACCTTTCACAAAATGTCTGGACAGACCCCTGTCCGCGGTCTGCCTCATTTAGCCCCGGCTGGGCTGCGAAGTTTGTTCTTCCAGCAACAGACGAAGACTGATTCTTTTCGATTAAGAAGGAATGGTGGTGGGGCGGGGAAGTTGTGGCACTGGAAATAATGGCGGTAGAAGAAGGGATGTGAGACAGTTCTTTTCCTTATTCTGCATATATATGGTAGGTAAGGTACTTAATGTTTTGTCTCCCTAAGCTGCACAGTCTGCTATTGGACCCTGGAAGGACTGTAAAACATCCCTGAGGATGATCCGAAGACATGTCATCGCAATTTTGATCCGCTGTAGAGAGAAAGGCACCCCTGCTTTGGTAGGCCGACAACCTGTGCATGAAGTCGACCTGTTTACAGTAGAACAGTTTAACGAGGACCGATACCGCACACCTTCATTCCCTACGCAGGCTGATCAAAGTGGTCACCCACCCATCCGCTTACTGACCGCAGCTAGCGATCTCAATTTGCTTCTTGGTGTATTAATCTTTCCTCTCCACGTAACTCAGGTTAGTTTCATCAGAAAGTCCTCCAAGCAGGCAAATTTCTCCCAACCCTTGTCTTCTGGATTAGGTTTTGAATTACATAGCTACTGAACTGAACATTAATAGTCATGAACTCAAAATTGGGTTGGCTGTTCAAAGACGGTTATAAAATAAACCATGAACCCTATAATTATTCCCTGACTTAAGTTTGAAGGAAACAATTATTTCATCTTAATTATAATTGTGTATACGGTTACTTATCTTAGCTGTCGTTGAAAAATGGTAAGTAAAACGAGGAAGAAAAAAAAAGTGTATTTTTGCATTCGTTACGTGGACTGGTCTAAAATGTGACTTGCATAATTTATAAGCTCCTATTTATCAGTAAATATAATACAAATTTGAAGGCCCTATCTAAAGAAAAGATAAGAAAGAAAATAATAATTAACATACAATTGTAGAGTATTTAAGTATAAAGCTTTCCAATAATGACCAATGGAGCCGTGGTGATGGTGCAGGTGATAGAGCGTTCGAACCGGTTTCGAATTCCTGCGATTTCAATACGAATTCCGGGTCCGGCTCATAAAGTATCTTCAGTGATAGACGGATCATGGGTCAGAGCCCCCTTCTCGTCAGACTAACCGTGGAAGGTTCTCGTGGTCTTTCTTTCCATGTTACGCAAATGCAGGTCAGTTCCATCAATAATTACTTATGGAGCCGTGATGCCTTAGGTGATAAAGCGTTCACACCGGTTTCGAATTCTAGGGATGTCAATACGAATTCCGCTTCCGGCTCACAAATATTCTCAGTGATAGACGGATCATGGGTCAGAGCCCCCTTCCCGTCAGACTAACCGTGGGAGGTCTAGTGGTTTTCCTCTCCATGTAACGCAAATGCTTGTTAGTTCCTTCAAAACAAAATTTATCAAAAATCAAACCAAACATTGAAGGCAAATTTCTCCCACTACTTGTTCCAGGAGTTTCCTTGTCTTCTGAATTGGGTTTTAAATTACAAGGCTGCGTAGTTGGAACATAAGTAGTCGTAAACCCAAAAATGGGGTCGGCTGTTCAAGGACGGTTAGAAAAATTAACTATGAGTGACCACAATGTTGACGTAAGATATCCTCAGTGGTCAGATATCATCGGTTAAAGTCCCCTTGTCTAGCTAACCGGGGGAGATTTTCGTGGTTTTCTTCTCCGTGTAACGCAAATGTGGGTTAGTTCCATCAAAAAGTCCTCAACGAAGGCAAAAATTTCTCCCATTACTTGATCCAATAGTTCTTCTGGATTGGGTTCAAAAAGACAAGGCTACGGAGTTGAACATTAGTAGATGTAAACCCTACAAATTGGATCGGCTCTTCAACGATTGTTATAAAATTAAATTATTATTAATGCTAAATACTTTTATTTACTGTGAGTTATTTCTTAGAATTCAATTGATAAGAACTTATCTAAGCAGGACGGTCTTAATAGCCGGAAGGGCCTCCGGGTACAGAAATGTTCTGGACCCCTATAACCTGTTTGAAATTGAATTGACGAATTTTCAATATAACATAAAGCATTTTTGTGATGCGAAATAATTTTAATTTACACATATTTTAAATACTCCAAAAACTCAGTGCGCATAAAATAAAGCGATTCTAAATTATGTGTAATCAAAAAAAAAAAAAAAAAAAAGATTGAGTAGTTACGAATATTGATGAATTGCTTGAGGTGATAGAAGCTTATGGCAAAAAAGAATTAATAAATCAGGGTTGCCAAAATTAGTTTAAATTGAATTTAAAACATTATTAGTGGTACAACTGAAACACATTTTAAGAAGTTTTACTTAAGAAATTCCGAGGGAGTTGGAGGGTAATAATTTTGACAAAGAAAAAAAAAATGATTTCCTAATGAGTTTTCATTCTTTCTTTTTTTAAGAAACCATATTCCCTCCTTTGGCGACTATTTTTACTTTAGCATCAAGTATTGTTTCATTTCAAAACGGGGTCTACATTTCTTTATAAAAGGGTAATTACAATAACACCTGTTTTGTTAGCAGATGTTTTGCTTAGTCATCCAAAGTTGTTTTAAAAAATCGTTTTCACTCTTGAACAAAACTTTTCTTTTAATTTTTTTTCTTTCTATGGAACAATTTTAAAACGATTTTACAACTCTAAAGAGGACATGTACTTTTCTTTTGTCATAAGGTTTGAAAATAATTGTATTTAAATCACAGTTTTTTAAAGTGCTTTCTTAAAAAATGGAATAAAAGTAGTTAAAACAGTAATAAAAGTATTAAAATATAATTACATTTATTTAAAGATTACACCACATACACTCTTAGAACTTCGAAATCAGAGAAGGTAAAAAATGTTCGAACTATCAAAAATTCGAATTTTGAATGAATACTTGAAAAGAGCTGATTTCACTAAGTGATTTAAAAAGAAATAAATGTACTTTAAAATTGCTTATTTTTAATGATTAACGACGAGTTGCGTTAAAAATGCTTGTTAATCTGATAAATGAGCTACACTAAATCATAAACAATTTTGAGGGATTATAACTTTTCTGGGGCCATACGCATTATTCACACGCTGTTGAAAACTTTCTGCTCTTTTAAATTATAAATTGAGGGTTGAGCTATACGCACTTTTAAGTATTAATTCTTAGTTGAAATTAATAGTATTTTAAATCGGATTAAAAGTAGCAAAAGCATTTTGTTACAAACATTTATCTACCTACGTCTATGATGATAAAGTACAGCAAAAAGTATCTATCTGAATATGTTTTGTTCTCATGATCGAATTTTCACGTATTATAAATCGATTTTGATGGTTTAAAGGAGTATACTTAAATGTGCTTATTAATTAGTGTTAACTGTTAAGTTACGAAATCAGATCCAAAAAAAAAATAATAAATCTTTCCTTGAATAAATGAACCTTCTTTTTGACCACCGAAATGGTGGAAAATAGGGTTCATATAATTGAGTTTTATGTCCCTTAATTCGTGGACTTATCAAGCAAGCCAAAAAGTTCTTTCACATAATTATAAAATTTGTTTTTCCAAAGAAAAAAAAACAATTTCTTTTTTATTAATTATTATTTCGTTAAGTAACTGTGGAAAACTTTTTTAATTGCGAAGTGTGAAAATTTGTACATCGTTTTAAAGCATGTAACTTTAAATAACAAAATTTGAATGAAATCGGTTGAACAGTTTCTGAGTTATCCAATTTAAAAAAGTCGTATACTTAAAATTTGATTTCTTGTGAACTACTCTGCAGATTTTATTCTAATTTTCTATTTTGTCACTTAAAATAATTTATTTTCTAATTTAAATTTTGCTATGAATAATCGAAAATAACAAATAATTATTAAAAAGTATTTTTTTCGCAAATTGTCATAAATTTAACGAGCTTCGGCAAGTGTGAGAATTTTTTTAAATTGCTTTGCAATGAGTGTTAAGGATTAAAATAAGGCATTTTATAGTTAAATAATAATAGTTAAATGAAAACGAGTCTTTTTAAAATCACTTTGTGGTTAGCTATCGATGTTCAACCAAGTCTGACAGTTTAAAAATTTATTTTATCTTCATGTGGAAGAAATGCGTTTTCATTTATGAGTTCATTATCAAAAGTTTTTAAAAAGAATCACAATTTTTGAATTAAATTCCTCGTTATCATGCGTCTGTTGAGGCAAAAAAAAATTATTTTAAATTTAATCAAGCTCTGTTCTGTTTCCCCCCCCCCTCCCCTTCTGATGCCTCACCCCTTAAAGAACGATGAGAGAGTACAGCTTTATATTGTTTATATAATGCAAATACAGAGAAAGAAAAATTATAATAGTTTCTTTTGAAGAATACTGTAATTTTTTCCTTTGAAAGGTATTAACTTGACATTTCGGAATATTAATTTCTAATTGCATACAGTGGAGTTAAAAAAGCGTCTGATTTTTATAAAGTTTTAATAAAAAAAAACACCAAAATACGCATTTTTTGTCTGTAAAGAGGCTTTAGTCTTGGCCATCAACCTGATTTTCTGATAAGTATAAGATGCGATCATGATAAATAATTATTAATAAAACAAACATTATTATCATTTGCAATTATAATGCAATCAAAATGATCACAGGTTAGAATTCCTTTGCGCTTAGGCTCCTTTGGAGAGTTTTCATGGTTTTCCCTTCCGTATAAAATTCCGTCTCAAATTTATTCTAGTGTATCCCAATGCTTGATTTAATAGTTTCTTTGTCTTCTGGTTTGGGTTCGAAATTACAAAACTAGGAATTGAACATTGTAAACTCAAAAATGGATCGGCTTTTAAACACCGGACATAAAATAAATCGTGACTTAAAGACACGATTCCAATTTTTATCATTAATTAACTGTACTCGATAAATTTTAGTAGCGAAACAGGTTCGAACACTTCTCTTCTGAATGCAATGAGTACAATTAATATATGAGCTTTCTTAATAGGTTGCATACAAATCATTGTTTAAATCCTTTGAACTCAGTGATAAGAAGTAGTCGCTAGTTTTTTAGTAGTGTAGAGTGCTACTTTTTTAAAGAAAAGAAGTGTAGTAAGTAATGCGATTAAAACTGTTGTTTGTAGCGATTCCTGGCAACTACCTTTAACGTCAGTTTAGAAAAGAAGCACGATTCTAAATCAACTCATTTTTGGAATTTGATGCGTACTAATCTTCGCAGACCCATCAATGGATGAAATGAAAATGACCCGGCGACTGCAATGAGCTGTAAGTCCCGCAGTGGACTGATCGTTAAGACACGGTTCCCAGCAGATCACCGAAGTCAAGCATCACTGGTGCGGTCAGTGTGCGGGTGGGTGACCCACTTGGATCAGTCTTCGTAAGGACCAAGGGTGTGCGGTATGGGTCCTCGTTAAACTGTGCTACCGTAAAGTGCTCGACTTCGCGTGCAGGTCGTTGGGCTACCGAAGCGGGGGTGCCATCCCCTCTGCAGAGGATCAAAATTGTGATGGCATGTCTTCGGATCATCCTGCGGGATGCTTCCCAGACCGTCGCCAATAGCCCATTGTGCAGCTCTAGTGCGACGTAAATGAACTACAACAACGGCAATGAGCTGTAACAGAAATTACGTATTTAAAATCGCTTATAACTAGGACTGGGCGATATTAGAAATTATATATCGTGATATATCGTCAGTTTTGCATCGCGATGTATCGCGATATAGTATTTTTGAATTTCATTTACTTTAAGGCACAGAAAGTCAGATTAAGATTTCTATCAAGACTTCATACGCATATTGATTTAAATCAATTTATAAATTTGAAAATATATATGTTTTGCTAAAGAAAGATTTAAATAAATTGACTAAGATGTACAAATCTTACTTAAAATATTTATTGAAAAAATGTGTGTAGATACAGAATGAAATATTTGCACTTCTTTATCGTTTATAAGGTATAAGCAGTCTTAATTTAAGTTAACCCCTAAAACACCCTTAATGAAAAAAAATATTGTTATTAAACAAAAGCTGATTTTAAAATTTCAAAATATATTTTAATTAAAATAAAAGTTACTAAAAGCCGAAGTTTAAAATTAAAAATGTTCGAATTTTAAACTAAAAAGTAAACATAAGATTTGTAATAATTTCTTAAAATTTTCGCTCTCTGAAAGATTTCTCAGTTTAAAAATAAAAAGGGAATTTTATAAAGATATCTAGCTGAAATTATTGAAAGAAAATTTAAAAAATTAAAAAAAAAGTTTGTTAAGAAATTCATTATACACTTAAAACAAAGTGTTAAAAATATTTTTTTTTTTTTTAAAAAAAAGAAACTTTTTTTAACAAATCAATATTTACTTGTACTATTATGCGTAAATAATTACAGAATTATTAAGTTCGATCGTAATGTTCAAATTCTTAATGAAGAAGTAAACACAAGTTTTGTTATATTTTCTAAAAATGATCACGCAAATAACAAAAGATTTCTTAGTTTAAAAATAAAAAAATAAATAAAAGTGAAATTTATCAATATATTTACCTAACAGCATAGGAACAAAATTTAAAAAATAAGTTCGTTAAAAAATTATTTGTATGCTTAAAACAAAGAGCTAAATAAATTTTAGAAAAAAAATGCTTCTTAAACACTATTTTTATTATTATTTCATATAAATAATTAAATTAAATTAAATAATGAACGAACGAAAAACAAAGTAAGGCAAAGTTTCTTAATTAAATTCTTAAAAATAAAAACAAAAGAATTGTGATATTCGGTAATATATTTAGCTAATTAACTAATAATATAAAACGAAAATTAAAAAAAAATAATGATTTTACTCTCTAATAAAACGAAGTAGTAATTGATAATAAAAAAAAAATGAATAAAATTCGCAAGCTTTTCAAATTCTTTTGAACAAATAAAGTTTATTGACTTATGTCCAAAAAATAAGTTTTGTTTTAACTTTATTTCTAAAAATAAAAACAACTCAAGATTTATAAATTTAAAATCAGTAATAGAAGCCCATTAAATTATTAGAAGTTTTATCCGAAAGGTTTTTAATAAATTAAAAGAAAGTAAAAAAAATAACCTAACAAAGTTATTTACTTTGTAATTTAATTCCTTATGGGTGCCTTAAATTAGATTTCCGATAATTTTCACATTTAAAAATATAAAAACAGTTTTGTCAGAAAATAAATAAAAAACTTACCTAATTAATGAAGAAACTTTTCTTTATAAATTCTTTTCAATAATAGATTGCGTTCAGAACAAGGTTACGACGGCGATCACGAAGTTAATCCCATTGAAAATAATCTACAAGAAACGATTTCAAATCGCGAAGGTACGAAAACGAACATGTGATATAACGATATAAGGTCTCAAAAGTGATTCTGATTCTACCGCTCATCAGTCAAGGCCGTCTCAACATAACGAAACAATATCGTCTTCCACAGCGCGAGTTGGCATCGGAACGTAAGAGAAAGTCCTTGCGTGTATCGCTATATCGTTATATCGTCTTCTTCACTCGACGGCTTAAATCAGATTTCTGATGCATCGCTTGGAATGAAAGTTGCTGTATCGGTTTGCCGATATAGGCGTTAAATCGATATGTCGCGATATATCGATTTATAGCCCAGTCCTACTTATAACTAATATTTCAAACTAGCCATTACGAAAAATAGATAATTTAATCACTTTGGTCACACTTTCAAACGCGAATGCACACTCGTGAAACATTGATGTTATTAAAAAAAAATAGTGCGTGGAGTCCCTCCGCGCGGAAGAAGTTAAACTTCGCAACCTGCGACATTAATTGTAGAAGAATCAGCAGTCGTAGAAGGATCACTAGTTCTATTCTTTTTCCTGCTCCGCTCGCTTCCGTGCTCTGTAATAACGGTTATACTGTGCATTTTTCCCTCGTGGACCTCTTGAACCAGTGCTTGTGGTTGCCTCATCGTCTCTCCCTGGAAAATGTATTTGTATTAATAATGTTTTTTGAATGCGTCATAATGTAATTTCAAAAGAGAAACAATCAATTGATATTAACAAAAGACGTACCTTGACATAACCTTAAATCCGTCGCATTGTCCGTGGGATTTCACTCATTTTTTATAATTGTCATCCACTAAATTTGAAAATAAAAAGTACTACCCTATTAAATTATGTGTGTATCAAAACAAACTAAAAAAATATTTATAGAAAAACAATAATTTTATTATTTTTATGCTAGTGAGAACCAAAACAATATGGAAATGAATGAGGGAAAACTGGATCCAACCACGTGATTTCCCGGCCAATAAAAATGTAGCGTTAAACGTTTAACGCAACCTTGTTGGAAGTCGCATAAGAAGTATAACTTCAAAAATTAATGGAACGTATTTTCAATGTTTTGAATTTCTTTGAGAAATTGCATTTGATAATTTCGCATTTCTTAAATTAAATATATATGCTGTCGAAAAAGGCATAAAAAGTTGAAGGTTAAATGAAAAAATTCGAAGAACAAAAATTGGAATAACAAACACATTAATAAATATATCTTAGTTATTCACTTGTACTCTCTTATACATAAGTGTAAATTAATCTTTCCAGAAAAGTTCGCCTTCTTCAAGTAGTTAATAAGTAATTTGTGGTCACTACATTTAAAAAAAAAGTTGTTAACTACATTTGTAACTAAATAGTTGTAGTGAACTACAAAAATAATTTAGTTTTTCTGACCACTGGTTGAACTAAACGTGAGTATTTTTCGTTGTTTTCTTTTCCATTTAAACACACATCATTTTTTTTTCCAGCAGAATGGTTATACTCTCAATTGTTTATCTGAGAAAAAAAATATTTTTATTATTATTTTTTATCTGATTTGATAAGAAGGAAAAGAAGAAAAAAATCTTTAAATTAAAATCGAATCTTATGTAAGTAATATAAACGCTGGTATGGAAACTGAATATCAGAAATGAAAAAAACAGTGCAAAAGTAATTACTTGTATATCCTTATTTATATGCAGGATTACCACAGGCGACTAAATGCAACTATTTTTGGCATGAGGCGACTATGGCAACTTTTTTTGCCTGAAAAGGCTAAAAAAGCAACTATTTTCAGGAAAAGGAGACTATTTGGAGACTTTTCTGAACTCCATCGATGGATTTTTTTTTTTTTTAAAGCATAAATTGGGTGGAAAATCTGCACCCCACAAGATAGTTTCTGAACACACTGAGCTTTTTTTTTCTTCATAAAAAATTTTGAATTGCAAATTTGAGTCTTCACTTTTTAATTCTATCCATCTGCACAGACTCCATTGTAAGTCTATTTCATTTCTCGATCTTCTTTTCAATGATTATTGCTACGAAATTCCACATGATTTACAAGAAGAAAAAAAAATAATAATAAATTTTATTTACAAGAAGAAAAAAAAATAATAATAAATTTTAATGCGATATTACGATGCGTGAATTTCGATTTTGAGATTTTACTTTTCATTTATACATATATATATATAAACATTTACGTTTATATAAAAATTATCATATTTGTGACCAACTTGTCAACCAAGTCATTAATAAAATTTTAGTCATATTTTTGATGACTTTTCTTTCTTATTTAGGCAACTATTTTAATAGTTTTTGGCTACTATTTTCATGTTTTAGGCTACTAAAAGCAACTATTTTGTTCATTTTTTCCTATGGCAACCCTGTATATGTAAAAATTCTGTTATTAATTATTGAATTGTTTTGTTAAGTCAGATGAACTAAATCAAAGAATTTTTGTACAGGATAAAAAATTTTAAAAAATAATAGAAGTAAACGACCCCTCAACTTCTGATTTAATTTTAAGAAATCAAAATCAGCTGTCTATTTTTTTTTTTTTTAAGGCTCATAAACCTCAACAATTCTGAAACAAAGAAATTGTGTGAGCAAATAGTTTTGAGAAATGAATGGACGGTTCCTCATTTCGATTGGGAACTTTTACAATTTTTCGAAATTCTTAAATCAATATTTAATCGAATAAAAATAAGAGACACGAAAACTAACGATATAGAGAGAATTTTTTTTTCCAAAATAAATATTTCTTAAAAATAGTTTAAGTAAATAACCCCTCAATTTTTATGTTTAGTTTTAGTAATAATAATTAAGAAATTGTTGAGTTGTCTACGTATTAAAAGAAAAGAAAAACAGCTCATAAACCAGAAAAATTCTGAAACAAACAAAATCCATAAGTTTGATCAAACAGTTTTAAAGAATTAGTGGACGGTCCCTGGATTCGTCACAGAACTTTCACGATTTTTTAAAATTGTTGAATTAATATTTAATCGAATAAATATAAGAGACACGAAAATTTCGAAGACTTCTTACATACCGCGAAAACTCGTTGATAAATTAGACTTAGTTACTACCAAAAATCAGAATAATGAAATTAATATTTGATCATCAAATATTTAATTAAATCAAATTAATATTTGATAATAAAGTATAATACAAAATAAATATTGAGCTTGTTGGGAATAATTACGAGATTTTGCAAACAAATTTTAAAAATTCGTATTGCGTATTCCCTTCGTAGGCGGGAAATAAATAAATACGTATAAAATACGTATCACCGTTATTAGGAGATATAATAATTAAGATAACTCCCATGTTCATACTACATTAATTTCTTTGTTTTAACACCTGCATAAGTAAAAAAAAGATTGCTCCTTTCGATTTCTTTTCAGATTTATTGATTTACTTATCATCACACTCCGTAGTCATTTGATTTTCTTTAAAGTAGTAGTTATTCTAAATAGTTAAAATCTTAAGATAAACAATAAAATAGGGTGAAAGGGAAAGAAAAAAAAACAGCATAAGTATGAGTAGATGATGATTATAAAATTATGTTCTTTTATTTCAATAAAAAAAAGACACACAAACAAAATCTATTAAAAATGAACTTCATAAATACTATTCTACACCAGTTTGTTTAAAGAATCGAACTGATTACCATACAATCAAGTGTTTTCTCTAAAGAGAAATAAAATAAACTCTGAAGTGTTTAAAGAATAGGACCCAGGATGTGAATTAAAATAAAGGTTCATGTTTCACTCTCGGCCTTGTTTTCAACTTAACAGTTTTATTTTATTTCATACCGAAGTAGTGAGTGTAATTGATGAGGAAAGTACCGCACATTTTCTAGAGCAGGGGTTTCCAACTTACATGAGGCCGAGGGCCACAATTAAAAATACAAATCAAATGGCGGGCCGCAACCTTATCAAAATTTTATGTAGGACTCTTTTATGTTTGAAGGAACATTAAATATTACTGTCAGATTTTTAGCAAGTTGTACAAAACAAAAGTATTGAATTACAAATTAAAATAAGAAGTAGATTTCAAAAAAATATTTAATTGCATATAAAAAAATTCGGGCAATAATAACTTTAATGTGCACCCATGTATTAAACAATTAATGTGCAACAGATATCTAATTGTTAAGATATAAAACTTTAAAAAGGTTGGTATTAAAACTTACTTAGTAGCACACAAAATGTTCAATCACAAAATTGAGGTTTGTCTGCTGCAACCACCAGAGAATAGATATTTACATTTAAAATTTACAAATGTGTGTAAATATTTTCGTCCAAAATGAGTGGTTTCAAAAAGTTAAATCAGTGAATTTCTTCGAGAAAATTTCTGATACACACATGCTAAATTATATTCACAAAATACAAAAACAATGAAATAAAAAGGAGCAACATACACGATTGTTTTTGTATTTTAATAAATATTTTCTTGGATGCAAAACCTGAGAAAAATTTTTTTTTGTACCGTTGGTATGATAAATTTCGCAGAAACGAAGAATCTTTATTAACGAGAAAAGTATTTTAAACTAATAGATTTTTCACGAAAATTGTCCGCAAAAAAATAACAACCAATATATTTTAGTTCGCGGGCCGCCATGGAAACCAGTGTTCTAGAGCTATGTGTGATATCTCATAACAGCACACGACGCAATAAGCTTTACCACTTTTATGTAATTTTTCGATAACTTCTTGGACGAAAACACCACCTTCTTCCTTTTCTGACTAATTCCATCTCCACGTTTTTTTGTTGTTGAATATTTTGATAAATTTTGCGAATATTTATCTTATCAGAACAAGAAATTAGGTCCGTTCTTAACAGTCGCCATTGTGACTCATTTTAATACGTTAAAAATTCAATTTAAATATTACATTAACTTATATGTACATTAAAAATTCTTTAAAAAAATAAATATCGCTTATAAATCCTTTTCTAAATATCTTAATTTCTTTCCAAAAGCTAGTAAAACTAAAATAGAATTAGATTGAAAATATACACGTGATCAAACAGGAAAAATAAATGACCACGTGCGATTTCCTTTGTTGTTGGGGCAAGATTTAATAGAGTGGAAATCGATGGAATCCTCTCCTCTACTCTTTTGAAATACTTCCCGGCGTTATTTCAGTAAATGATTGATGGATCATTCACGGAAGTAGTGAACAAAACTAAAATGGGAAAAAAGTGTGCCCCAACCAAAAGAGAGGGACCAACAAGGAAACTGTGAAAAATGTTACGTTTGTGACGTGTTAATTGAGTTGCCCTTTTACGGCGAAATAGAAGAACAATTTTTATTTATATTTTATAAAAAATGCATATCAAAATTATTTTCCAAACTTATTAATTACAGCTTTAAAATTAATTTTTAAGGAAAATTCTTTTTGAAGAATGTTTATACATACTCAGTCGAGCTTCTATTGAACGAACTTCCATTTTGCGAATTTTTTTGGATGAAGCAAGAACATTTTCAAAATATCTTCATAAAACAACTTCCAAATAGCGAAGTGAATTTTCTATTGAACGAACTTTTTTTTTTTGAGATCCACTTTCCCTATTTCCCAAAATATTTCAAACTTTTTAAAGCATTTCATGGGGGGAAATGAAGGAAAAACTCAAAACAAAATTAACGGATTTGAGCAGTAGCAATTAAACTTAAGAACGCATGTAGTATGTTTAAAATTACTTCTATAACAAATGCAGCTATAATTTTACACATAACTTTAGACTTTTTTTTACTTGAAAATGCATATAGCATGATAGAGTAACCCTGGATAATGTTTTGCTCTATTCTTGCTTTCCATACAGATTTCTTTTATGTTTAAGATTTATAAAATAAATAGTAGATATACTAGTTTACAAGATAAAGGCGCATCAAGTGCTATTTTAATTATGTCTAGTGTTTATGAATTTAAAACCTGTTTCTAATAGGTCTGTATAACGAACTTATTATCGGGATTGAACGACTTCGTTAAATAGAGGTCTTAACTTTTTTTTTTTTTTTTTAGGGCTGAGTGAATTTTTAAAAGTATTACTAATATGAAAGAATAAAAAACCGTGCCATACATTATTTTAAAAGTTTTTGGAGTTTACCAACATTTGGAATGATGTCTGAAACTAAATATTAAAGGAAGAATGTTGTCGTGTATATGCATGCAGTGCAAAGATTTAGAGTCCTCCAAAAGTCTTGATAACAAGATTTGCAAGTTCTGGAGCGCGATGGCCGTGGAGAATTTCGATGGGGGTGGTGATGCTCCAAGTTGAAAGAGGGAGCCGATAATGGCCTGGCAGAAAGGAAGATTAAATAAGACAAATTAAAGGGAATCAAAACAACCTCTGATTCATTAGGAGAAAAAGAAATCAGTAAAAAGTATAAATGCGAAACGTTTGGCGCACCCTTTAAATATTGAGTTTTGCCAAAAAATGTAACCCAGAAAATCATGTCCCTCCCCTTTCACGCCTCTTCCTCCCTTTCTTCCATTCCAGGTGTTGTCTAGTATAGAAACAGCAACCGTCCCACTAGATTGAATGATAAAATTTCTATGTATCTCAGTGCCATCTGTTGACGATATACATCTCCACTAACTAGAAAGAAAGTATTATTTATTTTAAATAACTGATGCAGCCCATCTATTAACAGAATAAACAAATATAATGCACACTAGCAAAGCAAATACCCTGTTGCATATTCCATAACAAGGCTTTGGAATCTAATTACAATTTTTCATTTTTAGCATTTGCTGTTGAACAAAATATTGTTATTTTTCTGAAATAACAATATTATTTTTTAAGAATTGTGTTCTGTTGATAATTAAAAACTCTTTCAAGCAAGTTGTTTCAACTTTAAAGGGGACGAGAAAAATTTGAACGTCAAAATAAAATTGTATATCCATAATTTTTTTCTTCATTATATAAGAAAAGCAATTTTTTTATTTGCTGTGCACATACATGCATTTACTTTCCAATACTGAAATAAATCGGAAACAATAAGAAAAAGACATAAATTTAATCATCATCTCTCGGAAAAATAGTAGTTGAGTAAATATTCAGCTTTTCTACATAGAATAAATTTAAACAGCAGAAATGGTTTCAATTTCTTAAAAATATTTAATTCTCAATTAGCTGGTTATAATTTTAAGCTTCCTTATAATAAAAAACATGACAATCATTTGAAAAGGAATTTTACTTTAAAAGAAAACCTAAATTAAAGTACTAAAAAAAAAGATTAGTATATTAATGAAAAAAGAGATAAGATTTTGAGAAATGTAAAAATTAAATTAAATGGTTGGTAAAATAGCTCTGCAAAACCTGCGCGGACAGGTAATTAAAAAATTTATTGTAAGGCTAAGACGATATGTTTAAAAATTTTAAGATGCTTACAAATATTGAGTGCTTATTCGTTTTGATAATTGTAAGATATATATTATGGAAATTGATAAATATATACTAATTCCAAATTTATGCATAAGTATGTATATTATTGAAATTGTATCAATTATTGATAGAAAAACTAAAATTTCAAAAAAAAAAAAACTAATTTATAATTATTCATTCCTGATGTATATATGATGTCCTTTTATAAAACTCGACGTTCATTGATTAGAATGTTTTATACTTAATAAAAAAATTATTTATTCAAAACTCCTTATTAAATTATGAATACATTTTTAGACGACTAAAAACGAAACATCGGATTTTATAATTGAAAAGAAAAAAAGATTAGCAATTAGTCTTCGGTGACAAAAAATATTAATGAAATTTTACGCTAAAAGCATAACAGCTTAGTGGAAGTGAATATTAATGTGAATTAGACAAAGAAGTGGATATTAGTATAATATTAGAAACAAACTTAAAAAGAAAAAGGAATAATAGTTAGTAATATTGGTACAAAGGATCAAGGTTAGGTAGTTAATTTGGTACAAAGGACCAAGGTTAGGGCTGACTGTAAATCATCAGGCTTCCCTTGAGGGACGCCATCTTACACAATCCACAATGAGCTTTAGACAAAGAAGTGGATTTTAGTATAATATTAGGAACAAAATTTTAAAAAAAAGGAACAATAGTTAGTAAATGGAGTACAAAGGATCAAGGTTAGGACTGCCTGTAACTCATTGGGCTTCCCTTACGGCAGTGTTTCCCAAAGTGTGGTACGCGTACCCCCAGGGGTACGGGAACAGTTTAACCGGGGTACGCGTTCTCTTGCAACAAAAGAAAATTTCAAAAAATTTTTCTTAAAAACAAAGCTAGCCATGAAAATTTATGATGACGTATTTTTCTATTGGCTATTTTTTGCAGAGTTAACAGTTAATAATTAGTGGTGTCAGCAACCAGTTGTGATTTTTAACTTTGGTGCAATTTTTTTATAGTAAAAATAAAGATATTTAAAAAAAAAAATACATTCATTTTTTACGAGTGGTACACAGCGTTACGAAAAATTTAGAAAGGGTACACAGAAGTCGTAAGTTTGGGAAACACTGCCTTACGGGATAAGTTAATAAAACACTGGAGCAGCTCTCGTTCAGATGTGTTATTAAGAGGACGCCAGAACGCGGGGGAAAACTTTAGTCGTAATTTTTCTTCTTTCTTCATTACGTATTTAAGAGACGGAAAAATGTAGTTAATAAAAAAATAGTGCTGATCTTGCAGCTGGTTGACAAAAACTTTCCGTCGCAAATTTTCTTCTTTCTACATTACTAATTTAGAAGAATGAAGAAGTTGTTTCAGAAGAAATAATATAAACCTCATTAAAGTTTGATTTAACTTCGAAACCTTGTAGTTTTGAACTCAATTCAGAAGACAAGGGAACTCCTGTATTAAGTATTGGGGGGAATTTGCCTTCGTGGAAGACTTTTTGATGGAAGTCTCACACATTTAAGTTACATGAGGAGGAAACCCTAACACGGTTAGCTTGGGGGTGGGACTCCAACCACCTACCACTGAGGATATTTTACGTCAGCTCTGTGGGTAATACTCACTGGATGCGGAATTCGTTTCGACCTGCCATCGCTGGGATTCGAACCCGGCTCACCTCTTTGGAAAAGTCATCACTACTCTATCTGCCCTATTTGGAAAAAGAACAACTGGCTGATGCTGATAAGCCAATAATTGGCTACTGCAGACTCATCTTCGACTGTTATCAGGGTTGATTGTGAGCCCAACTCAAAAATCCTGATAATTTCTTTAGTAAAATCATTAATGAAGCATTTCAAAAAATTAATGCCAATATAAATTTAAATCATTGATATTTTCAAAACATGAAATTCTAAATAAATTATATGCAGCATAATTTAAATGAATAATTATGTAGGATTTTAGTTTTATCTTTAATCACACTTATTATTCTCCCAGAAAAACTATTTACAGATGAAAGAGATGCCAAGTATAAATTCTAATATTTTTAAATAAAATGTACAGGAATTTTTATACATAAATGTGATCAATGATTTCTTGAAATATCTGAACCTTGGATTCCCGAAAACTTTCGGATCGCAGTTGGCGAAAAATCCGGATCTTTTCCGGAACACAATCATCTCTGGACTCCATTCCAGAAACCAACTCTAATTATGAAGTTGCAAAATGGAGCTTTTATTCCATAGAAAATAAATGAAATAAACATCCCGAAATTTTAAATCACTCTAAACAAATTGTTTCAGAACAAATAATATAAACCTCATTGAACATTAAAGTTTGATTTAAGCAGTAGCCTCCGTAATTCAGAAGACAAGGGAACTCCTGTAATGGGTCAAATTGGCCTTCGTAGAAGACTTTTTAATGGAAGTCTCACGCATTTAGGTTACATGGAGAGGAAATCCTTCCCTGGTTAGCTTGACGGTAAGGGGACTCCAACCGTTTACCACTGAGGATATTTTACGTCAGCACTGTGGTCAGTGCAAGCTGGATGCGGAATTCGTATCGACCAGCCATCTCTGGGATTCGAACCCGGTTCACCTCATTGGAAGAACCATCATGAACCTCCTCCCCTATTTTATTTTATTTTATAACCGTCGTTGAACAGCCGACCCAATTTCATGGGTTTACGACTACTTACGTTCAACTCCGTAGCCTTGTAATTTTGAACCAATCCCGAAGACAAGGAAACTCCTGGATCAGTACCCCCAGAGGTATTGATTTGTTGTGGGAACATGGAGGACTTTGAGACTCGACAGATTTAACGTGCATCAGTCACCATTTACTACACGGGGAGTCTTCGGCCGGCGAGGATCAAAGGCTCGCCACACAGTGTGGGTCAGTAGTGGTTCTAACCAGCTGGGGAATGGACAGCATTTTATTTTATAACTTATTTGTCCTTATAAGGATTTTCCTCAAGTTATGATTTAGGGTTTGGGTACAATAGACCACTGGTCAATGTGCCCAGCTCTTTTGAGCTGTCCAATCTCTAAGTTTAACTACCAAATTCATTTGACTTATCCAAAGTATTCGAAAGTTGTTTTTTTCCCTCTTTCATTAATGTGTTTTTACGAAGAAGTTTTGAATTTCTCAAATGTCTGGACAGGGTGCGTAGTCAAATCTTTCAACAAAAAATAAGCACCTTTTAAGCACTGAAAGAATATTTTTAAGCCCTATATACATTAGCAAAATAATTTTCAAAGACTTTGCATGATCATGATAAAATAACTAGTTTCTGACAAAAAAAAACAACTCTTTTCTTGATTATATTGACCATTATAAAATGATCGAAGGATCTTCCAAAATGCAGCGGAGTTGCACATGAGAGTGCAATGATCTCACCGAACCCAGATCAGCAAACCTGTAAAATGATTGGCGCTTTCATAAGCTATGGACCAAAAAACAAATTTTCAACTCATTCAAAAAAAAGAAAGAAAAAGCTAATTTTCGAACCTTAATAAAACACTCCTTGAAAAAGGCACCTTTAAGGGCTTTTAGAAAGCGAAAATAAGTACCTTTAAGCACTTAAGAGAGGGATCCGCTTAAAAGAACATGCAAATCCAGAAGTCTAATACTGAAAACAATTTTAACTAAAATAATGTGAATATTAATTAAATAAAAATAAGGAATTACATTGATATTTATTTAAAGTTGATAATGAATAAAATTAAAAGATAACTCTCGAAAATTACGATGTATGTGTTTTACTCTCATGCCAAATTTTTCTTGCAAATTAGAGGTTTTTATTATCTCAGCTTAGTGTTTCATAGAAGTATAATGGATAACAGTTTATTGGATTTTCATGCATTTGCAAGCTTATAAACCTTTGTCAAAATGATGGACAGATAGCACAATACAGAGGACAGCACATCAGTGTAAAAGCAGAATTTGAACCCGCTACCTCCACGCTTTGCTCAGTGTTTGGCGGAAAATACCGATAACTTTCTATTTTTCCCCGGATCTGTTATAATTTGAGAAATCTTTAACAACCTGTCTAACTAGCTCGAACCCACTATCTATATCTCTACTCTAAACCCTTATCATTTGATACCATATCAACCCAGATCAAATTTCATAACTAGTCTCTTTTAATCCGGTTGTAGCGGAATGCTCTAATGGTTTTCTAAAATCTGGTGGACTGCGCTGCTAACTTATTAAGCCCCTTGAGAAGGGTTGGAGTGGTGACCTCAAAGCAACCCTTGTGACCAATCATGCAAGAAAACAATTTCTGATAAAATAGTGGTTTCACCTATAATAATCACCAGAAGCATGTATGCGGTGGGAAGATATATTAATTAGTGCTCCTCCATTTTTGGTCAATTATGCAATTTTCATTTAATAGTAATTTTTAATGTTTTAAATTGCTTTTACATTAGCAATTTTAAAATACAAACTATATTAAAAGGCTGGAAAAAAAAAACTTTTTGTTATCAATTTTAAGGTGACAAGGGATTTTCGAAGTTTTGAAAAAAGGTCTAAATTTCAATTAGCACAATGCGATTTTTTTCGAAAATATTGGTCAAAAACAACAACAAAAATAAAGCATTTGATGCCCTCTTGTCTCTTTTTGGATAAAAAGTTAAAAAACAAATAAAAAATAAAGCAAAAGTTTAAGTTCTGGGGGCAATGCTAAATTTTAATTAAATTGCAGAAACTTTACTTTAAAGTGGTAACATTTAAATGAATTTTAAACCAATCTATATGAACCAAACTTCTGCATATTATTTTTACAAAAAAATATGCGCAGAAAATGTTTGAATTTTTACCGTTCATCTACTGAAACGTTAATAACTACAACTACGAAGCTGCGGTTTGCAAAAATCATGATTATGTTTTAATCACAAAACCATATCTATTTGATTTAAATCAGATTTTTTATTTTTGAATTTACCATCTTGAGCATCTGACAAAAGACTTCAATAAGACTTAATATTGTTTAAAAATATTGTACTATAGTTATTATTTCTTGCAAAAATGGAGGAAGTTATTATTATATACTAATCACTGAGTTAGGTAGACCACCTACTCGATGGCTCAACGACCTCAAAGTCCTAAAACTTAAGAACTGGAGGGGAGTTGCCATGGACAGAGGGAGCTGGAGAAGGCGTGCTGTTGAGGCAGCCAAGGGCTGTTGCGCTCCTAAAGAAGAAGAATCACTGAGTTAAGAGAAATCCCAGTTGTATTTTTCAAACTCAACTTGCTGACGACTGCTAAAAATTGGAAGATAATTTGTCAACTAGATACCCAATGAAGAGTAAATTAGTTTAGATCAGAAAACGTAACTGGAAAAAAAATTGTCACTTTGGATTGAGCAAATCTTAATACACGCTAACTTCAGAATTAATAAGCTATAAAAGCACTGCGTTTTAATTAACAAAAAACTAAATGGGTATAATTGAAATATGTTTATAATCAGAAAGTTATTTTAAATATATTTAATGGAGAATTACAATTTATAAGTTTCACATCCCTCTTATTCGCATTCACTGTACTTTGAAATATAATTTACAGGCATATCCATTTAGATATTTCTTTGTAAAAAATTCTCATTATCATTAAAATCAGGTTTAAAGGAATCGCCCCCTAAATAATGTATTTATTAATTTTATAGAAGAAAAAATATTTTATGATTAAATTAAATTTTTTTTTCAATCAATATGTTTTTTAATGTGTTTAAATTATTGATTTATTTGTTTTAAAATAATCACAAAGGATTTAAATCAATAAAAAAGGTAGTGGGTTCGAGTAATTGTCTTTAAGAAAGAAAAAAACAGAGTGCGTAAAAATACTATTCGAATTATAGCAAATTCTGATCAGATAGGGTCGTCGGGCTACCGAAGCGGGGGTGCCATCCCCTCCGCAGAGGATCAAAATTGTGATGGCATGTCTTCGGATCATCCTCCGGGATGTTTCCCAGACCGTCGCCAATAGCCCATTGTGCAGCTCTAGTGCGACGTAAATTAACAACAACAACAATCTGACCAGATAGGTAACGGTTTCTTGTAATAATAAGAAAATTGGGTGTGAATGTTGATTGAAAAACCCTGTTTTTGAAAACTGATAAAATAATAGCACCTTCGAATACCGATAGAATCATAGTGAGTTCGAATGCTTTATTAAAAGGCTGGTTTTATAAGAGTTGGTCCAGTAATATCAGGTTTAAGTATAGATTAAGGAAAAAATAGAGGATTCGCACTCTGATCAAAGGAGACGGGTTATAAAAGTTATCAAATTATGGCAGATTAGAGTACCGATATTGACTGATCCAAAAGAAAGTGGGTGCAAGTATTAATCAAAATAGAGTCGAATGCCGATTTAAAAAAACTAGTATAAAAAGAGAACTTGTTATAAAAACTCATCGAATAGCAATCATGTCGGGATAAAAAAAGAAAAATTGGTGCGAAAACTCTACAAATAGCGGATTAAAAAAATAGAATCAAAAACTGTCAAATGCTAGGGGGTTTGAGTGAAAGTAAAAAGTGGGTTGGAAAATTAGTTATTTTGAAATTGATGAAATTATAGTAGTTTCGCAAACCGATAAAAAGATATCGGATTTGACGGTTTCGAATACCGATAGTTCGAGTACTGAATTAGAGATTGATCAAATAATTGCAAGTTCGAGGATCCGCAGAAAGTTGGCGGCTACAAGTTTTGATCAAATGAGAATGGATTCGAAAATTGTTTTAATGATAGCCCATTCGAGTACCGAAAAAAGCTGGCGAGTTTGAGCATTGGTTTAGAAACTAGTTTTAAAAACTGATCAAATTACAGCGGATCCCAGAGAATAGGTTGGGGATTTTTAAGAAAGGGTTCAAAATTTGGTCAAATAGTAGAGGGATTTGGTACCGACGAAAAGTTAATAGGTTCGAGTATTGGACAAAAGAAACTGGTTTTGATAAATGAAGTTATAGCAGGTTCAAGCACCTAGAGAGGAGTAGTGGATTCGAAATGGGATTAAATTATAGCAGAATTAGGATCCTATAGAAAGATAGTGGGCACGAAAACAATTCTCTTGATAGTTCGAGTATTGATTATAAGAAAAGATAAAAATTACCCTTTCGATTAACCAATATTTTTCTATGGATATTCCAGCTTCCTATAAGTTACTAATGATGAATCTGTCTTGACCAATACTGGAATTATCTTTTTGTCGGTTGGTTAATCCACTAATATTAAAACAGTTTTTGAAACTTTTTTTTAATAAATTAAATCATTTCTCTTTTTACCGATAATCAATGTGCTGTAATTTTTATAACTCTACCTATCTTTGTGACGATTTAAATTAACTAGTATTAATCACTTATATATAGGCACTAGAGCATGTTGTTGTTAATTTACGTCGCACTAGAGCTGCACAATGGGCTCTTGGCGACGGTCTGGGAAACATCCCGGAGGATGATCCGAAGACATGCCATCACAATTTTGATCCTCTGCGGTGGGGATGGCACCCCCGCTTCGGTAGCCCGACGACCTGCGCGCGAAGTCGAGCACTTTACGGTAGCACAGTTTAGCGAGGACCCATACCGCACACCCTCGGTCCCTACGCAGACTGATCCAAGTGGTCACCCACCCGCACCAGTGATGCTTGACTTCGGTGATCTGCTGGGAACCGTGTCTTAACGATCAGTCCACTGCGGGACACTAGAGCATGTATTGACTTGATTAATTTTCAACAACCAGACTTTTTAAAAATGGAATTTGGTTTTAATTAATACCTGAACTTCTTTTAATTTGAATACTTTTTGAATCCAATCTCGACTCGAACCTAATATTTTTCTAGCCTTACTCGAAGACGCACAACATTGGGATTGAAGGTAACGAGGAGGTGGATCAGCAAGCCGAAAAGGCCACGAGCTTCAGTCGGGTGGGAATGATGCTCCCAATGGAAGGAACTTTCATTATTAGATACATAAAACGAGCTACAATGAATAAATGGAAAGTAGATTGGAGTGAATTAGCAAAGGGCAGGCAGACATATAATTTCATTAAAGATCCCACACTAACTCGCCTGCAGTCAAACTTCTATTTAAATCAACTCTTAACTGGCCACGGGGTTTTCTGAATATATCAGCAAAAATTCTTCAATAAACTAGCAACTTATAAATTATGTGGGAGAGTACAAGGCATTGACCATCTCATAAAATTTTGTCCCAAATCCCGGACGATCTGTTGCAGAAAATGGGACTAATATACTCAACATCAACTTTATGCTGATATTGACTGCAGGGGGAAAATCACTGAAATTCTTAAATATACCCTGGATGATCTGCTTGCCCCCGAGAGAACACCTGACTAATTTTATTTTTAAACTTTTGGTTTACTGGTTTTAATATTTGCTTTTGGTATTTTACGTCGGCACTTACCGTGTCCTTGACTTTGTTCTTCCCTTGAACTGACATCTTCATCATACGTAGGACATTCGAAATGAAATTTCGATCTTTCTGAACTTTACCACCCTCTGTTTTACCTGGTGTCATCTTTGAGTGTTTATCCTTTTTAGAGATACTTTGGTTTACCTTAGAAAATTTTTAATCTTAGAGGCACTTAGCTTTGAATGGGAGATACTTGAACTTTTAGTCGACTATTTTAATTGTTCTATTCTTATTTTAGTCTTATTTGCATTTAATGTGATTTTTCATATTTTTACCATTTGATGTTTAACCTAATCTTACATTTATATGTTTTTACCTGTATTTTTGACATTTTTACTGTTGGTTAATTTTATTCACTTAGATGTTTTAAGCACTTTTAATTTTTATTCTGTTTTCTTTTATCATCTTTTCGATTTTGGGATTTTTCTTATGTGTATCAATCTTTTTAGTTTTGATTTTACTTTTCTGTGGTTTTGTTGTGTCTAGTTCACGTGACGTTTGAAACCCTTATCCACAAACTCCTGTGGTAGGTCGGTTACTATTAGTCTTACTCGAATATGATTAATACAATTCATTTAAAACTATATTAATTTTAAAATAAATGAGACATTGGTAAAATTAATTTTGTTTTGTACCTAAGACCTTTACCTCAGTTGTTTTAAGCATTAGAATTGTTTCACAATTTGTAACAATAAATTTTAGTGCTAATCTGTTTTTAATATTTACTAAACACGGTGATTTAAAATAATTTTTTTAACAGAATATAACCAGACTCCAGTTCACAAGACACTGATGTCTCTGTTTATTCTTGCAATATTTTTTTGCTGAAAGCTAATTTAGTCTGCGATAACTTTACATAAATGTATATTCAAGAATTGTGTAACGTAATACGTATATTCATATATTATTACGTATATTCAAGAATTGTGTAAAATCAAACAAATTTCTTTTCTTGTATAAATCTTACTTTCCAAAAATATTTTATGAAAGTTATTGTAATCCTATAGTTATTGTAATCCTATAGTTATTGTAATCCTAGTTATTATAATCCTGTTGAAAAAGATTTTTTTTTTAAAAATATTCATATTCATCTTTAATCACAATTAAAAGTGTTTAAAAATGTGTACAAATACTGAAATTTTATCATTAGTTACAAAACTTAGGGGGAAACCGAGGAATTACTTTTTTTTTAATGTTAGTTGCCAGCCTGCTGATGGAGAAAAGTGATTTTGGACACTTTCAATTTATGCAATCTTTAAAGAAATACTAACGCATTTTTCTACAAGTTTTTGTATAAAACTGTGTTATAAAAAGTATTTAGTTATTAAGTGCTTAGGTCATCAGTGAAAAATTAAGAATAAAATTATATATTCCACAATATTATATGACATAAAAATACAGACCAGTCTTTCACTGTATGTATTTCAAAATGTTCTATACTATTCATCCTGCAGAAAAATGTTATTGCTTTTGTGGGAAATTTTACAGGCCACATTTTATAGGTTAAACTTTTTTACTGTTGTAATTGTCGGATGTTTCATTTAAGACATTTAAGCAGAATTCCAACATGATCCTTGCCCTTTATTGTTAGAAAATATTAATACAAGAAATTTGTCTTACAATTCTGAGAAATTAAAAAAACTATTTCTGATTATTTTAATTTTTGTAGCTATTATTTCTGATATTGAGGGATCTTATAATATCATTTGTGCTTTCAATAAACGCTCAAAAATGTAATTATTAGTTGAGAACTTATTATTTAATTTTCAAGTATTTGTTTTACCAACTATTTTGAAAATTCTGTTGCCCAACTTTTTAAACAAAAATTGTATAAATGGCTTATAAAGCATATATAAATCTTATATAAACTGCTGTTTGTAGAAAATGCAACACCATGAAGGAATCATCAGAATCAAATGAAATTCGCAGCAAATGTCAATTATAGGATATTATGCAAATTAATAAAGTTTCAGAGCCATCGCGCGTGCGTGGCGCGCGCAGCGCCCTCTGAATTGATGCTGAAAGCGTATAAATAAAGTGCTGTAGCGGGACGTTGAAAATAGTCTATGATTATTTGTTAGTGGCAAACGTTTAGTGAGACCTGAGTATGCCTCCACGACGGAAGAATAAGAAATTCAAGCAACTTACGGAGTTTGAACGAGGGAGGATAATCGGCCTTCGAGAAGGAGGATTTTCCTATCGCGCAATAGCAGCTCGTATGCAGCGGAACAGTTCCACAGTGATGCGAGTTTGGAAGCAGTGGACCGACGAGCACCGAACAACTCGAAAAACAGGCACTGGACGACAGAAGGTGACGTCAGAGCGCGATGATCGACACCTGCTCCGCATGGCGGTGAATGATCGCACAGCTTCCTCCAGGCAGCTGGCAGCACATTGGTCTACTGCTACAGGTGTACAATTGTCGGCTTCGTCAATTCGTCGTCGTCTGCTGCGCCGTGGATTGCGTGCAAGGGTGCCATTATACAGGATTCCCCTCACGGCGGATCATCGACGGCTGCGTCGGCAGTGGGCTCTTGAGCACAGAGACTGGCGAGCTGATTGGCACCAAGTTGTCTTTTCAGATGAATCACGCTTCAATTTGTGGACCCATGATGGCCGTGTTCGTGTTAGACGTTATGCCGGTCAACGCTGCCTTCCTGAGTGTATTATTGAACGACATAGTGGTCGAACACCCGGAGTTATGGTCTGGGGTGCGATTTCGTATCATGGACGATCCAATTTGATACGAATTGAGGGTAATCTCAATAGCAACAGATACGTCCGTGAAGTGCTACAGCCCGAAGTCGTTCCTTTCCTTCAAGGCATCCCTGGAGCTATCTTTCAGCAGGATAATGCACGCCCACATGTTGCGCGGACTGTTAGAGACTTCTGTTCAGCACAACGCATGCAACTTCTTCCTTGGCCTGCTTATTCGCCGGATATGTCGCCTATTGAGCACGTGTGGGATATGGTTGGTCGGCGTCTCTCTCGTGATCCGCGTCCTGCAGTTTCCAAAGACGAACTTTGGTTGCGCATACAAGCGATATGGAATTCTCTTCCTCAAGCAGATATTCAACATCTGTTTGACTCCATGCCACGTCGTATAGCAGCACTTATTGCAGCGCGTGGTGGCTGCACCAAATACTGATTTCGGACGCTTAATTTGTTTCTTTTGTTTTGAAAATTTCATCATTTATTTGTATCAGTACAAGTCGTTTCTGCATTAAATTTCATTTGATTCTGATGATTCTTTCATGGTGTTGCATTTTCTACAAACAGCAGTTTAGTATGAAAATTAGAGCAATACTTAACTGGGAGCAGTCGTCCTAATGGACGTGATCCAAGGTCAGATCCCAGCAAATGTTGGTCCCTACAAATTCTGTTCCCAGCTCGCACCAACTACAGTACTGGTGTAAAATATCTACAGTGTTTGACGGATCACTGATTAGAATATTTTCGCCGCCCACCTAACTGTTTTCCAGGAAGGTCAGTTTGTTCCAATACTTTATTCCCTTGTCCTCTGGGTTCAAAACTGCTAGACATCGGAGTTGGATTATGATTATGTTGTATCATAAAAATAACTTCACCGACTCCTATGTGTATCATCATATCTTAATGAACTCTTAAAGTTTAGAGTTGTAGAATACCAAAATGGTGGCAGTTATTTTTACATCTAGTGTCTCCAGAGGACATTTTTGGCGTTTCACTATTTTTAGAAACTATCAAATCTTTGTGTAGCAAAACACTTAAGTACCAAGAGTTATGTATAGTGGTTCACTTTGGTATTAAGTACTTGCCACCATTTTCGGTAATGAGATAATTATAATTGTTCCTCAACCAAAATCAAAATTTTTGATGGTTTTCCTTTGATGAAACAACATAATCTTGTTTGCCCGATATGCCCTACATCACTTTTTTCTTAAGTTCAAGTGTCACTGCCGCGTATGCATTTAACCGGAACTCCGAACATTAATGCTTCCTCTAATCTATCCTCAGCAGACATTAAAATATCGAATAAATATAAGAATATCAACAAATAAATTAATATCAAATCGGATATAACAAATATTTCGGACATTCACCCAAACGACTACGTGATTGTTGACATTCCCCGATGAAAGTCGACATTCTCTTGATTTGAATCATTCACAGTAACATGTATACCTTGCGGTAATATGAATTTCATAAATGCTAACTGTACATATTTTCTGATTACTAATAACTGGCTTAAGAAGAAAGTTGGCAGAACTGCAACCTAGAAAAATAATTGACTGTATTGAATTCTGATAATACATAAACAAAAGTAACTTAAGGGGACGATTATCCTTTCAAATTCATTTTCATCTTCATTACTAGTTTAAAGTGTAGAAAAAGTGAGTTCAGGCGACAAACCTAGAGTAATCCATGGAAGTTTCAAATACTGAAACGAAAATTTTTAAGTACACAAATGAAAATGAATTATGAGAAGATTACTTAGGATTACGCAACGGTGAAGTTCTCTTCGAAAACTTTGCTTGCATATAAATATTTTGAAGGGGTTTTTTTTTGCAGCCACTGAAGCTTGATTATTTCCCTTTGTAGCGATGCCTGCGCTTATAATGTAGAGTGACATGGACGAAAGAAAAAAAATAATAAAATACTTCATAGATATTTCTTAGCATAACTATATGTTTTTAGAAATTTTGATACTTATCCTATGACTTGGCATGAGTATCAAAGTTCTCATTTGATAAAAAAATTTATAAAAAATTATTAAAGTGTCCGCCTAATGACCCATTCAAATGCAGTTATTACTAATAATTACAAAGTAAACGAGACAAATGCCTATAAACAAAGTACACATTAATATACCTTAAATGTAGGCAACAAAGAATATTTTTAGCCCGTCTTTTATAATATTTGGATTATTTCCCTTTGTAGCGATGCCTGCGCTAATAATGTAGAGTGACACGGACGAAAGAAAAAATAATAATAAAATGTTTTATAGATATTTCTTAGCATAACTATATGTTTTTAGAAATTTTGACACTTATCCTATGACTTGGCATGTATATCAAAATTCTCATTTGATTAGAAAAATTATAAAAAAATTATTAAAGTGTCCGCCTAATGACCCACTCAAATGCAGTTATTAATAATTATTACAAAGTAAACGAGAGAAATGCCTATAAACAAAGTAGACATTAATATACCTTAAATGTAGGCAACAAAGAATATTTTTAGCCCGTCTTTTATAATATTTGGATTATTTCCCTTTGTAGCGATGCCTGCGCTAATAATGTAGAGTGACATGGACGAAAGAAGAAAAAAAATAATAAAATGTTTTATAGATATTTCTTAGCATAACTATATGTTTTTAGAAATTTTGACACTTATCCTATGACTTGGCATGAATATCAAAGTTCTCATTTGATTAAAAAAATTATAAAAAATTATTAAAGTGTCCGCCTAATGACCCACTCAAATGCAGTTCTTACTAATAATTACAAAGTAAACAAGAGAAATGCCTATAAACAAAGTAGACATTAATATACCTTAAATGTAGGCAACAAAGAATATTTTTAGCCCGTCTTTTATAATATTTGGATTATTTCCCTTTGTAGCGATGCCTGCGCTAATAATGTAGAGTGACATGGACGAAAGAAGAAAAAAAATAATAAAATGTTTTATAGATATTTCTTAGCATAACTATATGTTTTTAGAAATTTTGACACTTATCCTATGACTTGGCATGTATATCAAAATTCTCATTTGATTAGAAAAATTATAAAAAAATTATTAAAGTGTCCGCCTAATGACCCACTCAAATGCAGTTATTAATAATTATTACAAAGTAAACGAGAGAAATGCCTATAAACAAAGTAGACATTAATATACCTTAAATGTAGGCAACAAAGAATATTTTTAGCCCGTCTTTTATAATATTTGGATTATTTCCCTTTGTAGCGATGCCTGCGCTAATAATGTAGAGTGACATGGACGAAAGAAGAAAAAAAATAATAAAATGTTTTATAGATATTTCTTAGCATAACTATATGTTTTTAGAAATTTTGACACTTATCCTATGACTTGGCATGAATATCAAAGTTCTCATTTGATTAAAAAAATTATAAAAAATTATTAAAGTGTCCGCCTAATGACCCACTCAAATGCAGTTCTTACTAATAATTACAAAGTAAACAAGAGAAATGCCTATAAACAAAGTAGACATTAATATACCTTAAATGTAGGCAACAAAGAATATTTTTAGCCCGTCTTTTATAATATTTGGATTATTTCCCTTTGTAGCGATGCCTGCGCTAATAATGTAGAGTGACATGGACGAAAGAAGAAAAAAAATAATAAAATGTTTTATAGATATTTCTTAGCATAACTATATGTTTTTAGAAATTTTGACACTTATCCTATGACTTGGCATGTATATCAAAATTCTCATTTGATTAGAAAAATTATAAAAAAATTATTAAAGTGTCCGCCTAATGACCCACTCAAATGCAGTTATTAATAATTATTACAAAGTAAACGAGAGAAATGCCTATAAACAAAGTAGACATTAATATACCTTAAATGTAGGCAACAAAGAATATTTTTAGCCCGTCTTTTATAATATTTGGATTATTTCCCTTTGTAGCGATGCCTGCGCTAATAATGTAGAGTGACATGGACGAAAGAAGAAAAAAAATAATAAAATGTTTTATAGATATTTCTTAGCATAACTATATGTTTTTAGAAATTTTGACACTTATCCTATGACTTGGCATGAATATCAAAGTTCTCATTTGATTAAAAAAATTATAAAAAATTATTAAAGTGTCCGCCTAATGACCCACTCAAATGCAGTTCTTACTAATAATTACAAAGTAAACAAGAGAAATGCCTATAAACAAAGTAGACATTAATATACCTTAAATGTAGGCAACAAAGAATATTTTTAGCCCGTCTTTTATAATATTTGGATTATTTCCCTTTGTAGCGATGCCTGCGCTAATAATGTAGAGTGACATGGACGAAAGAAGAAAAAAAATAATAAAATGTTTTATAGATATTTCTTAGCATAACTATATGTTTTTAGAAATTTTGACACTTATCCTATGACTTGGCATGTATATCAAAATTCTCATTTGATTAGAAAAATTATAAAAAAATTATTAAAGTGTCCGCCTAATGACCCACTCAAATGCAGTTATTAATAATTATTACAAAGTAAACGAGAGAAATGCCTATAAACAAAGTAGACATTAATATACCTTAAATGTAGGCAACAAAGAATATTTTTAGCCCGTCTTTTATAATATTTGGATTATTTCCCTTTGTAGCGATGCCTGCGCTAATAATGTAGAGTGACATGGACGAAAGAAGAAAAAAAATAATAAAATGTTTTATAGATATTTCTTAGCATAACTATATGTTTTTAGAAATTTTGACACTTATCCTATGACTTGGCATGAATATCAAAGTTCTCATTTGATTAAAAAAATTATAAAAAATTATTAAAGTGTCCGCCTAATGACCCACTCAAATGCAGTTCTTACTAATAATTACAAAGTAAACAAGAGAAATGCCTATAAACAAAGTAGACATTAATATACCTTAAATGTAGGCAACAAAGAATATTTTTAGCCCGTCTTTTATAATATTTGGATTATTTCCCTTTGTAGCGATGCCTGCGCTAATAATGTAGAGTGACATGGACGAAAGAAAAAATAATAATTAAATGTGTTATAGATATTTCTTAGCATAACTATATGTTTTTAGAAATTTTGACACTTATCCTATGACTTGGCATGAATATAAAAGTTCTCATTTGATAAAAAAAATTATAAAAAATTATTAAAGTGTCCGCCTAATGACCCACTCAAATACAGTTATTAATAATTATTACAAAGTAAACGAGAGAAATGCCTATAAACAAAGTAGACATTACTATACCTTAAATGTAGGCAACAAAGAATATTTTTAGCCCGTCTTTTATAATATTTGGACTATTTCCCTTTGTAGCGATGCCTGCGCTAATAATGTAGAGTGACATGGACGAAAGAAAAAAAAATAATAAAATGTTTTATAGATATTTCTTAGCATAGCTATATGTTTTTGAGAAATTTTGACACTTCTCCTATGACTTGGCATGAATATCAAAGTTCTCATTTGATAAAAAAAATTATTAAAGTGTCCGTCTAATGACCCACTCAAATGCAGTTCTTACTAATAATTACAAAGTAAACGAGAGAAATGCCTATAAACAAAGTAGACATTAATATACCTTAAATGTAGGCAACAAAGAATATTTTTAGCCCGTCTTTTATAATATTTGGATTATTTCCCTTTGTAGCGATGCCTGCGCTAATAATGTAGAGTGACATGGACGAAAGAAAAAAAAATAATAAAATGTTTTATAGATATTTCTTAGCATAGCTATATGTTTTTAGAAATTTTGACACTTATCCTATGACTTGGCATGAATATCAAAGTTCTCATTTGATAAAAAATATTATAAAAAATTATTAAAGTGTCCGCCTAATGACCCACTCAAATACAGTTATTAATAATTATTACAAAGTAAACGAGAGAAATGCCTATAAACAAAGTAGACATTAATATACCTTAAATGTAGGCAACAAAGAATATTTTTAGCCCGTCTTTTATAATATTTGGATTATTTCCCTTTGTAGCGATGCCTGCGCTAATAATGTAGAGTGACATGGACGAAAGAAAAAATAATAATTAAATGTTTTATAGATATTTCTTAGCATAACTATATGTTTTTAGAAATTTTGACACTTATCCTATGACTTGGCATGAATATAAAAGTTCTCATTTGATAAAAAAAATTATAAAAAATTATTAAAGTGTCCGCCTAATGACCCACTCAAATACAGTTATTAATAATTATTACAAAGTAAACGAGAGAAATGCCTATAAACAAAGTAGACATTAATATACCTTAAATGTAGGCAACAAAGAATATTTTTAGCCCGTCTTTTATAATATTTGGATTATTTCCCTTTGTAGCGATGCCTGCGCTAATAATGTAGAGTGACATGGACGAAAGAAAAAATAATAATTAAATGTTTTATAGATATTTCTTAGCATAACTATATGTTTTTAGAAATTTTGACACTTATCCTATGACTTGGCATGAATATAAAAGTTCTCATTTGATAAAAAAAATTATAAAAAATTATTAAAGTGTCCGCCTAATGACCCACTCAAATACAGTTATTAATAATTATTACAAAGTAAACGAGAGAAATGCCTATAAACAAAGTAGACATTAATATACCTTAAATGTAGGCAACAAAGAATATTTTTAGCCCGTCTTTTATAATGTTTGGACTATTTCCCTTTGTAGCGATGCCTGCGCTAATAATGTAGAGTGACATGGACGAAAGAAAAAAAAATAATAAAATGTTTTATAGATATTTCTTAGCATAACTATATGTTTTTAGAAATTTTGACACTTATCCTATGACTTGGCATGAATATCAAAGTTCTCATTTGATAAAAAAAATTATTAAAGTGTCCGTCTAATGACCCACTCAAATGCAGTTCTTACTAATAATTACAAAGTAAACGAGAGAAATGCCTATAAACAAAGTAGACATTAATATACCTTAAATGTAGGCAACAAAGAATATTTTTAGCCCGTCTTTTATAATATTTGGATTATTTCCCTTTGTAGCGATGCCTGCGCTAATAATGTAGAGTGACATGGACGAAAGAAAAAATAATAATTAAATGTTTTATAGATATTTCTTAGCATAACTATATGTTTTTAGAAATTTTGACACTTATCCTATGACTTGGCATGAATATAAAAGTTCTCATTTGATAAAAAAAATTATAAAAAATTATTAAAGTGTCCGCCTAATGACCCACTCAAATACAGTTATTAATAATTATTACAAAGTAAACGAGAGAAATGCCTATAAACAAAGTAGACATTAATATACCTTAAATGTAGGCAACAAAGAATATTTTTAGCCCGTCTTTTATAATATTTGGATTATTTCCCTTTGTAGCGATGCCTGCGCTAATAATGTAGAGTGACATGGACGAAAGAAAAAATAATAATTAAATGTTTTATAGATATTTCTTAGCATAACTATATGTTTTTAGAAATTTTGACACTTATCCTATGACTTGGCATGAATATCAAAGTTCTCATTTGATAAAAAAAATTATTAAAGTGTCCGTCTAATGACCCACTCAAATGCAGTTCTTACTAATAATTACAAAGTAAACGAGAGAAATGCCTATAAACAAAGTAGACATTAATATACCTTAAATGTAGGCAACAAAGAATATTTTTAGCCCGTCTTTTATAATATTTGGATTATTTCCCTTTGTAGCGATGCCTGCGCTAATAATGTAGAGTGACATGGACGAAAGAAAAAATAATAATTAAATGTTTTATAGATATTTCTTAGCATAACTATATGTTTTTAGAAATTTTGACACTTATCCTATGACTTGGCATGAATATCAAAGTTCTCATTTGATAAAAAAAATTATTAAAGTGTCCGTCTAATGACCCACTCAAATGCAGTTCTTACTAATAATTACAAAGTAAACGAGAGAAATGCCTATAAACAAAGTAGACATTAATATACCTTAAATGTAGGCAACAAAGAATATTTTTAGCCCGTCTTTTATAATATTTGGATTATTTCCCTTTGTAGCGATGCCTGCGCTAATAATGTAGAGTGACATGGACGAAAGAAAAAATAATAATTAAATGTTTTATAGATATTTCTTAGCATAACTCTATATGTTTTTAGAAATTTTGACACTTATCCTATGACTTGGCATGAATATAAAAGTTCTCATTTGATAAAAAAAATTATAAAAAATTATTAAAGTGTCCGCCTAATGACCCACTCAAATACAGTTATTAATAATTATTACAAAGTAAACGAGAGAAATGCCTATAAACAAAGTAGACATTAATATACCTTAAATGTAGGCAACAAAGAATATTTTTAGCCCGTCTTTTATAATATTTGGATTATTTCCCTTTGTAGCGATGCCTGCGCTAATAATGTAGAGTGACATGGACGAAAGAAAAAATAATAATGAAATGTTTTATAGATATTTCTTAGCATAACTATATGTTTTTAGAAATTTTGACACTTATCCTATGACTTGGCATGAATATAAAAGTTCTCATTTGATAAAAAATATTATAAAAAATTATTAAAGTGTCCGCCTAATGACCCACTCAAATGCAGTTCTTACTAATTATTACAAAGTAAACGAGAGAAATGCCTATAAACAAAGTAGACATTACTATACCTTAAATGTAGGCAACAAAGAATATTTTTAGCCCGTCTTTTATAATATTTGGATTATTTCCCTTTGTAGCGATGCCTGCGCTAATAATGTAGAGTGACATGGACGAAAGAAAAAATAATAATTAAATGTTTTATAGATATTTCTTAGCATAACTATATGTTTTTAGAAATTTTGACACTTATCCTATGACTTGGCATGAATATCAAAGTTCTCATTTGATAAAAAATATTATAAAAAATTATTAAAGTGTCCGCCTAATGACCCACTCAAATGCAGTTCTTACTAATTATTACAAAGTAAACGAGAGAAATGCCTATAAACAAAGTAGACATTAATATACCTTAAATGTAGGCAACAAAGAATATTTTTAGCCCGTCTTTTATAATATTTGGATTATTTCCCTTTGTAGCGATGCCTGCGCTAATAATGTAGAGTGACATGGACGAAAGAAAAAATAATAATTAAATGTTTTATAGATATTTCTTAGCATAACTATATGTTTTTAGAAATTTTGACACTTATCCTATGACTTGGCATGAATATAAAAGTTCTCATTTGATAAAAAAAATTATAAAAAATTATTAAAGTGTCCGCCTAATGACCCACTCAAATACAGTTATTAATAATTATTACAAAGTAAACGAGAGAAATGCCTATAAACAAAGTAGACATTAATATACCTTAAATGTAGGCAACAAAGAATATTTTTAGCCCGTCTTTTATAATATTTGGATTATTTCCCTTTGTAGCGATGCCTGCGCTAATAATGTAGAGTGACATGGACGAAAGAAAAAATAATAATTAAATGTTTTATAGATATTTCTTAGCATAACTATATGTTTTTAGAAATTTTGACACTTATCCTATGACTTGGCATGAATATAAAAGTTCTCATTTGTTAAAAAATATTATAAAAAATTATTAAAGTGTCCGCCTAATGACCCACTCAAATGCAGTTCTTACTAATTATTACAAAGTAAACGAGAGAAATGCCTATAAACAAAGTAGACATTACTATACCTTAAATGTAGGCAACAAAGAATATTTTTAGCCCGTCTTTTATAATATTTGGATTATTTCCCTTTGTAGCGATGCCTGCGCTAATAATGTAGAGTGACATGGACGAAAGAAAAAATAATAATTAAATGTTTTATAGATATTTCTTAGCATAACTATATGTTTTTAGAAATTTTGACACTTATCCTATGACTTGGCATGAATATCAAAGTTCTCATTTGATAAAAAAAATTATTAAAGTGTCCGTCTAATGACCCACTCAAATGCAGTTCTTACTAATAATTACAAAGTAAACGAGAGAAATGCCTATAAACAAAGTAGACATTAATATACCTTAAATGTAGGCAACAAAGAATATTTTTAGCCCGTCTTTTATAATATTTGGATTATTTCCCTTTGTAGCGATGCCTGCGCTAATAATGTAGAGTGACATGGACGAAAGAAAAAATAATAATTAAATGTTTTATAGATATTTCTTAGCATAACTATATGTTTTTAGAAATTTTGACACTTATCCTATGACTTGGCATGAATATAAAATTTCTCATTTGATAAAAAAAATTATAAAAAAATATTATAGTGTCCGCCTAATGACCCACTCAAATACAGTTATTAATAATTATTACAAAGTAAACGAGAGAAATGCCTATAAACAAAGTAGACATTACTATACCTTAAATGTAGGCAACAAAGAATATTTTTAGCCCGTCTTTTATAATATTTGGACTATTTCCCTTTGTAGCGATGCCTGCGCTAATAATGTAGAGTGACATGGACGAAAGAAAAAAAAATAATAAAATGTTTTATAGATATTTCTTAGCATAACTATATGTTTTTAGAAATTTTGACACTTATCCTATGACTTGGCATGAATATCAAAGTTCTCATTTGATAAAAAATATTATAAAAAATTATTAAAGTGTCCGCCTAATGACCCACTCAAATGCAGTTCTTACTAATTATTACAAAGTAAACGAGAGAAATGCCTATAAACAAAGTAGACATTACTATACCTTAAATGTAGGCAACAAAGAATATTTTTAGCCCGTCTTTTATAATATTTGGATTATTTCCCTTTGTAGCGATGCCTGCGCTAATAATGTAGAGTGACATGGACGAAAGAAAAAATAATAATTAAATGTTTTATAGATATTTCTTAGCATAACTATATGTTTTTAGAAATTTTGACACTTATCCTATGACTTGGCATGAATATAAAAGTTCTCATTTGATAAAAAAAATTATAAAAAATTATTAAAGTGTCCGCCTAATGACCCACTCAAATACAGTTATTAATAATTATTACAAAGTAAACGAGAGAAATGCCTATAAACAAAGTAGACATTAATATACCTTAAATGTAGGCAACAAAGAATATTTTTAGCCCGTCTTTTATAATATTTGGATTATTTCCCTTTGTAGCGATGCCTGCGCTAATAATGTAGAGTGACATGGACGAAAGAAAAAAAAATAATAAAATGTTTTATAGATATTTCTTAGCATAACTATATGTTTTTAGAAATTTTGACACTTATCCTATGACTTGGCATGAATATCAAAGTTCTCATTTGATAAAAAATATTATAAAAAATTATTAAAGTGTCCGCCTAATGACCCACTCAAATGCAGTTCTTACTAATTATTACAAAGTAAACGAGAGAAATGCCTATAAACAAAGTAGACATTACTATACCTTAAATGTAGGCAACAAAGAATATTTTTAGCCCGTCTTTTATAATATTTGGATTATTTCCCTTTGTAGCGATGCCTGCGCTAATAATGTAGAGTGACATGGACGAAAGAAAAAATAATAATTAAATGTTTTATAGATATTTCTTAGCATAACTATATGTTTTTAGAAATTTTGACACTTATCCTATGACTTGGCATGAATATAAAAGTTCTCATTTGATAAAAAAAATTATAAAAAATTATTAAAGTGTCCGCCTAATGACCCACTCAAATACAGTTATTAATAATTATTACAAAGTAAACGAGAGAAATGCCTATAAACAAAGTAGACATTAATATACCTTAAATGTAGGCAACAAAGAATATTTTTAGCCCGTCTTTTATAATATTTGGATTATTTCCCTTTGTAGCGATGCCTGCGATAATAATGTAGAGTGACATGGACGAGAGAAAAAATAATAATTAAATGTTTTATAGATATTTCTTAGCATAACTATATGTTTTTAGAAATTTTGACACTTATCCTATGACTTGGCATGAATATAAAAGTTCTCATTTGATAAAAAAAATTATAAAAAAATATTAAAGTGTCCGCCTAATGACCCACTCAAATACAGTTATTAATAATTATTACAAAGTAAACGAGAGAAATGCCTATAAACAAAGTAGACATTAATATACCTTAAATGTAGGCAACAAAGAATATTTTTAGCCCGTCTTTTATAATATTTGGACTATTTCCCTTTGTAGCGATGCCTGCGCTAATAATGTAGAGTGACATGGACGAAAGAAAAAATAATAATTAAATGTTTTATAGATATTTCTTAGCATAACTATATGTTTTTAGAAATTTTGACACTTATCCTATGACTTGGCATGAATATAAAAGTTCTCATTTGATAAAAAAAATTATAAAAAATTATTAAAGTGTCCGCCTAATGACCCACTCAAATGCAGTTATTAATAATTATTACAAAGTAAACGAGAGAAATGCCTATAAACAAAGTAGACATTACTATACCTTAAATGTAGGCAACAAAGAATATTTTTAGCCCGTCTTTTATAATATTTGGATTATTTCCCTTTGTAGCGATGCCTGCGCTAATAATGTAGAGTGACATGGACGAAAGAAAAAAAAATAATAAAATGTTTTATAGATATTTCTTAGCATAACTATATATTTTTAGAAATTTTGACACTTATCCTATGACTTGGTATGTATATCAAAATTCTCATTTGATTAGAAAAATTATAAAAAAATTATTAAAGTGTCCGCCTAATGACCCACTCAAATGCAGTTATTAATAATTATTACAAAGTAAACGAGAGAAATGCCTATAAACAAAGTAGACATTACTATACCTTAAATGTAGGCAACAAAGAATATTTTTAGCCCGTCTTTTATAATATTTGGATTATTTCCCTTTGTAGCGATGCCTGCGCTAATAATGTAGAGTGACATGGACGAAAGAAAAAAAAATAATAAAATGTTTTATAGATATTTCTTAGCATAACTATATATTTTTTGAAATTTTGACACTTATCCTATGACTTGGTATGTATATCAAAATTCTCATTTGATTAGAAAAATCATAAAAAAATTATTAAAGTGTCCGCCTAATGACCCACTCAAATGCAGTTATTAATAATTATTACAAAGTAAACGAGAGAAATGCCTATAAACAAAGTAGACATTAATATACCTTAAATGTAGGCAACAAAGAATATTTTTAGCCCGTCTTTTATAATATTTGGATTATTTCCCTTTGTAGCGATGCCTGCGCTAATAATGTAGAGTGACATGGACGAAAGAAAAAAAAATAATAAAATGTTTTATAGATATTTCTTAGCATAACTATATGTTTTTAGAAATTTTGACACTTATCCTATGACTTGGCATGTATATCAAAATTCTCATTTGATTAGAAAAATTATAAAAAAATTATTAAAGTGTCCGCCTAATGACCCACTCAAATGCAGTTATTAATAGTTATTACAAAGTAAACGAGAGAAATGCCTATAAACAAAGTAGACATTAATATACCTTAAATGTAGGCAACAAAGAATATTTTTAGCCCGTCTTTTATAATATTTGGATTATTTCCCTTTGTAGCGATGCCTGCGCTAATAATGTAGAGTGACATGGACGAAAGAAAAAAAAAATAATAAAATGTTTTATAGATATTTCTTAGCAAAACTATATGTTTTTAGAAATTTTGACACTTATCCTATGACTTGGCATGAATATCAAAATTCTCATTTGATTAGAAAAATTATAAAAAAATTATTAAAGTGTCCGCCTAATGACCCACTCAAATGCAGTTCTTACTAATAATTACAAAGTAAACAAGAAAAATGCCTATAAACAAAGTAGGCATTAATATACTTTCAATGTAGGCTACTAAGAATATCTTTAACCCGTCTCTTATAATTTTTGCATTATTATCCTATGTAGCGACACATGTACTAAGTAATAAAGTATCAGGGAGAATACGGAAAACCTAGAATTGTTATGGTCAATTTTATTTTGATTTTTATAATTTATTATTTTAAACTCTATTACATAGTTGTAATTTTTCACCAAAAAATTGAAAAATTCCTTCATTATACCTGGTAAATGATCAGTCTTAGAATTGTTAGTAAAAATAAATAGTTATTGAGATTTGAGTTAAATAATCCTGATATCTCAGTTATTTGGAGTAAAAATTTCACATTTTAGGCAAACTTTTATATTTCTATCCTCATACAATAATGTTTTTTGCTCTCAAAATCTGAAATTTTGCACTGCAAATAAAAAATAAAATTATTTGTTGTTGTTCTCGTAGACCATTAAGGCAAGGGGTGCAACTGTTCTTGTTCTCTAGTGGCGCCATGTATGGTGATCGAATTCGAATTCTGCCACACCCATACTTCACTCCCGTTTATAAGGCGGTCCCATTCATCAAGAGATCGTAATTTCAACCCGAAACAGAGACCGATTACTCTCCAATTCAGTACTCACAGTGGTATATTTTGTAATGGAGACATGGAGGACGATGTGACCCGACATATTTAAAGTGCGCCAATCGTCATTTACTACACGGGGAGTCTTCGGCCGGCTGGATTCGAACTCCAGTTCTCACGAACTAGAGTCCAGCTCCCTACCAATAAAGCTGTCTTTGTCCCATAAAATTATTTCTGATCCAAAATTGCATGCTTTAGATAAAATATATAGTCTGAATTTTTTCCTAAAATATCTGGAAAAGTCGAAGATTTTTTTAAAATCTGAAATTGAGTGGGAACCCTGAATGAGTACCAAGGATTTTTACTCTTGGCTGGTCAACCAACTGGAGCATTTGCTCTAGAACTCCGGAGCCTAGAGTCACAAAAACTGGGTTGAGCACAGTAAGCCCTTCATAGGCTGCTGCACCACATACTGTAGAGTTTTTTCTTATTTTTAAAAAGAAACTTTTTAGCATAAAGATTAAAATGAACTAATTTTAATTCAAATGTTTTGTGTTAAATATCATTTAAAGGCATGTATCAACATTTCCTAATAGTTTAAATAAAGAATTTTTAGTTTGGCTTTACATTACAGATTACTGCTATCTTTATAATTTTTTTCTAATATTACTTTAAAATTGTAAAAAAAAAACTTTTTCTTTGCTATTTTCAACAAGAAAATAAGCAAATGAAATAAAGAAAAAAGCTAGATAAATAATGCGCAGAGATTTATTGGGAAAATACCATCAAGCATTGTTTTTCAATGCATTGCAGTTCAAGCATAAAAGCAAAGCACTCTTACAACAGCCCATTGTATGCCAACAGGGTGTTGAAGGTTAGGACTCCACAATTTCATGACAACGACAGACCTGTCAACTTCTCTGCCTTTAGTCTCAGATTTTTGTTAAATATTTATAATTTCTGTTTTAGCAATTGATTTAAAAAGATTTTGATCATCACTTTAGGTTAATAGTTGAAAGGTATTTATATATCTATAATGTTGGAGAAACTTTAAGGACCTTTGCTTACTTTATTATTTAACTACCACCTTAAATAACATAACAGCAAAAGGTACAACTTTTGAGTTGGCAGCTCTGCAATCGCATGATTATGACAATGAAGCCTTATTTACTTATCAGTTAAACTGCAACCCATGGATCTAAAACTTCAAGCCTACTCTGAAAATGAAACACGAGTCTTTGACAATAACATTTCAATGTGTTTAATTATTGAGTTACTGCTGCTTTATTAACATTAATTTCTAATTTAGTCTTGTATCTGAGGGTCAGCTTGCTTGATTCTTGCAATGTTATGAATGCAGCTAGTTTTTATTAATATTTCCTTATTAGGGAGCCTATACTATGTATTAGAAAATGGTGGTATAAGTCATAATTTTTTGTCACAGAAATATCACTTAAACAGAGCCTCATTAAGCGGAAACCTAACTACAAAAGTTAATTTTTTAAAAACTTACTGGAGTTTTTATTTCAGAATTGAAAACTGGAAAAGTTTTAAAATTGATCCAGGAGAAAATTTGAAATAAAGACAAGTTATATCTATATTTTTTTTGTTGCAAAATTTGCATGATTCTTTCCTAAATCTTCATTAATAAAATGAATGATTGATACAGTATTTTATTCAATTAAAAAGAAAAACTATTAAAAAAGGTTAGTATAGTACAAATGTTGGACACTCAAAAAGTTTTTTTTTGTAGAAGATTTACAATGAAAGGCTTCGTTAAATGCAGAAGATTTTGATGCGAAATCATTCAGTCTGAAAAAATGAAAAAACAGTGAAATATCTATATTGTTGTTTTCCAAAAGACTGGTGGTTGCCAATATAATTACGTTTTATTTATGATATTACGAGGACTCCTTTATGTCAGCTATTCACAGAATGTCTGAAATCAAATGACTTTTTTAAAAGCCGATTGTTGTGTTCATCATTCACTGAATGATTGTTAATCTCCTTATTTGAGACAGGTTATGTAATTACGTGAAACCACCTCTATTTACGAGACCTTTGGGGAGGCACGGAATTTAATTCTCCAAGTAAAAATATGACAGATTTGGATTTTCAAAACACGAAGGAAAGGGTAGTTATTATAATTTGACAGTGAAAAGTATTGTTAAGGATAAATTGTAAACACATAAGGCACAAATAGAAGACTATATTAGTTATTTGTCAAAATAAAATGAAATTTAGAAAGTTAAGGAAAAAAACGTAGAGAAAAATAATCATTAGTAAGTAATAACTATTTTAAAATCTAATAAGAAATATGTGCCAAAAAATAAATAAAAGAACAAAATCAGAATATATAATCTTGTAAATCAAAAAATGAAATTTTATAGAAACTAAACAGTAAATAAAGATGAACTAATATTAATGGAAACTAATATTAATAAAAACTAATAATAATGGAAGCTAATGTTTTAACAGTAAACACTAATTTTAATTCATAAATTAATGAAATGAAAGAAAAAATTAAGAATTGTTAATATGTAAAATACAAAAACTAAAATATATTATTACTATTTAAAGTAAATCGAGATCTGGAAATTAAACAAGTAAATATGATAAAAAACTAAAATATAAATGAAGAGAAACTAATACTATTATAAACTTATGGGAAATGTACTAATTCAAAGCTTATATTTAAGTAATGTAAAAAAAAATTTTAACATGCAAAAAAAAAAAAAAAAAAAATCATTCACATATCATTCTTAAATCAAACAATGTTGTTAAAGTATAACATACAAAAATGAAGGTATACGGGTATTACATTCATTAAATAATATAAATCAAATTCTACAATTTAGAAATTAAATTTATACATAAAAATTTAAAAAGTAAAAGGGAGAAAAGTAATATAAATTCATGCTTAAATTTTATTAAAATAAAATGCAATTTAAAAATAAGAAATCGGTTGACAATGACTTATACTAAACTAAAAGTAATTAGAAGTTTAAAAAAACGTGTTTAACAAATATTATATAAAGAAAAAACTAGTACTATCGTAACCTAAAACGAATTTTAAATCTAAGGAGGGAGAAACTTAAATCTTAAAATATGAAAAGGAGAAATAGTTTTAATATGACCAAAGATAATGATATTCTGTAAAATAAAATAAAAATTACCAAAATGAATAAACAGTCCCTTTTTATAAAAATTTTTTCAAATTGCTGTTAAAAATAAGGATGTAAGTAAGTTTCAAGAAGCTTTGGAGTGATCACAGAAAATAAGGGGGGTCTCCGCTAAAAGTAGGGAGAGTTGAGACCAATATTAGAAATAGTATTCCAAATACAAAAAAAAGGGCTTTTACACTCATTAAATTTTATTATAAAACAAATACAAATCAAAGGACTGATTAAAAATTATTTCTTTACCTTAACAGATCTTGTTAAACTTAGAGCTGTTCTCCAAAGATGCAAATTTCTGTAAAAAGAATTTTTTCAAATGAAAAAATTATATTACTCTTACATACAATACATAATATCATAATACAAAATGGGATAAATATGTAAAATAAAATAAATTGAAGTTTTTCAGGGATGCAACGAATATTCTGGCATTATTCGGCCTTTTTATGGAATATTCGATTGGTCAAATATTTGGCAAAATTTTCGGCCGAAAAAAATTTGGTGAATTATTCATAAAATTTTTAAAATTATTTTTCAACAAAGTTTTTTTCGGGGAAAATTTTAAAAAAATTAATAAATAATAATCTGAAATAATATTTTTTACTTACTCAGAATTTACTTTTATTTTTAATTAATTTTTATTAATTACTCAGAAAGATATTTTAAACATTCCGATTCAAAGTTTTTGTTAATCTTTTGATTATTTTTCAATAATGACTGAATTAATTTACATGAGAAAATAATATTTATAAATGATTTTTAATATTAAACAAACACAAAAAAAAAATTGTTGGTAGAAAAAAAATGTTGCTATATTAGGTATTCGGCCAAATATATATATATATATATATATATATATATATATATATATATATATATATATATATATATATATATATATATATATATATATATATATATATATATATATATATATATATATATATATATATATACACTGGTTATCATAAATTAAGGAAAAATCACAAAAATAGCGATAACTCTTTCAAAAGTAAGCCAAACCGTGCAAAATTTGCATATGTTGTCCACTAAGAGTAGCTGAGTAAAATTGCAATATGCAAATTAGTGGCGCTGCACTCGGCTTACGTCATCTGCCTGGAGCATAAAAGTCCAAGTTTGAGAGAAAGCACACAAATTTTACTGTGATTGCGACATTGAAAATCTGAGATAGCCAATTCGTAATAATGACCTCTAGGCATCATTTGCCTGAAGAACTACGATGGAGAGCCATCGGGAGACTAGAGGCAGGGCAGAGTCAATCAGAAGTGGCCAGATGGCTAAATGTGAGTCCATCTGTGGTTCATAGACTTTGGAGGCAATTTCAAACCACAGATTCGGCATCTAGGAGGTTCAGTCAAGGACGGCCAACTGTTACGACCAGTGCCGATGACCGATATTTGACATTAAGTGCACGCAGGAATAGAACCGCTACTCCGACACATCTTAGATCCTCTCTTGCTGCAGCCACCGGAAGGTTGGTGTCAACGTCAACTGTGCGCAGAAGGCTCCACGAAGGTGGTCTGTATGCGAGACGACCAGCCATTTGCGTGCCGCTCATATCACGCCATAGGAGAGACCGTTTGCAGTGGGCCCGACAACATGTCCACTGGACGTCAGATCAATGGAGGCCTGTTCTCTTTACGGATGAGTCCAGGTTTAGTCTAGAAAGTGACAGTAGACGTTATTTGATATGGAGAGAACCTGGGACCCGTTATCATCCATCAAACATCCGTGAAAGAGATGCATACGGAAGAGGCAGTGTCTGTGTTTGGGGAAGCATATCCTTAGGAGGGCGCACATACCTCCATGTCTTTCCAAGGGGAACCGTGAATGCTCAGGTTTATCGAGACAACATCCTTGATGCTTATGTGCGCCCATATGCCGGGGCAATTGGTGATTGCTTCCTGTTACAGGACGATAATGCAAGACCACACAGAGCTCGCATTGTTGATGATTATCTTCAACAGGAAACAATTACTCGCATGGAGTGGCCAACTCGATCCCCGGACTTGAATCCTATCGAGCACGTTTGGGATGCTCTAGGGAGGCGTGTATCTGCCATCAATCCGCCCCCTCAGACCCTTGCCACGCTTGCAACTGCTTTACAAGAGCAATGGCTCTCACTTCCTATTGAACTGATAGACCGCATAATTGAAAGCATCACACATCGCTGTTTGTGCTGTATTGCTTCTAGAGGCAATCATATTCCATATTAAAGGTACTTTTTCTATTGCAAACCGATACTTCCAATTTGTTTATTTTATACATGTGCTAATTTCTATACTACTATTAATGTCTGATAATTTCTTTTTATGTTGTTTAATACCTTACTATGTGTTGTATATTGTGGGTAAGTTTCATAAAATTCCATGTGTAATTTCTTGAGTTATCGCGATTTTTGTGAATTTTCCTTAATTTATGATAACCAGTGTATATATATATATATATGTTGAATTGTTAAAAGATATGGACGAATTTTATTTTGGAAAATTTTCCGATAAATGTTTGCATTTCGTGACACTTGGAAACTGGTTGATAAAGAGCTTTTTGCAGCAGTGCGGAACATAACTTTAATTTACACCTTTTTTACACCCCTGATCCTTTTGTCACAAAGTATCCCATTTCACATTCCACCCTAATCTTGACACATGTTACACGAGTCTAAAAAAACGAATGCCAGCTGTTCGGAAACAAAATACATGTTACAGATCAAATCTCAAATTTTACTCTTTAATTTTAAAGCGTTTTTTTTTTCTTTTTTTAATTGCATTTGTGGTCTGAATATAGATGAGTCCTTATTTTGATATAAAAGATAAAAGGAAGTATAAATATATTAAATAATAAAAATAGCAGAAATTTATTAAATAATTTTAAATATATTAAATAATTTTAAAAACATTAAATAATTTTAAATATTTTTAATTTAACCAAAATGTGCGGCGTTATATTTGATATTACCTTTTTCTCTTCTCTCAAAACAGAGAGTTTTAGAGCATTTTTGATTCACTGATTGAAAAGTACTAAGAAATATATTTAATTTCAAATGAAGTGAATGATCTATTAAGACTTTTTTTTTCAGACTCTTTTAACCCCCCCCCCTCCCCTTAACCAAGAAAGTTTAAATATCAAGTTATTGCTTTTAAATTCAGAGTTCAATACTTCTTTGGCTGCATGCCAACTTTTTTAATTTGTGAAAAGGTGAGGTGAGGAAGTTTTTTCTTATTTATTTTATTCTCGCGTTTAAAATCAGCAGATGTGATTTTCTTCAGGTTTCTATATTTGTGACAGAATCTTTTTTTTCAATAGTTTGGCGAAACCAACTCTTCGAAGTGATATATTTTTTTTCGCTAAAAAGCATTCAAAATCAATTTTAATGATTCTGATAGTGTTATTGTTTAAAGTTCCAAACGTAAAATAAGAATTGTATAAAAATAGGATTTAAAAAGGACAGGAAAGTATGTAAACAGGGTTTCAAAAATTTTAAAAAATAAGAATAATTTTGGAAGGTATATTTCATGATAACAAATGTTCCTTTTTTATTTTATTTTAAAAATTAAAAATAATTATCAATCAATGTTATATTTGAATTTAAAACAATAATTTAACTCAATATTTATTAACAGCCTCTAAAAAGAGGGAAATTACAGCCTTATTAATATATTTCTGTACAAGTCTTTTTAAATCGGAAATAAACAAAAGTATTTACATAAGAAGGGATGTCAAATTAATGTTAAACTGAAGGATAAAATCTGACAAATAATATAAATATTTCTTCTAAAAATTATAGTATAAAATTTCACGGCAAAAATGGATTTTCAGTGAGCATGATTTTACAGATAATGCACACCCAGACACTTTTAATCGTAATTTAATTCGAAATTGTTTACAGTTTTATAATGGCAATCTATAATTGGACAAAGTGGTATCTTAATTCTTACTTAACTTTACAGAATTTTTTTTTTTTAAGAAACATTTTTCAAACATCAAATGATCAATATGTGTGTGTTTTTTTGTTAAATTTTTAAGTTATTAAAAATGTGTACCATATTTTTTCGTAAAAGTGGTTCACATGGCTCAACAGCCCGTTGTTAGCCATAGGAGAGAATCATGCTGATACATGATCCACACTTTCGTGTCCAACAACATGACTGTAGCGATGAAGTGATCAAACTAACTTTACTTTCACGACTAGAGTATTTTTTCCTTGTTGTTATATATATTTTCACATTCAGTCAGAATAAGCTGTCCCTTAGTTTAGTTATCTTTGTTGTATTGTATCTTAGTTAGTTCTTTGTATGATATAAATGTATAATTAAATTGGTCACTAGAAAGCAACTGTTTGAATAAAATGTGAATAAATAATCAGTATTACTCCTTATTCTTCGCAATACTGTGAAATCTGATAAATTTTCAGAATTAAAGCTTAACTTGTTTGCATCTAAATTAGGGAAAAAATATTTTAATGCGTTGTTATTACTTCGTTGTTACTACATTGTTAATAATTCTTTGAAAGGTTTATTTAAAAAAAATAAACGAAAACAAACTTTGTTATTACGCCTTAATAGTTATTGGTTAAAAAATTTTTTTAAAAAAAGATTTCGGCAATTTTCTCTCCGTCGCATAAAAATATGTTTTTATTTCCTTAATTAATGTTGTTGTCGTCGTCGGCCATTAAAGTGGAAGGAGTGCGATTGTTCTTGTTTTCCAATGACGCCATCGATGGCCAAGAATTCGACTTATTCAACACCCATACGTCACACCCGTTTATAGGGCGGACCCAATCATACATCTAAAGATCGTAATTGTGACCTGAAGCAGAGAACGATCCATCTCCAATTCAGCACACCCAGGTGCTTTGTTATGGGAACATTGAGGACTTTGTGACCCTACAGGTTTAGCGTGCACCAGTCTCCATTTACAACACGGTTGGGCCGGCTGTTTCTTTAATTAATACAAAAGTTATATGCTCCTTCAAATATTTGTAATACGTTTTACCAAGTATCTTTCATTATGGTTGATAGAGTGAGATCTCTTATTACTGTCATTATCGAATAAAGTAGATTCTCAGATTTCTTATAAAAAAAAGGACAAAATTAGGATTAACAAAATAATATTTCAGCGAGGGAAACAAACGCACTATCGACATCCTATGAATCGTGACTGAATAAATTACAACTTGTTTCAATAGCCGGGAAGGAAAAAAAAACGCGGAGAAAAAATTTCTTTGATAAAATTAAGTAATGACATTTCCAGTAAGGGAAAGAACGTAATTCTGGCAATCAAAAGCAAAATGTAAGGTTCGGTAATTTTTCCTTTCATATGGTAATGATTTTTCAAAATAAAAGACCTGTTTTTCGAAATAAAAGACATTATATTACCACGCGTACAAAACTGAAAAAGTAAATTTAACCAAACCATATTTTATGGTTCTTAGCGTTTCGGTTAAAATTATTTAGCTTTTTGGTGCTAACATAGAGCCAGGAACATGGTAAATTTTTTGATCCTATTTTTTTTCTCATTGTAGGTTCCTAACACCTTCGAACTTCATCAAACAGGTTTTAATGTTCCTTCTTCACTAGAGATTCGATTTCAAAATATATTCTTAGTGATGGTGTGCTTTTTACAGTAGTTGGATCCGAGAATTTCTACAATCGGATTACCCATTTGGCCCTGGCCTGGGGCCCCCAATGATTAAGGGCCCCCTTAAAAATTTTTTTTGAAAATAAATTAAAAAAAATTAAGAAAAGCAATGATTTTCTTAAAAAATATCAATTTCAAATATATATTAATAAAATAAGATAATTTTTTCGGTTCTAATTTAACAAAATAAAGTAAAATTTAATTTATTATTATTTATTTTTATTTTAAATAGGCTTTCTTAAATGAAAAAATATATAAATGCTTTTATATTTGAATAAATAAAAAACATACGAGAAAAAAAATTTAATCTAAGGGCCCCAGAAATTTTTATGGCCTAGGTCCCCGCTTAATTCGACCCTGTCTACAATGAAGGCTTAGAAGGCGAGAATTCGTTTATAAGCTGTTTAAAGTAGACTTTTGAATAAAGGGTCTCTAAAACTTTATGACTCTATCTGTTTTTAGCCCTCAATAAAATAGGTCCCGGGATCCATAAACAGGGCCCGACTTTGTCTAATAGGGGCCCAGGGCAAAAACTTCTTTGGGGGCCCCCTTCTGCTTCACTTTTTCAGAACACTTTTTTCACTTTTTTTTAATGAAGAACAGAACTTTATGGAGGTATTTAAATTTTTCACCTCATTATAGATAACATATCAAGAAAATTGACTAGAACCTATAATATCTATAAAGTCCTCTCCCCCCCCCCGTGTAATTGTTAGACGAAATATCGTTCCGTCCATTTCATTGATTGACAATTTCATGTTCATCATGACGAATGCAGTTTTTTGATTGTCATCTAGCTGCAAAAAATTCATATCCTTGCTGACATTAGGACGGTGTACAAAGTGACTCTCCTTTGTCACAACAGCCCGCCCATCTCACCATACTGCACAAACAAACACTTTTTAGTTCAATTATCACAGTATTTCCTTCTCAGCTTCTAAACCAGTGATTCTCAACCTTCTTTTTGTGGCTGCACACTTTTAACGATTTCGAAATTTGACGGCACACAATGAAAACAATTAATTAAAAAGTTGTTTACTTACCTATAACACACTGCGTTAAATAGTTTGTGATAATAATTTTGAATGTGAAATAAAATAATATGTACTGCAAAAGCACGTTTAGTAAGGGATTAATTATTTCTTCCGACTAATTTTTTGTTAGTTAGTAGCAGTTATTTATTTTCTTGCTAGTTATTGATTGCTAGCTTGTTTTCTATAGTTTATTATCTGTTCGTTTTTTTACATTAATTCTTATTTTTTTTTGTGATTTCTTGTAAACTAGTATTTTTGCTAATTATTAATTGTTAGCTTATTTTTTGTTTGTTATCCTTCTTTAATTTGTTTTTATAGTTATTTATTGCGCAGTTTACTTTAATGATTAGTTTTTATTTCCGTTTGAAAGTTAATATTTAGCTTGCTTTCCTTTGTTAATTAATAGTTTTAATAGTCATTAAATTTTCCTACCTATAATTTCAACATTTTTTGAAATTGTTAAAGACAATTTAAACACTTCCCTCTTATTCTAACTTATTTTAAGATTATCAGAGACAAGACAATCGCCGACAAAGACGTTCACGCGGTGAAAGCGTGGAAAAATTATAAAAAGTATATATATATATATATATATATATACATTTTTTTTTAAATTTAAACTTTACTCGTAATGAAAAAAGCATTATAATTTTTATAGTATCATTTCCAATATTTGACGGCACACAAAAATTCCGCGGCACAGTGGTTGAGAATCACTGTTCTAAACGTTACACCAGTTAGGAGAATGAATGGAAAGAAATGAGGTAAATTAAAATTTTGCAAAATCCTACTTTTCTTCGTAAAATGAAAGGTGTATTTCGAAATGACTTCACAAACTTACATATGCATGTGTAACAATAAATAAACATCATTCATTTTTAAAAAAACGAGGATTTAAATAATTCAATTAAAAATGTCATGTACTGTTGAAAATTTCGATTCCCTTTCCCGCCATTGACTTGGCGATTTCCTTTCCTTTATCTTCCTTAAGAAATTAACTCAAAGCAACCCTAAACAGAGTAGAAGAGTTTTCATTTCGCTCTGCGAATATTTGTGCAAATGCAAATTTTCTTTGAATCGTCCTTCTATTTGATTGGTTTTAAACTAAGAGGAGAAAATGAAATGAAATCATCATGTGATGGAACAATTTTTTTAGAAAGGTGAGCGCGCTGCATTTAAGACGGTAATTGTTCGTGATTGTCAATTCTCATGATAGAGGTAATAAAGAATTTTAATATACTTTATATTTACGATACATTTTATTTGATAAATAATTTCCCTTCACTAATATTTATATTAAAATCTTGGTATTTTATGAATTTTCTTTCCACGTCGAAAGAAAAATGTTGTGTATATCTTCAGACTCTTTTACCAAACAGTTCTTCCAGAATGGAATTCTTTATACATTCGGAACACTTTTGTAATATTTAAATTTAATGTGATCAGATAATAAACTGTTTTTTTTTAATAATAAGTAAAAGGCATGAAAAATGTGATAATTAACATATGTGTTCGGTTTAATATCAGAGACTGTATAGATGTTATTTCTGGTATTGTTTTTGGTTAATCAATTAAAATGATCAAGTAGAAAATTTTAAGTATGCAAAACATTATTTTTCAGCTTATAATACACAAATAAAAATTTTGCTGACTTATTATAGAAATAACGATAAAAATTTATAATTTACTTGTTTTCAAATAGAAGCATTTCAATTAATATTAAGTAATGCTTCTAAATTCAAAATTAGCACACTTTAGTAAATATAAAATTTCTAAATCTATTGTTTATATGAAAGCTATATGACAGAAATTTGTTGAATAAACAAAATTAACGTTTTTAATTATTTATATAAAAAAATCAATCAATTGGAACTAACTGGAGGAAATTCTAATTTCTTTTAAATGTTTACATTATTTCAAAATTTAATATTTCCTATTTATTTAAAGTTCTTACCATGTATACATACATACTCTATAAACAAAAAGAAAAAAACGAAAATAAATCTTACAGATAAAAATAAACATTGAAAAATATTAATGTTTTTTTCACAGTTGATTTAATTCATATTTTTCGGGACAAAACATTTGATTAATTATATGTGAATTAACAGATTATTTAATTTTTCTTATCTGAGTCTTTAACATTACATTAAAAGACATACTAAGAATTTAAGAAATATTATAAAATTTTTTTGAAGTAATTGGCTGTTAGACCATAAAGGTAAATTTTAGTTATTGTCTATAAAATCAAAATAATTTTTTAAAAAAAGTATTAATTTTTAGAACTTTGAGTATTTGATAGTATTTAATAATGCAATTTGGTGAAAAGAAAAGTTTAAAAAATATTTAACTTTGAAGAAAAATATGTATATTTTTTTTTTTGAGGTTGATCAATTATGGTCAAAAGTTTCATTGTTTGTATTTAATGTATTATTCTGTATACTCACAAACTGTAATTCGAAGTAATGTATTGGATGTGTAAAAACTTTCGGAAAAAAAGTACCAGAAAAAAAACCAAAATCATTACACCTCTTTTATTTTTGTGTAGGGGAGAGTGGGGTCAATTGTAAAATTTTTTACTTAACTATTTTTAACTACCAAAAAATCCAATATATTATTAGTATTAATTGACAGACGAGTAAAGTAGCCTATCCTCTACTAGAAAAAAAATAAATACCTGATTTTAAATATTATTATATTAGTTATTAACAATTTTTGACAGTCGTGCAGTTGCTACAATTGTCCCCACTTACGGGGTCAATTGTAACAGTTCATAAATTCAACTAAAACATAGTTAATTATTCATATTATCATAGTTGTGATATATTTTTTTATTGATCAAAATAGTAGTGATATTTTAGGAGTAAAAATAATAATGAGCAGAAACCTAAAGGGTTAAACTTTTAACTTTAAGGGGTTAAAAATTTTAATTTATGCTGTGAAAGGTGACAAATAAAATAATACACATGCAACATAATATAAATGATATAGGAAACTATTGGTGGTTCTTAAAGAGTTAAGTAATGGTTTGTAAACATAAGATTATTTATTTTCAGCTGTTACAATCGTCCCTTTACTTATTGTTACAATTGTCCCCAAGACGCCATTTCAGCTTCATTTGTTAAAAAAAATTCTAGTTAATTAGCAAAACTAATCTTTTTTTTATTGAAATGTTAATTAAAGTGTCCACTTACATATTCGGTTACTAATTTTTATCTGTTTAAACAAAATTACTTTGTTACAATATAATATTCTAACACCAAAAAAAGTACTTGCGTGGCGTGAAAATATCTTTTGTGATGTAACTCTTTCACAAGTACAAAAAAATGGTTGCCATCAGGGGTGTACATGTAGATTTATTAAATACACCTTGTGCGCCACCTAGGAACCAAATCTAGAACCCGACACTCGAAATTTTTGCTCTGTTACAATCGTACCCTGTTACAATTGACCCCACTCTCCCCTATAGATTTAAAGTCCCATTCCTTTGGGATCATTCAACCCGAATTTAATGAGATTAAATTAGATTTTAAAATTAATTACAAAATTATTGTTTTTAAATTTGAAAAGAAAATTATAAACTGCGCAAGATATGAGTATTCAAAGTATCTTTATATTGCCCATGCGCAAAAAAATTAAATTTTCATAATTTTGTAATGAATTGTAATTGGCAACTAATGAAAAAAGTTTGATTTTCACATTGTAAAAATTTAAAAAGTTTTAAGCACTTAGCTAAGTAGTTTTTGTATTTTTTTTTAAAAAAAAGGACTCAAAATGATAGAGGGTTTTTTACAAATTTCATTTTGTATGTTTTGTATCATGATTTGTATTATGTAATTTGCAATGCTACAAAATGACATTTGTGGATAATCCCTGATAATTTTGAGCTTTCTTTTAAAAAGTACACGAACTACTTAGAAAGTTGCTTCAAACTTAATAAACTTCTATGATATTCGATACTACTTTTTTATTTATTTGACAGAAATGATAAAAGTAAATATTATAAATTTTTTTTTAATTTTTCTGCTCATGCGCAACATGGAAGAACTACGTAAAATGCTCATAACTTGTGCAGTTTTAAATTTTTTTTTCAAAATTTTAAATTGTTTCAAAATTTTTCTTTAATTTTATTAAATGTTTTTTTAGATTATAGTAGAAAAAAAAATAAAGGAAAATGTAAAACAAAAAAAAAAGTTTTTTTCAAAGGAAACTGTCCATATTTCCATGTCAAAAATTGAAAGTGAATTAGCATTACATATATACAGAGTTGCCACAGGCGACTAAAAGCCACTATTTGCAACTATTTTCGACCTGATGCGACAATAGCAACTTTTTTTGCATGAAAAGTCTAAGAAAGCAACTATTTTTCAGGAAACGAAGACTATAGGGAGACTTTAGTGCGCTCATAGGTTTTTTTTTAGCACAACTTGGGTTGACAGCCTGCGTCCCACTGTATTTTTAGAGCACAATGAATTTTTTCTTTCTTAAAAAATGTTGATTTATCACTTTTTAATTCAAATTCGATTTATCACAAAAACGATTAAAACAATTCGATTTATCACTTTTTAATTTGCACAGATTCCGTTGTAAATCTATTTTGTTCCTCGATCGCCTTTTCAACAGTTATTGCTACGAAATTCTGCATGATTTTAAAAAACCCAATTTTTAATATGATATTACGATACGAGAATTTCAAATTTGAATAATCACTTTTCACAGTATATATGTGTATATATATATTTGCTAGATCAATTATTGTTTACACTGAAATTTTTTTTAGTAAAAGTATGTTTTTTTTAATGAGAAAATATTTTTTTGAGTGATTTCTAGTAATCAAAAGTATTTAATTTTCTGCAAATGTACTAATTTTTTTTAATATTAAAATTTAGTGCTAGAACACTAATGTTTGTATGAAAATTATATTTGCTATCAACATGACTAAATGGATTATGGTATGTGACAATTAAGTCATTTAATAAAATTTTATTCAGATTTTTGTTCTTATTTAGGCAACTATTTTCATAGTTTTGGCAACTATTTTCATGCTTTAGGCTACTAAAAGCAACTATATTGTTCATTTTTTTCTGTGGAAACCCTGTAGTAGAGCAAACAATTTAGATTTATCCGTAATTATTACGATGTCATGACCAAAACGACGGTCTCAACGTTGAGTAATAGAAATTACGGATTTTGATAATTTCCATACTAATTTGCTAAACATAAGTTTTTTCCTCATAACTACCTAGAACTATGAAATTTTGTTGTCCCTAACTCATTTACTTATCTTTTTTTTATTTTTTTTTTTACTCTTCTAACAAATATAAATGCAATAAATGATTAAATATTGTTTATAGAAATATAAAATTAAAAAAAGCTAAGAAATCTTATTAATCACTTTCAAACGGGCTGTTCTGAAATTTTATCTTCACTCCTTATCAAAAATGCAAGAAAACATAAACCCAAATAAATACTTCTAAACAGAAATGCATCAAATGCAAAATGATAAGGAATTCTAGTGTTAAATTCCCCCAAAAACTAAAACATTGATTTCTAAAAATCACACTTATTTCATCATTTTACATAGAAGTAAAAAATTTCTGTGTTGTTTAATTTTTAACTTAGGTATATTTAAATCCTATATCTATATATAGGTATAGGATTAGGTTAGAATATCTTCTATATCGTTTATCTAAATATTATGTTTTTATTCAATAGTAAATTTATGCATAGTTTTATGAATGTTATATACCAATATAAAATGAAGTAGTATATATGAATAAAAAGTTTTTTACGAAAAAGTTATTGAAATTTAAGAAATCTAGGGAAAGAGGGACAAGGAATCAAAACCTGTTTAGTTGCCGGAGAGAAAAGGAGTTCAACTGCGATCATTGGAAAATTATTATCAGGCTATCAAACTGGTTTTGTTATTTTTTATCCAGTCTTTTTCGCTAGTGATTCAACTCTCTGCTTTTAATAATTAATTTCAATATAATATTTTTTGATCACTTTATCTTGCCAATTTAGAATTTATTGGGCTTATATTAACTGTTTTATGTTTTTTTTTTTTAAAAAGTTACGAAGCCAGCTAATTAGACTGCTTAAAAGGAAACTGATTAGCATGTTAGTCAACTTTTATACAAAAACGTACAAAGTTGAGAAAAATGAAAGGGCTACCAGATATACTTGTCGGCTTAAAACCAACACTCCTGATATTTTAGTAAATAACGACGGACCACCAGCTGCAGTTTTTGTTTTTTTATTAATATCAACAACATTAAGCATAAACAACAACAACAGCTGGAGATATTGTGAATTTCGAATGGGTTTAAGAGATATTTATCCACATCTAATATTTATCGAGTCTCATAAGAGAAGTGATGATTTAATCTCGTTCCGCTGGAGAAAGGCGCGCATGCGCCAACAATACTCGTATATTTAAAATCATATTAACTTGTCAATACTTATTTTTCACACCTCTCGTCATTTATTAGATTTTAATAACTCAAAATGGATAGAAAATATTTTTCTTTACTGAACTTAATGAAAGAAGTTGGCTTTTGTACAAACTAATTCACTTTTTAAATTGTCTTTAAATGCCTCTTTTCATTAGAAAATCCGAAGTATTTAAACTCGCAAAGGTAGAGATTAAATCTAAATTTTACCGTATTTATTGATTGTTTAAAAAATTCTATCTGTGGTAAATTTTTTATACTTTACATAATGGATTTATTATTTCATAAAATGTAATTTTTTTCTCTCCTTACTCTTTGTCAGTCATAGTACGAATGCACAGTATTTAACCGTTTCCCTCTAGTAGAGTCGAAATCGTTCATAATGAACCCAGATTTAATGAGGAGCCGGATTTAACGAAGAAAGCAAAAATGCTTGGTTGGTAGACCCAATTGGAACTTAGTTCGCTTTTAAAGAGCAAACCCCGGTTTCAGCAATCAATATTTTTGTGATTCATAAGCAGGGGTCTGTTTAGAAGAAATTACGGACCCTTCACATAATAATTTCTTTTAATCGGACCCTTCACAAATTTGTTTATCTTCATTATTGTTTTATATGTTGCATCGCTAAATTAGTAGCTGTAATTGCTGTTTATTTTTTAAAATTTAATTTTTTTAATTATATATTTACAGTGTTGAGCATAATCTTGTAAGTCTTTACAATTTAAAAACTCCTTGAAAAAGTTTTGCAATAACGGACCCTATTTGCACATATTCACAAAAGCGGACCCTGGTTGAAAGAATGTGACTTAACGTTTATTTTATATTCACTAATTACGAGTAATTTTTTCACAATTTTACGAAAACGGACCTTTTACAAAATGTCTGAACAGACCCCTGATAAGAATTACATTTAATTCCAACTCTCCAGCTCAGTTAATCCCTTCTTAGAACAATTCTTTTTTGATATTGATGAATTTTTTTAAACGTTTTTTTTATTATTTTTTTTTTTTTATTTTTTACTATTTGGGCCATAAAGCTTATCCGAAGAACTGTAACACTATAATAAGAATAGTTCAAAGCAATTTAATTACTTTTTTCATATTCTACACAGAAATAAAAAAACAAAAGAAATAAATACTGCATTTCTAATTTAGTAAGTAACATTTAACGTTTTTGATTTTTTCACAACCGCTCGGTTAAACAGCATACATACAGTCCCTTCGTACCGCTTGCTAATTGCTATCTCCTATAGATTATATGCTTGCTATTTTGATGTGTGAAATATTGATATTAATATTATCCAATTTCTCTTTCAAGGTCATGAAACTAAGGAAATAGGAGCTTAAGCTCGAAGAATTTTGATGAAAAAAAATGATAAGTACCGATTTTATTGCTTGATTTCAATTCTCTTTCTCTCATATATATATATATATATATATATATATATATATATATATATATATATATATATATATATATATATATATATATATATATATATATATATATATATATATTATTCTTCGGAAAAAATTCGGATTTCAGGATTTCTCGCTAACTGCGATCCGGAAATCCAAGGTCCAAGAGTTTTAAGAAATCATTGATCACATTTATGTATTAAAATTCTTGTATATTTTATTTAAAAATCTTAGAACTAGAATTTATACTTGGCATCTCATTTGTAAAATTTTTTCTGGTAGAATAATAAATGTAGTTAGAGATAAAAGTAAACTTATTCATAATTATTCTTATTATGAATAAGTTTACTGCATATTATGCTGCATATTATTTCTAAGAGTTTCATGTTTTGAAAATATCAAAGATATAAATTTTTACAGACTTTAAATTGTTGAAATGCATCATTATCATTAATGATTTTCCTCAAGAAATTTTCAGTATTTTTGAATTGTGCTCAATAGCACCCCTGTACATGTATATACATGCAGGGTGCGTAACGTTTTTGAAAAGTGCTTAAGGGTACTTATTTTCGATTTTCGTTTTTAAAAACTCTTAAAGGTGCTTTTTTCATAGTGTGTTTTTAAAGAATGCATAATTTTCCTTTTTCGAAAATGAGAATTTTTTTTAACCATGTCGATTTTCGCTGCGTATTATGAAAAAGCGCGTTTTTCACATTGTTCTATTCAACGTCTGCACAATTCATTCAACCACATTCCATTTCGGCGTGCCATCATTACGTAACGTGTATCAGCGCCAATCATGTTGCGTGTTTGAGGAAATATTGGGGGGATGACTACTGAGCTGAAGTTCGGTGAGATTCTTGCACTTTTATGTGCAACTCTGCTGCATTCTCAATTTCAGGTTTCATTTTCCACCCTCTGAAATCGAACCGAAAAATCTCTCGATCTTTTTATGGTGGTTAATATAATGAAGAATTTTTATTTTCTAATACTAATTGTTAATCGAATATCCCCTTCCCCAGGAAGTAGAAGTAGATTGCAAATAATAACTTTAGAGGTAATCCTTCGTTCTGACTTTTCTGATTGCCAGCTTGCCTGGAAAGTAAATGTGGCAACGCTTGTTTGTCATGAAATAAGACTACTTTTAACTTTTAAGCTATTGTCTAATTCAGTGATTCTCAACTTTTTTTTTTGTTGCGGCACACTTTTAACGATTTCGAAATTTGACGGCACACAATGAAAAAAATTAGATTAAAAGCTGTTTAATTACCTATTTTACACTGTGTTAAATAGTTTGTGATAATAATTTTGAATGTGAAATAAAATAATATGTAGGGGAGTGCCGGGTACCCCCGCCCAGTGTCCATTTCATATGTATAGAATATTTTTTCAAGTTAATGGGCCATCGGACATTAATTGTTATATTAAAAAAAGATTATTTTCAAAGTTTCAAGTATTTATGCAGCTGGTAACATGGTAAACAAGAGTTTGAAAATATGTTGAATACAGTAGTCATGAAATTAAGAAAAATTGGTTGAAAGTTTTGATTAAACTTCATTTTAATACTAAAAAAATAATTTTTTCTATACATGCAGCATTAAAGTATGTAGTCTTAAGTTTAATTTGCACAAAGAGAGAAGTCAGTCAGAGATTGTCGTTACCTTAATGCATGTTGCAAAATTTGCAAATATATAAACCTTAGAAATTATATTTAAAAAATTTACATTGTTTAAATTTCTGTTGAAAATTTATACAAAGATACTAAAAATTGGATTAAATCCCGATGAAATTAAACCTCAAATTAAGTCACAGAAAGAAAAAAAATTTACTTTTTTTTTCTTTGCGAAGAAAGTGCTCTCTTTGCTGAAATTTTTAGTTTTTATCAGGGAAATTTAAAAGATATTTTCTTTAAATATATATATATATATATGACAATATCTGAATTACAAAAAAAGTTATGCAACTAATAGTTATATATATATATATATATATATATATATATATATATATATATATATATATATATATATATATATATATATATATATATATATATATATATATATATATATTCTTAGTAATTTTTTTTCTATTTTGATTTTTGCTTTTTAAAAATAAATAAGAAAGATGAAAAACAACAGGTGCTGCTGTAATCAACGTGCTGGATGATTTCTGCTGCCGGGTTGTTAACAGACTAATCTTGTGATTGATGTAATGTGTCATTAATAACTTCTGCGTTCAAAGCATTCTAAAAGAGTTACGTGTAAATACTGTTGAATTGATAACCTATTTAAGCCTTGAAATAGTCTTGAGCATATTGGTAGATATTGGCCAATTGCACAATTTCGTTAATTATACTCAGAAAACAAAAGAAAAGTTTTTTTTTTAATAATTGGAAAAAATTTTAACAATAAATATAATTTTTTTGAAGATATATAAAAATCTTTAAAAAAAAATTTTAAAAATTAAAAACCCTAAAGCAATATAGAGAAAAAATATAGTCTCTTCTAATATATATATATATATAATATTTATTTTACTTCATTTATAAATATAATTGCATATAAGCACAATAAAAACAAAAAGAGGATAAAAAGAGAATGCTTTTATAAATTTGGAAAAACAAAGCCTTAATTTCTCAGTTAAATATTAAATTAGTTTAGAACATGCAACATTAAAAAAACACTATTCTGCATTTTTCTTCACAGAATTGATTTATTATTTATATACCAAGACATGCGTTTATTAAGTTTTGAAGAATTTACATTTAAATAAACAAAACTAAATAGAGAAGGAGGATATAGTAGCGAAAGGTTATTAACTATCAAATTATTTTGCACGCAGCTTATAGAATGTTAGTAAGTCTTATATTACTTTAATTCATATTTTTTTAAGTATTTAAATTTTGAATATGAAAATTAATTTACATACAATAACTTCATCATTATTTCTCTTGATCAGAAGGTCATTCTAAATTAATAATACTCTCGATATAAATTATATTATGTCCTGATTATGATTCAGAAATTATGTGTCGTTATCGGCACGGCTGCTATCGTGATAGTAAATATTTTTTTAATAACTATTCTCCTTTGTTTTTATTTTTTTCTACTAATATTTTTATAAACGATTATGTTCCTGCCAGTTCGATATCTTTTCATTTTCTTTTGAGTCATTATGCCCCAACCAGTTCGAGTGATGAACTGGTTGATGATGGGGTATGTCTTCCAGAAAGTCCGGAATATGATTGAGTAATTCTGTATCGCTAGCGGTAAAAGAATTACTTGATCTATGTGCTTGTATTGCCGGGGCCGTAGTAACGATTTAGAAATTCATCTGCAGAGTGTAGTTGCAATGAATTTCTTAATCTAGGACCTGTCCGCCTTCCGGGCACTGGAAGCTTACTTGCTGTCGAGGTAATAATGCTTACTTTTTTCTAACATTCTTCTTTGTTTTGCTTTTTTTTCTATGATTTTTCTAGTTATTATGCCCCAACCAGTTCGATTGATGGACTGGTTGATGATGGGGTATGTCTTCCAGAAAGTCCGGAATATGATTGAGTAATTCTGTATCGCTAGCGGTAAAAGAATTACTTGATCTATGTGCTTGTATTGCCGGGGCCGTAGTAACGATTTAGAAATTCATCTGCAGAGTGTAGTTGCAGTGAATTTCTTAATCTAGGACCTGTCCGCCTTCCGGGCACTGGAAGCTTACTTGCTGTCGAGGTAATAATGTCTACTTTTTTCTAACATTCTTCTTTATTTTGCTTTTTTTTCTATGATTTTTCTAGTTATTATGCCCCAACCAGTTCGATTGATGGACTGGTTGATGATGGAGTATGTCTTCCAGAAAGTCCGGAATATGATTGAGTAATTCTATATCGCTAGCGGTAAAAGAATTACTTGATCTATGTGCTTGTATTGCCGGGGCCGTAGTAACGATTTAGAAATTCATCTGCAGAGTGTAGTTGCAATGAATTTCTTAATCTAGGACCTGTCCGCCTTCCGGGCACTGGAAGCTTACTTGCTGTCGAGGTAATAATGCTTACTTTTTTCTAACATTCTTCTTTGTTTTGCTTTTTTTTCTATGATTTTTCTAGTTATTATGCCCCAACCAGTTCGATTGATGGACTGGTTGATGATGGGGTATGTCTTCCAGAAAGTCCGGAATATGATTGAGTAATTCTGTATCGCTAGCGGTAAAAGAATTACTTGATCTATGTGCTTGTATTGCCGGGGCCGTAGTAACGATTTAGAAATTCATCTGCAGAGTGTAGTTGCAATGAATTTCTTAATCTAGGACCTGTCCGCCTTCCGGGCACTGGAAGCTTACTTGCTGTCGAGGTAATAATGCTTGCTTTTTTCTAACATTCTTCTTTGTTTTGCTTTTTTTTCTATGATTTTTCTAGTTATTATGCCCCAACCAGTTCGATTGATGGACTGGTTGATGATGGGGTATGTCTTCCAGAAAGTCCGGAATATGATTGAGTAATTCTGTATCGCTAGCGGTAAAAGAATTACTTGATCTATGTGCTTGTATTGCCGGGGCCGTAGTAACGATTTAGAAATTCATCTGCAGAGTGTAGTTGCAATGAATTTCTTAATCTAGGACCTGTCCGCCTTCCGGGCACTGGAAGCTTACTTGCTGTCGAGGTAATAATGCTTTCTTTTTTCTAACATTCTTCTTTGTTTTGCTTTTTTTTCTATGATTTTTCTAGTTATTATGCCCCAACCAGTTCGATTGATGGACTGGTTGATGATGGGGTATGTCTTCCAGAAAGTCCGGAATATGATTGAGTAATTCTGTATCGCTAGCGGTAAAAGAATTACTTGATCTATGTGCTTGTATTGCCGGGGCCGTAGTAACGATTTAGAAATTCATCTGCAGAGTGTAGTTGCAATGAATTTCTTAATCTAGGACCTGTCCGCCTTCCGGGCACTGGAAGCTTACTTGCTGTCGAGGTAATAATGCTTTCTTTTTTCTAACATTCTTCTTTGTTTTGCTTTTTTTTCTATGATTTTTCTAGTTATTATGCCCCAACCAGTTCGATTGATGGACTGGTTGATGATGGGGTATGTCTTACAGAAAGTCCGGAATATGATTGAGTAATTCTGTATCGCTAGCGGTAAAAGAATTACTTGATCTATGTGCTTGTATTGCCGGGGCCGTAGTAACGATTTAGAAATTCATCTGCAGAGTGTAGTTGCAATGAATTTCTTAATCTAGGACCTGTCCGCCTTCCGGGCACTGGAAGCTTACTTGCTGTCGAGGTAATAATGCTTTCTTTTTTCTAACATTCTTCTTTGTTTTGCTTTTTTTTCTATGATTTTTCTAGTTATTATGCCCCAACCAGTTCGATTGATGGACTGGTTGATGATGGGGTATGTCTTCCAGAAAGTCCGGAATATGATTGAGTAATTCTGTATCGCTAGCGGTAAAAGAATTACTTGATCTATGTGCTTGTATTGCCGGGGCCGTAGTAACGATTTAGAAATTCATCTGCAGAGTGTAGTTGCAATGAATTTCTTAATCTAGGACCTGTCCGCCTTCCGGGCACTGGAAGCTTACTTGCTGTCGAGGTAATAATGCTTTCTTTTTTCTAACATTCTTCTTTGTTTTGCTTTTTTTTCTATGATTTTTCTAGTTATTATGCCCCAACCAGTTCGATTGATGGACTGGTTGATGATGGGGTATGTCTTCCAGAAAGTCCGGAATATGATTGAGTAATTCTGTATCGCTAGCGGTAAAAGAATTACTTGATCTATGTGCTTGTATTGCCGGGGCCGTAGTAACGATTTAGAAATTCATCTGCAGAGTGTAGTTGCAATGAATTTCTTAATCTAGGACCTGTCCGCCTTCCGGGCACTGGAAGCTTACTTGCTGTCGAGGTAATAATGCTTTCTTTTTTCTAACATTCTTCTTTGTTTTGCTTTTTTTTCTATGATTTTTCTAGTTATTATGCCCCAACCAGTTCGATTGATGGACTGGTTGATGATGGGGTATGTCTTCCAGAAAGTCCGGAATATGATTGAGTAATTCTGTATCGCTAGCGGTAAAAGAATTACTTGATCTATGTGCTTGTATTGCCGGGGCCGTAGTAACGATTTAGAAATTAATCTGCAGAGTGTAGTTGCAATGAATTTCTTAATCTAGGACCTGTCCGCCTTCCGGGCACTGGAAGCTTACTTGCTGTCGAGGTAATAATGCTTACTTTTTTCTAACATTCTTCTTTGTTTTGCTTTTTTTTCTATGATTTTTCTAGTTATTATGCCCCAACCAGTTCGATTGATGGACTGGTTGATGATGGGGTATGTCTTCCAGAAAGTCCGGAATATGATTGAGTAATTCTGTATCGCTAGCGGTAAAAGAATTACTTGATCTATGTGCTTGTATTGCCGGGGCCGTAGTAACGATTTAGAAATTCATCTGCAGAGTGTAGTTGCAGTGAATTTCTTAATCTAGGACCTGTCCGCCTTCCGGGCACTGGAAGCTTACTTGCTGTCGAGGTAATAATGTCTACTTTTTTCTAACATTCTTCTTTGTTTTGCTTTTTTTCTATGATTTTTCTAGTTATTATGCCCCAACCAGTTCGATTGATGGACTGGTTGATGATGGGGTATGTCTTCCAGAAAGTCCGGAATATGATTGAGTAATTCTGTATCGCTAGCGGTAAAAGAATTACTTGATCTATGTGCTTGTATTGCCGGGGCCGTAGTAACGATTTAGAAATTCATCTGCAGAGTGTAGTTGCAATGAATTTCTTAATCTAGGACCTGTCCGCCTTCCGGGCACTGGAAGCTTACTTGCTGTCGAGGTAATAATGCTTGCTTTTTTCTAACATTCTTCTTTAATTTTGCTTTTTTTTCTATGATTTTTCTAGTTATTATGCCCCAACCAGTTCGATTGATGGACTGGTTGATGATGGGGTATGTCTTCCAGAAAGTCCGGAATATGATTGAGTAATTCTGTATCGCTAGCGGTAAAAGAATTACTTGATCTATGTGCTTGTATTGCCGGGGCCGTAGTAACGATTTAGAAATTCATCTGCAGAGTGTAGTTGCAATGAATTTCTTAATCTAGGACCTGTCCGCCTTCCGGGCACTGGAAGCTTACTTGCTGTCGAGGTAATAATGCTTTCTTTTTTCTAACATTCTTCTTTGTTTTGCTTTTTTTTCTATGATTTTTCTAGTTATTATGCCCCAACCAGTTCGATTGATGGACTGGTTGATGATGGGGTATGTCTTCCAGAAAGTCCGGAATATGATTGAGTAATTCTGTATCGCTAGCGGTAAAAGAATTACTTGATCTATGTGCTTGTATTGCCGGGGCCGTAGTAACGATTTAGAAATTAATCTGCAGAGTGTAGTTGCAATGAATTTCTTAATCTAGGACCTGTCCGCCTTCCGGGCACTGGAAGCTTACTTGCTGTCGAGGTAATAATGCTTACTTTTTTCTAACATTCTTCTTTGTTTTGCTTTTTTTTCTATGATTTTTCTAGTTATTATGCCCCAACCAGTTCGATTGATGGACTGGTTGATGATGGGGTATGTCTTCCAGAAAGTCCGGAATATGATTGAGTAATTCTGTATCGCTAGCGGTAAAAGAATTACTTGATCTATGTGCTTGTATTGCCGGGGCCGTAGTAACGATTTAGAAATTAATCTGCAGAGTGTAGTTGCAATGAATTTCTTAATCTAGGACCTGTCCGCCTTCCGGGCACTGGAAGCTTACTTGCTGTCGAGGTAATAATGCTTACTTTTTTCTAACATTCTTCTTTGTTTTGCTTTTTTTTCTATGATTTTTCTAGTTATTATGCCCCAACCAGTTCGATTGATGGACTGGTTGATGATGGGGTATGTCTTCCAGAAAGTCCGGAATATGATTGAGTAATTCTGTATCGCTAGCGGTAAAAGAATTACTTGATCTATGTGCTTGTATTGCCGGGGCCGTAGTAACGATTTAGAAATTCATCTGCAGAGTGTAGTTGCAATGAATTTCTTAATCTAGGACCTGTCCGCCTTCCGGGCACTGGAAGCTTACTTGCTGTCGAGGTAATAATGCTTTCTTTTTTCTAACATTCTTCTTTGTTTTGCTTTTTTTTCTATGATTTTTCTAGTTATTATGCCCCAACCAGTTCGATTGATGGACTGGTTGATGATGGGGTATGTCTTCCAGAAAGTCCGGAATATGATTGAGTAATTCTGTATCGCTAGCGGTAAAAGAATTACTTGATCTATGTGCTTGTATTGCCGGGGCCGTAGTAACGATTTAGAAATTAATCTGCAGAGTGTAGTTGCAATGAATTTCTTAATCTAGGACCTGTCCGCCTTCCGGGCACTGGAAGCTTACTTGCTGTCGAGGTAATAATGCTTACTTTTTTCTAACATTCTTCTTTGTTTTGCTTTTTTTTCTATGATTTTTCTAGTTATTATGCCCCAACCAGTTCGATTGATGGACTGGTTGATGATGGGGTATGTCTTCCAGAAAGTCCGGAATATGATTGAGTAATTCTGTATCGCTAGCGGTAAAAGAATTACTTGATCTATGTGCTTGTATTGCCGGGGCCGTAGTAACGATTTAGAAATTCATCTGCAGAGTGTAGTTGCAGTGAATTTCTTAATCTAGGACCTGTCCGCCTTCCGGGCACTGGAAGCTTACTTGCTGTCGAGGTAATAATGCTTACTTTTTTCTAACATTCTTCTTTGTTTTGCTTTTTTTTCTATGATTTTTCTAGTTATTATGCCCCAACCAGTTCGATTGATGGACTGGTTGATGATGGGGTATGTCTTCCAGAAAGTCCGGAATATGATTGAGTAATTCTGTATCGCTAGCGGTAAAAGAATTACTTGATCTATGTGCTTGTATTGCCGGGGCCGTAGTAACGATTTAGAAATTCATCTGCAGAGTGTAGTTGCAGTGAATTTCTTAATCTAGGACCTGTCCGCCTTCCGGGCACTGGAAGCTTACTTGCTGTCGAGGTAATAATGTCTACTTTTTTCTAACATTCTTCTTTATTTTGCTTTTTTTTCTATGATTTTTCTAGTTATTATGCCCCAACCAGTTCGATTGATGGACTGGTTGATGATGGAGTATGTCTTCCAGAAAGTCCGGAATATGATTGAGTAATTCTATATCGCTAGCGGTAAAAGAATTACTTGATCTATGTGCTTGTATTGCCGGGGCCGTAGTAACGATTTAGAAATTCATCTGCAGAGTGTAGTTGCAATGAATTTCTTAATCTAGGACCTGTCCGCCTTCCGGGCACTGGAAGCTTACTTGCTGTCGAGGTAATAATGCTTACTTTTTTCTAACATTCTTCTTTGTTTTGCTTTTTTTTCTATGATTTTTCTAGTTATTATGCCCCAACCAGTTCGATTGATGGACTGGTTGATGATGGGGTATGTCTTCCAGAAAGTCCGGAATATGATTGAGTAATTCTGTATCGCTAGCGGTAAAAGAATTACTTGATCTATGTGCTTGTATTGCCGGGGCCGTAGTAACGATTTAGAAATTCATCTGCAGAGTGTAGTTGCAATGAATTTCTTAATCTAGGACCTGTCCGCCTTCCGGGCACTGGAAGTTTACCTGCTGTCGAGGCAATAATGTTTTGTTTTTTTTAATTTTCTCTTTTGTGTCTTATTTCTTGCGCAATAAAAAAATTTCTTGCTGAGAGGTGCTAAGAAAATTTCAATGCAAGTTCAGGTAACGTTTTCTAAAAGCCAGAACAAACCATTAGTTTTTAAAAAAATTTCCAAAATAAAGACTAGACACACTATTGATGATATAAGGAAAGTAAATTTATTGAAAGATAAAAATTATTGTAAAATATTACAAGAATTGTCGCACTGGCATTATAAAGAAAAGTACATTCTGGGACCTGATTCAAAAACCTTCATTTATGATAGTGCAAAAAAAATGGTCAAAGAATATTAACATCTACAGAAATCATGGCATCTCGAAATTCGCTAATTACGCCAAATTTGGCGACAGGTTAAAAGTAAAAATGATAATGAAAATATAATCTTTAATTGCCAAAAATAAGTATAACGATAATTAAAACATAGGTTAATTTTTGTTAAACTAGAAAACTAAAAGAGTTTAAATATTATTCGAGACAGGTTTTGTAAATTATTTCACTCCAAATCATTTTTATTTAAGTAATAAGGTTTTTTTTTTTGTTATTTCTTTAGTCCTTTGGTTTGTTTTAAACATTATTTATTTAATTGTAAATAGTAAATTGTGATGTTTTGTACAATTTAGTCTCATTTTCTTATTCATATGTATGATTTACTTTGAAAAAAAAAAGGAAAAAATTAACTATTTAAGAGATTAGTTTACTATTGAAGTTGGTGAAATTTAACCAGTCAAAAGAAAGATAAAAATGATTATGCTTCATCAGTAATGATTATGTTTTGAGCAGGGTTTGTTGATTTAAATCAGCTTGATTTAAATCACGATTTGAATCATGATTTAAATCAAATGTTGTTTTTTTTAAAATTCATTGATTTAAATCAACGGATTTTTTTATACATATTGATTTTTAAAGTCAAAACAGTGTTTCAATTATTAATACTTTTATTATTTTCTTTTCTTAGTTTTAAATTTTCTCTTAAATAAATTGCTACATTAATTAATTTTAGTTAACGAAATTACTTTCTTTCTTGATGTGTATTAAATTTCAACACATTTGAAATTACATTTTTAAAAATCTACTGATTCTTGAGATTGAAAGTACAGATTAAAGTAAACATTTAATGCTGTCTTAATATAGACTTGCATAGCTGTAGAAAGTAATTAATAAACATGATTTTTTTTTAAAAAAAATGCAAATAAAGTTTAAAATTCTACTTTTTAATTGAAAAATCATGGAATTAAAATCTACATTATATTTTATTATAATCTAATTTATTGATGCAGGACTAAAAATGAATATTTTAATATAAAAATATATAGATTAAATATTTATTTATTTTTTGATGAATGACTACATTTATAAGCACAATCTGTTACGTTTATTTTGTCATTTTAAAAATCAAAAGAAAAGAAAGAAATCACAATTTTAAATTAAAATTATGGTTTGCTAATTGAAACTTTGCTTTAATAGTTAAAGTTAGCGTTTAGCGGTATCTTCACAAATTCAACTTCAGGAAAAACTGTAGAATAATTTTACAAAATATTTTTTCTTAAAATTTTATTTTTGTGTCTCGCAAGAAACAATAAATCCATATTTTTACAATATTTTTGTGTTGATTTTTTAATATAATTTTTTATATTCACAAATTATGTTTAAATTTTCACGAAATAGGTGACTCTCAGAAAAACCTAAGCAGACCCCTGAAGTACTCTTTAAATTCTCTATTTCATCTAGTCTTTAAATTTCAATCATGCATTTGTTCCAAAATGGTTGCCATGGATTCAAAGCTATGTATTATAACGAAAAATTATTTTAGTAAAGAGCTCCTAAAATATTGTTATAATATAGTTTTAATGTTAATTTAATTTTGACTAAACATTTATAAAGTATTTTTAATCATAAATTAAATTTCTTACAGCGTATTTGAATAAAAATCAAAAAAATTTCATTTAAGTCAAAAAAATTCGATTTAAATAAAAAAAATCGGATTTTATTGATTTTTTTTAAAAAAATTACGAACTCTGGTTTTGAGAAAATTTAAAATGATTACATTAAATGAAACATAGGTGTTAAACGAGTCTGAAACGAGAAAAGTGCTATTGTTCTTAAACTAAGTTATTTTTTTCAGTTATGTATATAAATATTAATAATATTGAGTTTGGATCAAATTATGTGAAGTTAAAAAGCGTTAAATACATTGTTTGTTTTTGAAACTAATGCATCTCTAAAATCTAACAACTAAGCATCAAGCTAAAAATAAGCATTTTGATAAAATAAAAAGATCTAGTTAGCTTCAGTCTTTATATATTGTTGTATATATGTAAATAGTTATATTTCTTTGTACTTATTTTATGAGAAGTTAAATTATAGTATTTATTTACATTCTAATTTTATTTTGAATATTTTAGTTTGATATCTGAATTGAGTTAGTTACAAGTGAATTGTCCACTAATGTTTACCGCAAGAGTAAAAATAATTTAGAAATTTTAAGTTTCAAAGTTAAATATTGTACATCATTTCTAAAGTGAAAATTGTATGTTGCAGTAAATTTGACAATTAGAGAATTTAGTTTTAAAAGTGAATTGTTTTGATAATAACATAATACATTGGTTTAAACCTAATAATAAGTAAGTAATAATAAGTAATAATAAGCAGGGTTTGAAAAAACCCAGGTATTTTATAAAAAACCCAACATGCCTGGGTTTTATTGAAAAATTGGTTTTTTTCATTTAGTGCTCATAAATTTTAAGTTTTACTGTGCAAATATTTTTATTAAAAAGTGTTGTATAAGCTTAAAAATAGAAATAAATCCAAAAAGTTATTTTAATTTTGTTATATGTATTTTATATTAAGTTTAAATAACGCATTATCACTAATACATATTTGAATCTTTATTGTAAGTACATAAAGTTTCACAATTTTTAGCTCTACCAGTTACTCGTCCCATTTTTTTCAAATAATTAACCCTAAGAAAATGATTTCATTTTTAGATAAATAATTTTAAAAAGTTCTCTTATAAAAAGTTTTAGCATATTTTTTTAAAGTCAGAAAAAATTTTTTTTTTAATTTCTTATGTATCACTTAGTAAAAAAAAAACTTTTTTTTTTCAATTTTCTTTTCAGTTTTTTTAAACATAGGAATTAATAATAATAACCTGTTTATTAATATATAAAACATGCAACTATAGTTGAAAATTAGATCTTTTCAGACTATATTACTTAAATTTCTATTTGATTTAATTTCATTAATATATTAGTTTTTGAAAAAACCCACTTAAACCCACTTTCTTTACTTTACAAATATTAAAAACTTAATCATATAAATCATGCAACTCTTTTTGAAAAATTTATGCAGCACAATAAATTATATAAAATTAAATGTGCATCAGTAAGTTTTAATAAAAAAAAATTTTTTTTGTTGAAAAAACTAATTTATCGTCCCAAGTGGGTTTTTTCAAGGTGGACCCACCCAATAAAACCCGGGCGGGCTTTTTCAAAGTGGGCCCACTTAGCAAACCCTGATAATAAGTAATAATAAGTAAGCCACAAATAAGTTCATAAATAACTTTTCCTTTGTTTTCTATGCAAAAGTTCATCCAAGGGGAAAGAAGTTATAAAATCTGAAATATCTGACTAACAAAAACAGGGATAAAAGAAAAAAACATTTAACGATATAAATTAAAATTAAAAGAACGAGATTTTGATGGAACATCAGAGATTAGTTGATTTTTGAGAGCATAGTTTTAGTTTTTGATTTTGAGGCTTTTATATAAAAAAAGAACTGTTTCTTTATATAGCTTGATTACGTTGCAATACTTTTTAGTCTGCAATAAATTGTTTCTGAGGATACTATTTCTACTGCTAATTTTTTAAAGCCTACTATTTTTGCTGCCTACTATTTGAATATGCCTACTATTTCTTACAATTAGCCGTACTCAATACGTAGTTTAACAGTGCCCTGAATAAATTTTTATTTTGATGTGATATTCGAAATTTTGAATCTTTTTTTTTTTTTTTTTTTTTTTTTTTTTTTGTATTTTACAGGACTAACTGCAGCCTCTATTTCTATGAAGGGAAAGAATTTGTGTGCTACACCATTTTCAGGTAAGAATTTTATTTCCATGCTTTAACGATTTTAAAATCTCTTTAAATTGAATAAAATGTTTTAATATTTCCTAGGTAATTGATGAAAATCTAATCACTTTATTAAACACAAATTTTATTATCCTGTTTAATAATTTTTAAACAAAATATTAAGAAAAAATACTATTCAAATTAATTAAGTTTTCACTTAACACTTTAAAAACAAAATCAAACTATTAATATTATTTATAAATGAAATCAGGTTAAAATAAGCATATTTCTTGTGCACATGTTAATTAGTATAAAATACAATCGAAAATAGACATTGTTTTCTATACATAATAATAAACGCGGCTGTGTGTGTGTCTGTGTAATCACAATATATCGCCCCAAAAGCCTCGCCTAGGCACGAAACTCGGCACATAATTGTGTTTTGACATAATGAAGAATTATTTTTTTTCTTTTTCAAAAATTTGGATTAGTTTTTTAGTTATCAGTCATTTTGTAAGAAAACCTAAGCTTTTTCGTCTTCAAAGAGCCATATTCAAAAAACTATAAAATAATGCATATCTCTTATAAATGTATGCTAATGCGAACCTTACAATTGAAATATTGATTTTCGACAACTTAAACCAATAATATACGAAGGAATTAATAATTTAATTGTAAGGTTCGCATTAGTTTACATTTATCAAAGTGAAGAAAAGTTTAACTTTTGTATTAAAAATGTGGCAACATATTCGATACGTAAATCGAACGCTTTGCTTTGATATATTTGTCGCTGTTCATTTTGATATGAAGACAAAATTGCAGGACAGGAACACTTTATTTGTCAACTAATCTTCAGATTTCCTGCTATGTTATAAAAAACTTTATTTGTGAAAACCTTTAGCGTGGCGGACAGCTGGCCGCCTTAAGCGGCTAGTTTTAAATAAAAATAAATTGATCCTTTCGGCTTTCTCTATTTCTCGAATTAGGGTAATATATTATCATATATTTTTTTCCGGCTATGGAACTCAAAATAATAAAAATTCTCTAGACGGAGATTTAATAATGGTAATTAGTATTTGTGAAAATATTAATCAACGAAAAAGACTTTATTATTTTTTTGAAAATATTTATTGAATGTAAAGAAAGTATTGGAGTGGTATATCATTAGTGTATTCATAAACTGAAAATAACTCCTGTTATGCAAGTTTTCGACGATTGAAACTTTTATCTGGCTTTAACCTTCATGTCAAAAAAATCTTTTTCGACAGGGCTCGAAAAAACTCAGAAATTTTACCCGTCCCCGAGTACGGCTTGTCCAACAATGTACCCGTCCTCCTTTGAAACCTACCCGTAGCTTCTAAATAAATAAAAATATAATTTTCTCCTGCTTATTACAAACATTTATATAAATTGTACAATGAATTAGTAGTTACTAGGATTACAAATACTTGGATTACATTATACAGTAATAAAAGAAATACTAGGTTACTAATAGTAACCTAGTATTTCTTTTGTGAAATAATTTATTTCTTTTATGAAATAATTAAAACGACAAAGGTCAAGTTATATGGAATGTCAATTTATCCGAGGGTACTGCGCTTTTTAAATTAATCAAATATGACGTTTGTCAGTTCCACAATCAAGCCAATGATTTACAGAGGTTTCTGCACAAAAATGTGAAAGGGGTTTTCCATTTAGGTAGATGTTCATAATTACGTTTAACGCTTCTTGTTTAAGACCTGTCCAAATGCACAGATCAACTATTCTTTTGGTTACAGATTACGTGAGCATGCGCATTTGGTCTGACGAAGGAATTAACGGGATTTCTTGATTAGAGGGTCATTTTAGAAGTGAGGTGCTTGACTCTTGTAAGATAACAAAAATTGAAAATGTATCGCGAACATTAACGGGAAAATGGCTGTCCGTGCGGACGTCGGATTCGAGAAATTTGCTGTCCGCGGGGAATTTTTGACCGCCGAGGACGTGCGCTTTTTCGAGCCCTGCTTTTCGACTTTGTTTCTGACAATTGCCAAAAACCTAAAATTTTATTACAAAAAATAATTATTAGCTTTTCTATATATTAAGTTATTTTCTGCATATAGATAGAATTACAAGTGGTCAATCAGTTATGTTATTTAATTATTTTGACATTAAAATTATTTTTTGTTTTCATAAAATGCTTGTGTCAAAATTCATAATCTATTGTTATATAAATTAAGTAATAATAAATAAGTATGTGAAAAATTGCAATTTGTACAATCAGTTAATTTGTTAAGTAAATGAAAATAAAAATTTAAAAGCAATCAAATTATATATATATAAAAAAAAAACAATTTACGTTTTCTTTATGTGTAAAACCATTTTTCATTTACTCCCGTTTTAACTCTTTTTTCCCCAAAGCATCTGATCATAAAACAGTATTTTCAAGTACTTCTGTATTCCAAGTTTATTTTTCAGTTTTGAATTAAGAAGATTTTTTCAATTAAAATTCAGCCGCATGGACTAGAATGTTGATATAATTAAAAGTATTAAAACATACTAAAATAACCTATTTATATTTTATTCTAAAAACTGTACTAAATATCGGATGTAACTTAATTAAACATTTAAATAAAGTGATAAAATTTTTAAACTCGTTTAAACAAACATTTTTTGTGAACTGTAATTAATTTACTTCTCAAGGTATATAGTATTATAATCATGATTCATAGGCAGTGTTTAAAGAAAAAATAAAGAATAAATATCGCCCATAAGGACTTTTGTTTTAATGATCGGATTTCCAAGTACTAGTGATAATCTTAATAATTTCTAAGGGTGACCCCGCAGTGGACTGATCTTTAAGACACGGTTCCCAGCAGATCACCGAAGTCAAGCATCACTGGCTGCGGTCAGTGTGCGGGTGGGTGACCACTTGGATAAGTCTGCGTAGGGTCCGAGGGTGTGCGGTATGGATCCTCGTTAAACTGTTCTACCGTAAAGTGCTCTACTTCTCGCGCAGATCGTCGGGCTACCGAAGCAGGGGTGCTATCAGAGGGTCAAAATTGGGATGGCATGTCTTCGGATCATCCTCAGAGATGCTTCCCAGATCGTCGTCAATAGCCCATTGTGCAACCAGCTGTAGTGCGACGTAAATAAACAACAATCCTAAGGGTGGCTTCAAATATGCTAATTAATGATTAAGTCACGCAAAAACGTACTTTCTCAGAATGTTTTTTTTTTTTTAAACATACAGTCAAACCCCGCTATAGTGAACCTTCAAGGGACCGAAATTTCGGTTCACTATAACCGGGAATTCACGTTTTTTGTAGGGACGTTAGTGTGTTTAATGAATATATTAAATGCGAGTGAAAACAAAACCACGTTTTTTGTAGTGAAGAATAATAATTGAAAAGTAATAACTTTTAAAAAAATAAAACAAAAATTAAAAATTAAAAAAATTATAATTTAAAATAAAAAAATTCAAAATGAAAAATAATATTTTTAAAAACTGCGTTTTTGTAGTGGAGAATAATAATTAAAAAAAAAATTGAAAAACGAGAAACGTGGGGTGCATGAAATACATAACAGTATATATACACATACATATACACATTTTCTCACTCATACACATGCACAGCCACATATACATCCACATGCATATACACAAACATATTCCACATCCACATTCAGATACGATCACAATTACAGATATACATACACATATTCTCAAGAGCACACATACACACACTAATATAACATTACTGTTATGTATTTCATGCGCCTCACGTTTTTCGTTTTTCAAATTTTTTTTTAATTATTATTCTCCACTACAAAAACGTGTTTTTTAAAAATATTATTTTTTATTTTGAATTTTTTTTTATTATTACTCTTCGTCTTACGTACAAAAAAAATTTGTAATCTGTGGCTGAAGCAGGGAAAATGTTTCCATACATCTGCCTGCGTTGGCCTTTGTTTAGGGATGGAAAAATGAGATAAAGTGAAGCAAACAAGAAAAAATGCTTATGGCTACATTTCACTCAATAGATGGTTTTAAGAATCAGTATAGGTATTTATTGTGAAGTAGACATTTCAAAATTATTAAACAAAATCAGTCGAAGACAGAAAAAAGTTCATAATATCCAACTTCCTCACTTTTTTAGTTCACTATATCACATTATACGTCTATAGCAAAAACGGGACCGAACATTTCGTTCACTATATCCAGGAGTTCACTGTAAACCGTGTTCACTATAGCGGAGTTTGACTGTATTTGGATTCTCAACATTCAAAATATAAGAGATTGACACAACCTCAAAATTGTGCCCTTAATAGTTTAGACAGGAGAATGGATGAAAGTTTTGACCCCCTTAATGTTAATTTCACTTTTTTCGTTTTTAGTCATATCTTTAAAAATAATTGAGCAATTTAAAAAAAAAAATGCACTCTTATATTAGGGGAGCACAACCTCTTTGAGTGAAGGGCCACATGCGCTGTAGATTAAGCAATGAAGGGCCGCATGCTCACGTTTTTAGGCAGACATGTTGAGAGCAATTATAGGTAGTAATTGTTATATAAGCGTCATTGTTCTAGGCACATAATTCTTTTTATCAGTTAACCTTGTAATATGTTAGCATAAAATTAAACTTTCAAATGTTTGAAATGAACGACAAAACTTATTACTTAGGGAAAAAAAACAGAATCAGAAAATCAGAATAAATTTATCAGGAAAAAAAAATTCAGATAAATTAAAATAAATAAAAACAGTGGGAACATTCGTGTTTTTTTTTATATCTTACTACAATACATAAGTCTATTTAAATACAAATTTTAATATTAAAAAATTTTAATGATCATAGAATTAAATTTTTTTAAAGATATTCTGTTTAGTTAATAAAATAAATGTAAGTTAAATATTTAAGTTTAAAGAAAGTTTGTGAGATTAAAAATTATTAAAATGAAAACAAAGCCCTTTCAGCGCAAAATAAGATTCAACATTTCGTATGGAATATACTCCATCTTTAAAACATTAATTTTAAATAAATCATAAGAGGCAGGGGCGGAGAGAAAAAAGAAGAAGAAAGAAAACATTTATTTCAAGGAAATGATTTTCCTTAATAATGAAAAACTATTTAGATACTATTTCAAATATTGTGATAATTTTATGGGTCATTCTCACAAAAACAGTCATTTTCATGTCCCCAGTATATTTTATGCTTGTTTTACAGCTTACGAAGAAAAAAAATTCATGGAAAGTGTCCTTCAGAATGCAAGCTAACAAAAGAATAAAAATAAAATTATCAATTTTTATTTTTTATTTATTTTAGGTAATTAAAATATACCAATATGTCATTCCCTCACTTGTCCCCACTGCTGATTTAAAAAAAGAAAAAAATTGTTTCTGAAATAAAATTTTTTTTTTTACAAATTCGTGTTTTTTATTTCAGAATACTGAAATATAGAATTCAGAAAATCAATTTTATAATTAATTTCTGATAAAAATATTAACACAGCACTATTTTAAACTTTGTCCCCAGTGTTTCGCGTCATTCCCTCACAACAATGTTCTTATCACCTGCAATCTTCTTAGAATAAAAATATTTTAATTAAAACTTCAGAAGTTAACAACTGGCATCATAGAACAAAATTGCAGTATGTTTCCATCTTCAACTTAAAGAAGCTTTGCTGTGGAATAAATTTGAATGAATCAAACCAGGTAAAATTTTTTACATTTGTCATTCCCTCATGTCATTTTTTAGAGTAAAATAAAATACAACTTCATCGAGAAAGTGGATAATTATATGTTGCTTTCTTGTATGAATATAATTGTATGTGATTGACTTCAGAAATTAATTAGGCCTAACTGTTATTTTTAAATTTCATTGAATTCGTCATTCCCTCACTAGTGTATAAAGTGAGGGAATGATTCAAGATGAGTTATTATAAAAATTTTTTTTGTTCAATCGTGCCAGCCAATTTTATTTCCCAAACCTGTAAAAACTATTAAATATATAAGACTAAATTATAATAAATATTAGATATACTTAGTATGTTATCATTTTCAAACTTTAGGTAGATGTAACTTAGATAAAAACATGTATTAAAATAAAATATCATTCCCTCACTATTAGTGTCATTCCCTCACTTTTTAAACAGCGAAAATAATTAATTTACTTATTAATTAATTTGAAAAATAAATTAAAAAATTAATAAATTAATTTATTAAATTAATTTATTCATTTATTAAATTAATTAATTAATTATTAATTATTATAAATTAATTAATTTAAATATTAAGTATAATTTATAGGATATATACTTTCTTTATAATGCCATTACATATTTCTATTAATATAAAAAGTTTCAGAGCTTTATATTCACTTTACTTTTTTGGGATTTTATGAACTGAAAAATGACAGTTTTCGTGAGAATGACCCTTATATACTTAATCATCTGACCTGCTCCACTATTCATCCTGAAAAACAGTCTTTTTACAGAAGCTATTGTTGTGGGCTGTATTAAACTTGGACAGATAACTTAATCAGTTTTGAAAATTTGTCACAGATGGTGTTTTTTTCCTTATTTTAAGCCCCGTGAATACGAATAGCGATGTTCGATTTTTAAATCGCTTGAACACGAATTGTTATGAGTGATTTTAAAATTACGTGAATAAAAACCGCAATATGTGGTTTTTAAATCGCGTGAATA